>NC_143035.1:9043750-9417500 GCF_057628025.1 Oncorhynchus mykiss | reverse complement strand
TCTTCGCTTCATGCTGCAGCACTAGGCTGTATTCATTTTGTTGCTTTGGCAAGGATTCTCACCTAGACTGTGTTGAATAAAAACCGTTTCACACCGATTCCTAACATCACCACCATTTCAAAACCTAGCTCACCAATATACTTCAACATATTTGCATCCATTGACCATGTTTATCCAAAATGTACTCAAAAGTTTCTGCGTATTTTCCCAAGATGAGAAGTAAACCAGATCAAATGCATTCCAAGATGATACACAGTTTTTCCTCAACTCCCAGACAGAAGACAACTAACTGTTCCAACTATGCAGATGAAACTGCCAGCTGATCAAAGGACTGACAGTAGCTCTTGTCTACACACGTACGTACAACACCTTGATAATAAACTCCAGGTAAGAACACCACCACTTCTCTCAGATCTGTTTATCTGAGAAGCAGCAGTGCAATATCTCCAGATGCTAGCGCTGCAGCAGTGATCCTCTCCCATCGCGATAATACTATCACTATTATGACATTGTATTTCTTGTTACACTGTTTATACACACCGCCTGTATTTATATACTGGGTTCTTGACATGTTTCACTGTAATATATATCTACTTCTGTACATATCAGTCTTTAATATATATTTTTGATGTACAGTATATACACATAGACTGCTTTTGGATGACTGATACAGGTGTTATTTGGGTTGGGGATTCGTTCTGGTCTTTTTCTATTCATGGTGTCATATCATCATTTTAATGGTGAAAGGGGAAAGGCCCAAGTCATTATGTTGTCTGCTATCGATAACATTACACAGCTTCCTCATGCAGCGAAGCTATGGTCATCAAGTTACCTGCGCTTGTGTATTCCTACTAGCACTGGATGCGCTGATAACTCCTTTATCGAGGGAAAAATGTACCTACTACGACTGTGGTATTTGTAAGTTGCTCTGGATAAGAGCATCAGCTAAATTACTCAAATGCAACGTTGAGCCCAAGTGTACATCTTTTTTTAAATATAAGCCTACACGCGCAGTGCTGTAGAGCAGGAGCAAGGAAAAGGCTGTCTCCAGCTGTTGGGGGTTTCGTTTGGGAGTCCATCATTCAGCTCCGGAATATCCAGGGGCCTTCTCAATGCTCTGACATCAAAAGATGCTCCAGGGAATGCTGCTTCGCATTCTTCTTCCTGGCAGTATAGTAGTTAGGTCATTTCCTGCAAGTCGACCCGGGAAAGAAACACACTGGGAGATTTTTTGGTGTTGGTGCATTTGGGAACAGAGTGGAAAAAGTCAAGAGGAAAGGATTCAAAACACATGCTGCTCTGCTGTGCACACCCACAAACACCCACTCATTGAAGTGGCTTAGCATTATGGTTCTTGTGGTCCTTCGTAGCTCAGTTGGTAGAGCATGGCGCTTGTAAATCCAGGGTAGTGGGTTTGATTCCTGGGAATACCAAAATGTAAAATGTATACACGCCTGAATGTAAGTCGATTTAGATGAAAGCGTCTGTTAAATTTGCACTGGACTATTGAGCCAGTAACACAAGCATTTCGCTGCACCCACAACTTTGATTCAATTTCAAGTGGGATTCCACACTATTCTCAAAGTGACATTTGTCCTGTCTAAAACCTGCAGAAAATGGAGGGAATGCAGTAATGGCTTTGGTGAGGGGGGTGCGGTGTGAGGAGCGTGCGGTGTGAGGAGGGTGCGGTGGGGACACAGAGAGACAGAGGCTCTCTCTCCGGTCAATGAACTTATTGTCGCTGCACATTCCTCATCCCACCAACCTGGTCCTCTACTCTTACAAACTAGGCCCAGGAAAAGGCCACCTGCCCAGTGTCTTCAGTCACCCACCTTCAGTGACGTACAGGCTACAGTTTCGTGCGGTGGTCTATCGAAAGCATTTTGGAAAACCCTTATGGTCCCTCAAGATGAACGGGGAAGGGAGCCTTGTGACCTCTCTGCCGAAACAACGCACTCGTCTTTGGAGAAGAAACAACGTGCTGGAGCTCTCACATGGGTTAAACTGCATCGCTGCTTGGGATTAGGTATGTACTCTCCTCCTTTCCTCTCCTTCCAGACCAGAGAAAGTTACTGGCAAAAGCTCTATCTGAAGACTAATGCCATAGTCCAGTCTTAAACCAGTGATGGGTCCTGATCCCCCATCTAGGAATCACTGTAATGAAGTGACCACCATACAACGGTACACACAGTGACACCCAGAACAGATCTGCCACGCAGCACAGGCAGTATCCACCGGGACACGACTCTGTGGCTGCGAATTTTGTTATGCCACAGCCTAACACAGCCTTATAACAAAACTTTGGCTAGAACAACTAAATACCAGGCCAACACAGACTTAGATAGAGAATGGGCATCCAGTTTGTGTGGGGAGGTCCAGTTTGTGTGTGTGTGTGCGTGCTTTTGTGCATGTGTGTGTGTCACATGTCTATCTATTCACAGAGAACTGAGTTGGAGCCTCCTCCTGTAGCAGCTGCCTGATGGGGGTTAGTGGTGCCTCTATCTCCATGCTCCACTGCCCCATATCCCAAATTCCCCCAATGGCCACCGGTTTGAGCTGACCGAGCCGCCAGGAAAAACCCAGCAGCACTAGAGTTTGCTCACGCTCATGCAGGACAGAGGAAAGAGAGAGCATAGGAGAAAGAGAGTGTGAGAGAGGGGAGAGAAAGAGAAGAGAGAGAAATAGGAGAGAAATGAGAGGCGAGCCCCCACACTGCTGCAACTGTCACACATTACTGGAGTGAGTGAAAGAGCTCCCGTGACAGGCTCGCAAAGGCTGACACAACACACACACACAAATGCACACACGCACGCCCACTGCATGTCCATGGGCACACACACACACAGTAGGGGCCACAAACTAGCTCTCACAGTCTCACGTCAGAATGAAACGTTCATCCATGTTTCTCAAAAGTCACATTTTGAAGTTGTTCCAAACATCAGATTTTGAAGTGTTAAAGGTTACATTAACTCTGAATTGTTAAGGTTAGGGTTAAGTTTAGGCATTAACTCTGAATTAATAAGGTTAGGGTTAAGTTTAGGCATTAACTCTGAATTATTAAGGTTAGGGTTATGTTTAGGTATTAACTCCAAAATGTTAAGGTTAGGCATTAGCTCCGAATAGTTAAGGTAAGGGTTAAGGTTTGGGATAGGCTTGAAACTAAATTATTAAAAAACTACTTTCTATCACTGGATTCAAACTTGCAACCTTATGATCCAGAGGCAGATGCTTACACCCGTCCACCATGCCCTAATGAAACCGAAACAGAGCTTAGTGTTGCCCCTAGTGTCTGCTTTCCACGTCATCTCCCGACCTCCTCAGACATGGATGGACGTCAAATACTGACTTGTATCACGGGTGACCTGGCTGGGGCAACAACCTGTCAAAATGGAGATATTCCCCCTGAAAGTGGCAGCAGCCCTCCATGCTCTGACTGGTCCTTCTCTCCAGAGGAACACAGATGTGATTTGTGATGTGGACCACCGAGAAAAGCTGACAGGAGAAAGGAAGCGTTTAAATTCACCGACACCCCCCCCCCCCCCCCCCCCCCTTCCCGGCCTCCCCCTCTTCCACCGAATGATTTTGACCTTCAGTCTCACATCATTATCCTTCCAACACTATTATACTTTCAATGACAAACAGTCTTTTGTAACTTTCCCCGTTGCTCAAACGTACCGCGCAACATACTAGTTTATGGGTGCTCTGCCCTTGCTGCGTTGGTTTCTGAAGAGCTCAGCGTTTTGAAATTAGACCCTCATTAGCATGAGCAGTCATTATCCCGTGTAGAAGGCTATCTGACTGCCGGGCGGCACAGGAGCAGATACAGTATGTTATTGGAGCACTCTCGCCCTGCCCTCTTCTCGATGCGTCGTTCACATCAGGTGAACAATTGCCCATGTTTTATTCATGCGTCTGTGAGCTAAGCTCCGTGAAGTGCTTGAGGGGCAACAGTCAAACTTCCACTGACTACATGATGACTGTGTGTGTGTGTGTGTGTGTGTGTGTGTGTGTGTGTGTGTGTGTGTGTGTGTGTGTGTGTGTGTGTGTGTGTGTGTGTGTGTGTGTGTGTGTGTGTGTGTGTGTGTGTGTGCGCGCGCGCGCGTGCGCGTGTGTGTGTGTGTGTGTGTGTGTGTGTGTGTGTGCGTGTGTGTGTGTGTGTGCGTGTTTGTGTGTGCCCTTTGCCTGGCCCCTGCCCTCTCCCCACAGGTGCTGACTTCAGAGGTGACATACCATAAAACTTCAATTAAATGCTGAGTCTCAAATAGCTGCCTGTATCTTTTAATAGCCAGGCAACGGCACACATTTCAACAAATAAATGCCTGTTTCAAATAAACGCTGGGTCTAAATGAATTGTTTACGAGGTCACCATGAATTACCTTAAATGGTTTACAAGGTTTAATGTTTGATTTGATGCATTAAATAATTCAGTAATGACTTAAGAATATTATGGCAATCAGACATTTGTATCGCCAGAAAGAAACTGCTAGCCATAGAGAGCAATAGTAGCGTCGTCTTTTTGTAGACACTAACTCCGCCCTGGTTCGTTGGACAAAGTCTATGGAGAATGAAGGCCAAAAATAAGGCCTGTGGTAAACACAGGCTTAGGAGATCTTATACGTTTTATTCTGAGATAATCTTAATCAGTTAGTCACTTTTTACTAATTTTAAAGCATTTATGTAACCAGAAAAACCACGTAGAGGCTTCATAATTCATGAAGTTCATGTTAACTGATATTATCTCATAGAACAAAAAGTATAAGATCTCCTAAGCTTGTGTTTACCTCAGACCTTATTTTCGGCGCTTATTCCAAAAAGCCTATTCTTTCCCAATTCATTTCCCCCATAGGAATGGCTGAACAAAGGATTTTAAAAAATGATTTCCCTCATCAATCTACACACAATACTCCATAATGACAAAGTGAAAAACATTTGCAAAATTGTTTGCAAATGTTAACAAAAAAAAAATATATATATACAGTGACTTGCGAAAGTATTCGGCCCCCTTGAACTTTGCGACCTTTTGCCACATTTCAGGCTTCAAACATAAAGATATAAAACTGTATTTTTTTGTGAAGAATCAACAACAAGTGGGACACAATCATGAAGTGGAACGACATTTATCGGATATTTCAAACTTTTTTAACAAATCAAAAACTGAAAAATTGGGCGTGCAAAATTATTCAGCCCCTTTACTTTCATTGCAGCAAACTCTCTCCAGAAGTTCAGTGAGGATCTCTGAATGATCCAATGTTGACCTAAATGACTAATGATGATAAATACAATCCACCTGTGTGTAATCAAGTCTCCGTATAAATGCACCTTCACTGTGATAGTCTCAGAGGTCCGTCAAAAGCGCAGAGAGCATCATGAATAACAAGGAACACACCAGGTAGGTCAGAGATACTGTTGTGAAGAAGTTTAAAGCTGGATTTGGATACAAAAAGATTTCCCAAGCTTTAAACATCCCAAGGAGCACTGTGCAAGCGATAATATTGAAATGGAAGGAGTATCAGACCACTGCAAATCTACCAAGACCTGGCCGTCCCTCTAAACTTTCAGCTCATACAAGAAGAAGACTGATCAGAGATGCAGCCAAGAGGCCCATGATCACTCTGGATGAACTGCAGAGATCTACAGCTGAGGTGGGAGACTCTGTCCATAGGACAACAATCAGTCGTATATTGCACAAATCTGGCCTTTATGGAAGAGTGGCAAGAAGAAAGCCATTTCTTAAAGATATCCATAAAAAGTGTTGTTTAAAGTTTGCCAAAAGCCACCTGGGAGACACACCAAACATGTGGAAGAAGGTGCTCTGGTCAGATGAAACCAAAATTGAACTTTTTGGCAACAATGCAAAACGTTATGTTTGGCGTAAAAGCAACACAGCTGAACACACCATCCCCACTGTCAAACATGGTGGTGGCAGCATCATGGTTTGGGCCTGCTTTTCTTCAGCAGGGACAGGGAAGATGGTTAAAATTGATGGGAAGATGGATGGAGCCAAATACAGGACCATTCTGGAAGAAAACCTGATGGAGTCTGCAAAAGACCTGAGACTGGGACGGAGATTTGTCTTCCAACAAGACAATGATCCAAAACATAAAGCAAAATCTACAATGGAATGGTTCAAAAATAAACATATCCATGTGTTAGAATGGCCAAGTCAAAGTCCAGACCTGAATCCAATCGAGAATCTGTGGAAAGAACTGAAAACTGCTGTTCACAAATGCTCTCCATCCAACCTCACTGAGCTCGAGCTGTTTTGCAAGGAGGAATGGGAAAAAATGTCAGTCTCTCGATGTGCAAAACTGATAGAGACATACCCCAAGCGACTTACAGCTGTAATCGCAGCAAAAGGTGGTGCTACAAAGTATTAACTTAAGGGGGCTGAATAATTTTGCACACCCAATTTTTCAGTTTTTGATTTGTTAAAAAAGTTTGAAATATCCAATAAATGTCGTTCCACTTCATGATTGTGTCCCACTTGTTGTTGATTCTTCACAAAAAAATACAGTTTTATATATTTTTGTTTGAAGCCTGAAATGTGGCAAAAGGTCAAAGTTCAAGGGGGCCGAATACTTTCGCAAGGCACTGTATATTTATTTACATAAGTATTCAGACCCTTTGCTATAACACTCTAAATTGAGTTCAGGTGCCTCTTGTTTCCATTGATCATCCTTGGGATCTTTCTTGATTGGACTCCATCTGTGGTAAATCAAATTGATTGGACAAGATACACACCCGTGTATATAAGGTAACACAGTTGACAGTGCATGTCAGAGCAAAAGCCAAGTCATGAGGTCGAAGGAATTACGCCGAGACAGGATTGTGTCGAGGCACAGATCTGCGGAAGGGTACCAAAACATTTCTGCAGCATTGAAGGTCCCAAAGAACACAGTGGCCTCCATCATTCTTTTTTTTTCTATTTTATCTTGTCTCATCGCTGCAACTCCCCAGCCTGCATGCGCCTGGCCTGCCACATGAAGTCACTAGAGCGCGATGAGCCAAGTAAAGCCCCCGCTGCCAAACCCTCCCTTAACTTCTTTGGGACTGGGGGGCAGTATTGAGTAGCTTGGATGAATAAGGTGCCCAGAGTAAACTGCCTGCTACTCAGGTCCAAAAGCTAGAATAGGCATATAATTAGTAAATTTGGATAGAAAACACTCTGAAGTTTCTAAAACTGATGTGAGTATAACAGAACTCATATGACAGGCAAAAACCTGAGAGAAATCCAACCAGGAAGTGGGAAATCTGAGGTTTGTAGTTTTTCAAGTGATTGCCTATCCAATATACAGTGTCTATGGGTCATATTGCACTTCATAAGGCTTCCACTAGATGTCAACAGTCTTTAGAACGTTGTTTCAGGCTTCTACTATGAAGGGGGAGCGAATAAGAGCTGTTTGAATCAGGGGTCTGGCAGAATGCCATTAGTTTAGTCACGCGCACGGCCGTGAGAGCGAGCTCGGTTCCCTTTCATTTCTAAAGACAAAGGATTTGTCCGGTTGGGCTATTATTGAAGATTTATGATAAAAACATCCTAAAGATTGATTCTATACATCGTTTTACATGTTTCTACAAACTGTAATGGAATTGTTTTGACTTTTTGTCTGGACTAAGTGCCCGCACCTTGTGAATTTGGATTTAAACGCGCAAAAAAAACACAACATTGACGCGATAGTACCTAGCAAAAGTTCTAGACGACACCCAACTAGCAGAAGCCACATTTCATCAAGGGGACCTCCTCGGAGCAGGGCCCACGATGTAACTACTCATCTAGTAGAATGCGCTATCACAGCAGACGGCGAGGGCTGTTATGCTGTAGTAAGTGTCCACAATCCAATGTGAGAGTCTCTGTTTCGATAGGCTCTTCCCCAGAACTCTCTGACCATAACACACAAAGAGCTGATCCGACTAATGTATGGTCTTAGTCCGTGTAACGTAAGTGTCGAGTGTAACCGGGCACAGCACACTTTCAGCCATGGGAGGTGCGTATGCAGACAAAGATAAGGGCCGGTTCACGTGTGTCATACAGTACCTTCGGCAAGAAAGAGGGGTTAGGCCGGAGGATAACACTCCCCTTGTCTGCACCCATTCGGAAAACATTCAGCGCTCACTGAAAGAACATGAAGTTCACTAACCTTCTGAGTGGAGGTAACAGCCAACAGGAATGCCACCTTCATGGATAGGTGCTTCAAAGACGTTAACCCCAGAGGCTCGAAGGGTGGCCTAGCAAGTGCTGACAGCAACACATCAAGGTCCGAAATGGCCTTCGCTGGACGCAGACATCTAACTCCCTTCATAAACTTGGAGAGCAATGGGTCCTTCCGGGACATCATCATGGCACGCCAAAATTGTGGTCAAATACACTCAAAGCAGATGCTGCTCTGCCCGCATTAAGCAGTGATTGTAAAAAGTGTAAAACCATTTGTACATCACACGACTCAGGGGCAACATTCTTACCCTCACATCAAGTAGGGCTCCCGAGTGGCGCAGCGGTCTAAGGCACTGTATCTCGGTGCAAGAGGAATCACTAGAGTCCCTTGTTCAAATCCAGGCTGAATCACATCCGGCCGTGATTTGGAGTCCCATAGGGCGGCGCACAATTGGCCCAGCATCGTCTGGGTTTGGCCAGGGTAGGCTGTCAAGAATTTGTTCTTAACTGACTTGCCTAGTTAAATAAAAGGTTAAACAAAAAAATAAAAATAAAAGTACAGAATATGCCCCACCGCATTTGATATGACGCATTGGTGGAGGAATCCCTGGCATTCTGCAACGTGTTCACCACATTGTCCTGAATGCCTAGACTTGCCCATGAACACCTCTCAGGGGCCAAGCCCAAATCTGGAGGAGGCATGGGTCTGGAAGCCACAGTGTCCCCCGAGTCTGAGAGAGCATGTTGGGTTTCAAAGCAAGCTGCCATGGGGTCCCAAAGAAGAGGGACAACAGGAGTCAGAAACATGGTCTTCTTGGCCAGTATGGGGCTATCAGGAGCAGCTGGTGGCCCTTCAAACTGACCCTGTCTCTTGTAGCTATGATCATAGGAAATGGTGGGAACGCATAAAGAATTGTTGATGGCCAATCGTGAGCTAGGGCGTCCAAACCCAGAGGGCCTGGAGGGTCTGACATCGAGAACCAGCTTGGATGAGTCCCCCCTGGTGATTGACATACGCCACTACCGTGGTGTTGTCTGATCTGACCAGGACATGCTTCCCCTCCAAATAGGGCATGAACTGTTGATGTGCCAGGTGAACTGCCCTGAGCCCCAGCACATTGATGTGCTTGCCACTCCATGGGGGGCTCCAGAGTCATGCCATGCCTCTGAACACTGCCCCCCAACTCGATAGCGAGGCATTGGTGGACACTAGCTCCCTGCGGTGGACTCTGTTAGTGTCAATCCCTCGAACAGGAAGGAGTGAGAGTGCCATTTCAACAGAGTCCTCACACAATTCATTTGTCACCGATAGCTGACAATGTACATGTACAGTATGTGTAGATGGTGAGAGTTGAACCATCGCTGGAGTGGCCTGAGGTGAAGTAAGCCCAGCGGAATCAACAGAGAAGTCGAAGTGAGTGGACCGAGTAACTTCTGGCACTCTAATACGGCCACGGCTCATCCAAACCGGATTAGGTCTAGATAGGCAAATCTCTCATAAGAGTTGAGTCGATCAACATCCCCAGGAAGATCACAGTCTGTGAGGGAGTCAAGTTGCTCTTCTCCCTGTTTAGGGTGAGGCCTGTAGCTTACTCTCTTTTTTTGAGCAACCAGTCGTCCAGGTAGTTCAGCACTAGAATACCCTGGGACACGATAGGCGCTAAGACAGCACTTTGTGAATGTACGCGGCGCCAGTGAGATGCCAAACGAGAGGACATTGAATTCGTAAGCCACTCCTTCAAAGGCAAACCGGAGGTACTTCCAGTGATCTCGATGAACAGGAATGTGGAAGTATGCATCCTTCAGGTCGACCATGGTGAAACATTGGCCGCTCGAGACTGCTTGCAACACCCTCGCTGCCGAGAGCATCTTGAACTTGAGCTCCTTCAAAAATTTGTTGAGGCCGTCAGGTCCAGGATCAGCTGAAATCTGCCAACCTTTTTCGACACTATGAAATTCATGGAGTAGAACCCACTTAGCCGTTCTAGAGACCCACCTTCCTGATTGTGTCCTTGCTCAGAAACGACCAGAATGCCTCCTTCCTCACCCCATCTGCCACTGAGGTGACCCAAATGCCCCTGTAGGACAGCGGTTGACTTCGGAACTGTAGTTTGCATCCCCTCAGGACTGTGACCAGCACCCAGGGAGACTCCACCTGCCTCTCCCAGTTTGCCCTTTGAGTCTGGGAGAGATGACCGTCCCACCGCCGCCTGGCTCGTAGCAAACTGTGTGAAGACCATTTCTTCCTAACAAAGACCATAATTAATTTGCCAGTATTTTACATAATTATGACATAACATTGAAGGTTAGGCAACGTAACAGCAATATTTAGACTTAGGGTTGCTACCCTTTCAATAAAATACATGACGGTTCCGTATTTCACTGAAAGAATAAAGTTTTGTTTTCGAAATGATAGTTTCCGAATTTGACCATATGAATGACCATATTTCTGTGTATTTATTATAATTAAGTCTATGATTTGATAGAGCAGTCTGAATGAGCGGTGGTAGGCAGCAGCAGGCTTGTAAGCATTCATTCAAACAGCACTTTCCTGTGTTTGTTTCAAGCATTGCGCTGTTTATGACCTCAAGCTTATCAACTCCTGAGATTAGGCTGTAAATACTATAGTGCCTATAAGAACATCCAATAGTCAAAGATATATGAAATACAAATGGTATAGAGAGAAATAGTCCTATAATTCCTACAATAACTACAACCTAAAACTTCTAACTGGGAATATTGAAGACTCTTGTTAAAAGGAACCACCACCTTTCATATATTCTGAGCAAGGAACTTAAACTTAAGATTTTTTACATGGCACATATTGCACTTCTACTTTCTTATCCCAAACTGTTTTTGCATTATTTAAACCAAATTGAACAT
This sequence comes from Oncorhynchus mykiss, assembly GCF_057628025.1. Lineage (NCBI taxonomy): Eukaryota > Metazoa > Chordata > Actinopteri > Salmoniformes > Salmonidae > Oncorhynchus > Oncorhynchus mykiss. The sequence goes on along the minus strand of NC_143035.1, from coordinate 9,406,465 downwards.
GTTTCATTATTGGTTTGAGACTAAATAGATTTTATTTATGTATTATATTAAGTAAAAATAAAAGTGTTCATTGTTCATTCAGCATTGTTGTAATTGTCATTATTACAAATATATATAAAAATCGTCCGATTAATCGGTATCGACTTTAAATGGTCGTCCAATAATCGGTATCGGCGTTGACAAATCATAATCGGCCGACCTCTAATAATTCGTTTTTAGATTTTACAGCACCTTACGCAACATGTATCTGCACATTTCCCTAGTCACCCCGTTCACTCTGTCCAGTTTGAAATATTGGAGTAGTGGAGACCAGAGTCTATCAAACTTGGGCTGTCTCTTGTGGAGGTCAAAAGTGAGCTTTTCAAGAGGGAGAAAGTCAACAATCTGGTCAATCCACATTTTAAATGTAGGAGGGGTATTAGAGGCCCACAATAGAAGAATACATTTCTTAGCAAAGTATGTAATAGTCATAAGCAAATTTTCTCTGTCAGGATCAAGAACAAAGTCCTGCTGGGCATTAAGAAGATAGACACACGGGGTCATATCAAACTGTACATCTAGTATTTTCTGTGCAGCAGTATGTATAGATTGACAGAATCTGGCAATCTCTCTACAGCTCCAAAATACATGCATATAGGTTCTACTTTCAGAGTTACATATTTTACAGTTAGGAGACATATCTGTTTTCAGTCTATCTAGTCTCAAAGGAGTGTAATAAAATGTGTACAAAAATGTGTAATTGGATTCTTTCATTTTTACATTAGTAGAGGTGCAGTATACCCTGTTGCAAACCTCTGCCCATAACTCATCACTGATAGTCAGACCAAGGTCCTTTTCCCAGATTATTTTCAAAGGAGTAAAGGAGGAGCCTCCTTTCTCAGAAAGGAGTATATAGATGTAAGATATTTAGCCTTTAATGGATTGTGCTGTGACAAAAAGGGTTTCAACTTCATTCAACTGAGTTCTAAACCTCCTCTTGGAGGTAAATGAGGAAATTACATGTCTAATTTGAAGATAATTTAAAAAATGGGACCTTGGCACATTGAATTCACTGCAGAGCTCTTGAAAGGATTTCAGTGTAGTGGTTTTCTGATGAAATAGGTCGGTTGACTGTATTTTAACCCAATGATCACTGATAGTCTTGAAATCTAGCTGGGTAGATAGCCAATGAGCTGAAGTAAGCGGTAATATGCAATGTTTGTGTGTTGGAAGACCAACCCATGTCGTAAACTCCAGCGTAAAGAGAGTTATTTGCTATTGAAGTTTTATTCCGGTAGGAGCTACGCATTTTACGCACAGCGTTGTTCTGGTAAACGCACAGATTCAGCTGTTTATATATCAATCAGTATGGCGACTAAGTCAGGGAAAGCTAAATTTAAGTCTAGATATACCGATGTACACACAATTTTAGAATAAATTGATTGGAAAGGTGAGACAGAGATTGTTGTAGGACGATTCATTTAGCCATTCCCAAGTGGAGGAATATTTTTTGAACGGAGAGGACACCGTTGTAGCCACTGTGTATAATCTGTAACGTGCCTGCAGAAGAGGAACAATATCACCGTTTTGGACTGGTAAGTTATTCTCATGCTAATGCCATTGTTTAATAATTCATAATATAAAATATTATTTGTGAAATGAAATAGCCTATTTGAGGCTGTTGAGGGGAGGGCAGGCCCACAACAATGGCCAAAGTGAAATGGAGACAGTAGATACAGCTGGTCTGTTGTAATATAATAAAGACAGTAGATCTAGCTGGTCTGTCATAATATAATAGAGACAGTAGATCTAGCTGAAATGTCATAATATAAAAGAGACAGTAGATGTAGCAGGTCTATAATAATATATTCAACCTTATGTTCCCTGTACTCTATATATATATATATATATATATATATATATATATATATATCTGTTTATTATACCTCAGCAGCACAATATTGTGTAGAGCTTTGGCAAAGTGGGTGATGTTATATCCTTCCTGTTTGGCCCTGTCCGGGGGTCTCATCGGATGGGGCCACAGTGTCTCCTGACCCCTCCTGTCTCAGCCTCCAGTATTTATGCTGCGGTAGTTTATGTGTCGGGGGGTTAGGGTCAGTCTGTTATATCTGGAGTACTTCTTCTGTCTTATCCGGTGTCCTGTGTGAATTTAAGTATGCTCTCTCTAATTCTCTCGTTCTCTCTCTTGGAGGACCTGAGCCCTAGGACCATGCGTCAGGACTACCTGGCATGATGACTCCTTGCTGTCTCCAGTCCACCTAGCCTTGCTGCTGTTCCAGTTTCAACTGTTCTGCCTGCGGCTATGGAACCCTAAACTGTTCATATTTACTCTAGAGGTGCTGTCCTGTTGTATCCTCTACAACTACTGTGATTATTATTATTTGACCCTGCTGGTCATCTATGAACGTTTGAAAATCTCGGCCATGTTCTGTTATAATCTTCACCCGGCACAGCCAGAAGAGGACTGGCCACCCCTCATAGCCTGGTTCCTCTCTAGGTTTCTTCCTAGGTTTTGGCCTTTCTAGGGAGTTTTTCCTAGCCACCATGCTTCTACAGCTGGGTTTCTGAGATATTAGCTGATGTACAAAGGGCTATATAAGTACATTTGTTTTGATAGAGGACTGAGGGTCTTCCAAATATTGAAAGTGTGTAAATAGTTACCCATGTTATTTTGTACGTGTATATATTTACTTCTTCACATTTTTTTTCCCATATTTTTTTTCTCCATTTCGGGGGGGGGGTGTATTAGAATACCATTTTGGCATTTTGTATATAGTTATTTGTTTCAAAATGTATACCTTCACCAATTTGGCCACTTGGGTACATTTGGGCTACTTGTGTGGGACACCTGGGTGACTTCATGATAAATGTCATGTAGCACACTCATTTTGGAAGTTATCATTCTGAAACTTTGCACAAGTACTGTTGCCCTCTTATATTTTTCACTGAAATTGTCCCCATCATCCTATCTGAATGTTTGTTTTATCTTGTTCATTGTCAAGATGATGATACAACCATAAAAAATAAAAAAACATGTTTTTTTTCATTGTATTATCTAAACCAGATCTATTGTGTTATATTCTCCTACATTCAATTCACATTTACACAAACTTCAGAGTGTTTTCTTTCAAATGGTACCAAGAATATGCATATCCTTGCTTCTGGGCCAGAGCTACAGGCAGTTAGATTTGGGTATGTCTTCAGGCGGAAATTGAAAAAAGTAGGGGGTAGCTCTAAGAGGTTTTAAGATGGCTAGTTGGGACTATACCTGTTACAGTGACCCTATTACCACCACACCGGCAGCAATGAGTCATGATGGCAGTCAAATTCCACCTGACCGTTTAGTCACAATAATTAGGCTGCTGATGGTCATTAGTAGCTTACCAAACTTGCTAACTGCCTAGTAGTCAGCACTCTATTGTCCCTCTAATCACTCTTACTTACATCAATGTCTTCCATCAATGCAAATGTAATTGAAAATCTAATCAAACACTTCATGAGAGCCCATGAGCTCATGTTGCGCCACATTTCTATAGGCTATGCAATTGCGTGAGAAAACAGAGTTTTGATGGACTCTACTAAAAAGAGGACGATCCCATCAGCTTTCTATAGGCTAAGCCTACTATTTATCAACTTTCCTAATATCAAGGACATTGCTTCGCTTGACAACAGGAGTAGGCCTATAGCTTACCTGGCTGGCATGAAAATGAACCATGGGAAAAGCATCTTCCATTCGCTATTTAAGTGCATAGATGACACATTTTTTCCCATATGCCCCTGTTCCAAGACAGGTGCATGATAATGGTCCATTCCAAATCAAAACTAATTTCACTCATATTATTTAGTATATGTAAAGACAACATTAAAATTAAGAACATCTGATGGGTGACAATATTAGCCTTTCACTTGTGGATCATGTGTTATCACTTGTGAATGATGCCCAGTTTGTGCATTATGGCAAGGAACAGCACATGCCTTTAAATAAATTAAGCACATTAATTAAGCACATTAATCAGCTTTAGAACTGGTGTACAGTCTAACAGGCTGTGCGTGAGTTTCACGTTTGGAGAAGATCATGTTCTCCTTAAAAATGTACCTTTTTAATAAGCTTTACATGCATAATCACATTTGTTTTCACTTTCGAGAATAGTGTTTTCAGCCAATTGATTGCATTTTGGAACATGCACGCTTATTCACACCTACTGCTGTGTGCACATTGCTGTGCTTATAAATAGTCTAATAGTTGATCAACATTTTAAGTGAAACGTTCTGATCTGTTGCATCAGCCTCATTGCTTTTCAAAATGTTTTTTTGATGCGTGTGGTTGGAATCATTTGCGATCTATCGCATCCCACAACTGTCCCAGAGTATGTTTGGAATATTTATTTATTGCACAGAAGGACAAGTTGACCAAAGGCATAGGTCAACTTTTGTACTATGGGGGATTGACATAGGCTAGTGCTTTTGCTGTTCGTTAGGCCTACTCCTCTTATTGGCTGACGAAAAATAGGCTAAACATGGACAGTTCTAATATCTTCAATATGCGCCTCGGAATTCGATAACAACGAGCGCAGTTCCATCCCCGATCTGTCGGTCTTCACTTGTAGCCTACTTCTTAGCTAAAATGTCTGTAAGATGGACACAATCACGTAACAGGCATTGGCTGAGCGAGTCCAAATGAATTAGAGATGCTTCGGAGAAGAAAATTATCATTATTATAATCAGCCCAAGGGCACAACGGCCATTTTGGTCGCAAAAGGCTTGGATTTAGAGGGATTTAGAGGGAATTACAGCCACACAAGGGGGATGCCGCTGGGAAATTCAAGGCCTGATGAGAATATTATCAAGTGCTTGTCAAATTGTGAAGGAGAGTCTGATGAAGTGTATGCAACTTTTGACTTTTTTCAAATCACCATTAAAAAACCTCTTAAGGATCGGACCCTTTTTTTCAATTTTCGCCTAAAATGACATACTCAAATCTAACTGACTGTAACTCAGGCCCTAAAGCAAGGATATGCATATTCTTGGTAGCATTTGAAAGGAAACACTTTGAAGTTTGAAGAAATGTGAAAGGAATGTAGGAGAATATAACACATTAGATCTGGTAGATGATAATACAAAGAAAAAAACAACCATTTTTTTGTATTTTCTTTTTGTACCATTTATTTTCTTTTTGTATGCAAGAGAAAGGCCATAATGTATTATTCGATTTTGACCATTATAATTTGGCCACTAGATGGCAGCAGTGTGTGTGAAAAGTTTCAGACTGATTGAATGAACCATTGCATTTCTGTTCAAAATTTTGTATCAAGACTGCCCGAATGTGCCTAATTTGTTTATTAATAACATTTCATGTTCAAAACTGTGCACTCTTCTCAAACAGTAGCATGGTATTCTTTCACTGTAATAGCTACTGTAAATGGGACAGTGCAGTTAGATTAACAAGAATTTAAGCTTTCGCCAATATCAGATATGTCTATGTCCTGGGAAATGTTTTTGTTACTTACAACCTCATGCTAATCGCAATAGCCTACGTTAGGTCAACCGTCCCGCAGGGGACCCACCAATCCTGAAGAAGTTTTTAAAGTCACATCATGCAGCCTTAGAATGTATTAAAAAATAAAATATATAGCTACAACTTAAGATACTCTGAAGAGGAAGGGTTTCAGATATTTTCAGAAGATGTGAAGGGACCCTGCTGTCCTAGCTTCAGGGGGAAGCTGGTTCCACCATTGGGTTGCCAGGTCAAAGAAGAGCTTGGACTGGGCTGAGCAGGAGCTGTCCTCTCGTAGCGGGCCAAGAGACAAGAGATGACAGAATGGAGTCCTCAGGTTGGATGTGCTTAGCCTGAAGGTAGGGAGGGGCAGTTCCTTTTGTTGCTCCGTAGGCAAGTACCATGGTCTTCCATTGTCAAGGAAAAGTTATTTTTTTATATTTTTTAAATAGAGGCATATTAAGGCAAAAGAAATGTGACACGGTGTGTAAATGGTAACCCATTAGTAAATTAAGAAACTAGCTGCAAGTGAATGCTGGAATTAAACAATTAACTATGCAAATAAGCAAAAGCTGTGGCATTAAGGAAATAGATGCCTGGCTCAACCAGAAGCCTGTCTCTAATAAGCGCCTGTTGTGTTCAGTGATTTAAGCAAATTCACTGAACAAAAATATAAATGCAACATGTAGTGTTGGTCCCATGTTTCCTGGCCTGAAATAAAATATCCCAGAAATTTTCCAGACTCACAAAAAATGTATTTCTCTCAAATTCTGTGCACAAATTTCTTTACATCCCTGTTTTTGACCACTTCTCCTTTGCCAAAATAAACCATCCACCTGACAGGTGTGGCATATCAAGAAGCTGATGAAACAGCATGATCATTACAGAGGTGCACCTTGTGCTGAGGAAAATAAGATGCCAAAACACAATACCACAGATGTCTCAAGTTTTGAGGGAGTGTACAATTGGCATGCTGACTGCAGGAATGTCCACCAGAGCTGTTGCCAGAGAATGTAATGTTCATTTCTATACCATAAGCCACCTTCAATGTCATTTTAGAGAATTTGGCAGTACGTCCAACTGGCCTCACTATCATAGACCACGTGTAACCATGCCAGCCCAGGACCTCCACATCCGGCTTTTTCACCTGCGAGATTGTCTGGGACCAGTCACCCGGACAGCTGAGGAAATTGTGGGTTTGCACAACCGAAGAATGTCTGCACAAACTGTCAGAAACCACCTCAGTTCATCTGTGTGCTCACCAGGGTCTTGACCTGACTGCCATTTGCCATCATAACCGACTTCAGTGAGCAAATGCTCATCTTCGATGGCCACTGGAACGCTGGAGAAATGTAGTCTTCACGGATGAATCCCGGTTTCAACTGTACCGGCAAATTGGATGTTGTCTGGGCTTGTGGTTTGTTGATTTCATCATTGTGAACAGAGTGCCCCATGGTGGCGGTGGGGTTATGGTATGGACAGGCATTAGCTACGGACTACGAACACAATTGCATTTTATCGATGGCAATTTGAATGCACAGAGATTCCGTGACGAGACACTGAGGCCCATTGTCATGCCATTAATCCGCCCCCATTACCTTAACTTTCACCATGATAATGCATGGCCCCATGTTGCAGAAACGTATACACAATTCCTGTAAGCTGAAAATGACCCAGTTATTCCATGGCCTGCATACTCACCAGACATCTCACCCATTGAGAATTTTTGGGATGCTCTGGATCGACATGTATGACAGCGTGTTCCAATTCCTGCCAATGTCCAGCAACTTCACACAGCCATTGAAGAAGAGTGAGACATCCTTCCACAGGCCACAATTAACAGCCTGATCAACTCTATGTGAAGGAGATGTGATCACACTGGATACTGACTGGTTTTCTGATCCACACCCCTACCTTTTTTTTAAAAGTACCTGTGACCAACAGATGTATATCTGTATTCACAGTCATGTGAAATCCATAGATTAGAGCCTAATGAATTTATTTCAATAGACTGATTTCCTTATATGAACTGTAACTCAGTAACATCTTTGAAATTGTCGCATGTTGCGTTTATATTTTTGTTGAGTGTAAATGCCTGGGCTATTAAGTGAAGTTTTACGGTACAGGGATCGGGAGGTGCTGGAGGGCCCTTGATTTTGACCGAGCTCCACAAAGGCTCACAGTGTGGATAGTCTCTCCATTGAAGAGCCCCTCTGGCCTCCCTCCTCCACTCTAGGCACCCTAAAAAAAAAGCCATGTTAGCTTTAGAAGGCTGAGCTAATACTGTAACTCTCCCTGGTATAGGCTACGTCCCAAATGGACTCTAATAAGAGATTCATGTATTCACTCTGTAAAGATATCGAGCTCTATCCCAACGGAGATTAAATATGTGATCTACGCATTCACTCTGTTATGGTATTGAGGTCTCTCATAATGACTCAACATCACCATATGAACCAAATGGAAAAGAGCCTCAGTAAGCTCCACGACACATGATAGCGATCATCACAATATCCCCATACGCATTACATTTTTACAACAAGGGCTCACATGCATTTGACACAGTGAATAACCACAGCACAATACACAGCTTAATGATGTTGCTATTGATATGGAATGCAATGTGTGAGAGAGAGAGAGTCAGTGAGTGAGTGCGTGTGAGTGTGTCATAGCCCTTGACGTTATTATCCATGTGTGTGCCTACATGCAAGTATGCTCCTTTTCTACTTGGAGATTTTGATTTATAGTGACGCCATACACTCAGCAGTATAACACTGGGTGCTTATGCAACTGTCAGTGTGTGGGCCTGGGGAGATTCATGTAGTCTTTCCGTTCAATTATATTTATGACTAATGAAGTGAGCTGTCACGAGTCTCACTGCTGTCAAGCTGTGGAGATCTAAGCTTCAGAAGTTAATAAGGCTGAGGAGGTTGAGGCGGAGTCGCAGTAAATGCACCAGTCTGATGGAACTTTGTCTGTTAGGGATTAGGACGGCAGTTCAAGTTTTACGTTATATCAAAGAGGAAAGGTTGTCCCTCCTCCAGGATTCTTGTATGATTAAAATGCACTTCCTCCTTCACGACATGTACAATTCTTGTACAATTATTAACTGAGAGTGATTTGATGATGTGATTCCTTGATATCAAATTGAAATGCAGTGTGGGGGGGGATCACAAAACAAATCATATTTGTTAGTTTGGGATATTAAAATGCACTGCTCAAGTACAAGTGAAAAAGTAATTAATTTGGTGGATTAAAGTGCCTTTCTTAATTAAAATGCAGATTGGTTCCTGAGGAAACGAGTTACAGTGCACCGGCTTGTGCACATTCAAATGAGCACTGAGTGAAACACTGATGTGGTGGAACTGAGTGTTGGAATCTGGGAGCAACGGAATGCAGAAAAGCAATTCACTTCTAATGAGGGTTCAATGTGTCACACTGAGGGCAATATCTAATCTGCTTTGACTGAGAACGATGTGCCCCATACCCGTGGGAAGTGTGGGTGCTGAGGGTGCTGCAGCACCCCCTGAAAAATCTGAATACCATTTTTTTAATATCATAAATCAACAAGTAGTGAACTGGGACTTTACTAGTCCTGTGGTTAGCAGACCGATATAGCCGTCTGTAGTGCGGGCAACAACAAAAAAATCTCATTGGAGTTGATATTGTGGGCTTAAGTCTCATCGTTGAAGTGTACATATTCGCATTACAAGCCGTACTTTTTTAAACATCACAATGCACCAGATGAAAAGAAGCTTTGAAGTGAGAACCATTGGTTCTCTGGGAATGTGGAAACTACTCAAAAGTCACCCAGTAAATGAATGCACTCCCTCCCATCTGAAATAACAAGAGAGCACTCTATGTTTAGACTTAATTCAAATTCAATTAATATAAAGAAATACATGCACCTCGGCTGCTGCTTTCTAAGAGCCAGCCAGTGGAGAGAGGTAACACTTGTTTCAGAAAAAAAGCTAATTTGCCAAACCCCAAATGAGATGCCGGCTAATTAAGATGAGTTTCTCAACAAAGGCTGCGAAGAGAAATGTTCCATCAACACTGTACAAAGCAAGCACTGCACATCACAAAGACTTCCATTTCACAGCCTCAGCCAACCAACGTTGACCTAGCACTAATTCTGCTTTTCTATGGAAATTCCCTGCGGTGTTTAGGCAAACGGCATATGGTGGTAATGCACCTAAAGAGCTGGTTTGCACGCCGCCATTCATCTCAGACGAAGAAGAAGAAGAAGAAGAAGGCTTAAAGTTGAGGCTGTTGTAGCACACTATAGAGTGACTCCATTCACAGGTACACACGTGCTAATGATGGACACCATCACCCACAGAAAAAAAAGTAACGGCTGCCAACAGCCCTAATCAGAGAGGAAGTGCTTTTAATGGCTCACACACACAGAAGTTAGGGCTAATTTGAAAGCTGGGAATCTCATTAAAGGGGAGAGAAAGGGATTGTGACAGGGTCTGGTGTAACATTTGGCTCTCTGCTCGCCCGCCCGCACTGGCAGGCCTGTCAGCCTTGTCACTTCCTATTTGCTGAGCCGGCCATAGAGATTGTGAGAGACGGGAGTCCGGGAGACAGCTTGCTGTTAAGTAAAAAGCCAGCCAAGAATTATGAAATGGGACGAGAATATCTAGCTGCCCAGTCCACCGTTAACTGACAAACAGTTACGGACGGTAGGATAAGTGGCACAGTATGTGCAGCACATCTGTAATGTACTGCGTCTTGTGCTGTAATGTACTGCACCTTGTACTGCACCTAGTACGGCAATGTACTGCACATTGTGGTGTAATGGACTACATTTTACTTAGCAATCTTACGGTATGTTCTGTTCCTAAAGAGAATACATGAACCAGAGATGCGGACACAGCAGAAACATGAGTGAAGGACACAGAATTTTCCTAGTTGGGTCAGATGAAGAAAAACAACTTCAGGACTTAATCATGATAGAAGCTAACTACAATTGGAAAAGAAGACATGAAGAAGACAAATGTGTTTAGCTGGTAGCAGAAGACATAACAGACTCATTGCCTTACAAACTCAATCTAATTAAGACTCATACTAATCTGATGTATGAACAGCTGTTCAAGAAAACAGGGCCGTGTCTGTTTTCCTCTCATTACAAGAAACGAGTGCAGTCACACAGAAAAAACTGTTACTGTAATTATTTATGTAAGTCATGACAGGACAAAACAAAAAAAGGGAAAGAAAACAAGATGAGGCCTTCCGAGTGGCGCAGTGGTCTAAAGGCACTGTCTCACAGTGGAAATTCACTAGAGATCCTGGTTCAAGTCCAGGTGGCCGTGACCGGCAGACCCATGGGGCGGCACACAATTGACCCAGCGCCGTCTAGGGTCAGGGGATGGTTTGGCCAGCAGGGATGTTCTTGTCCTATCATGCACTAGCGACTCCTGGGGCAGGCTGGGCGCTATGCACGCTGACACGGTTGCCAGGTGTACGGTGTTTCCTCCGACACATTAGTGCGACTGGCTTCCGTGTTAAGCAGGTGTTGTGTCAAGAAGCAATGCAGCTTGGCTGGGTTGTGTTTCGGAGGACGCTCGAGTTCGTACAGGAGTTGCACCGATGAGACAAGACTGTAACTACCAATTGTATACCACGAAAAAGGGGTAATAATGTAAATAAATAAACAAGATGCAGACTGAACATAAATCAACACACAAACCAAAGGAGTCACGTGAAAATAACTAAGTAACAATCACTTGAAATCTTCAGTAACCCCAATGAAAAATCCCACTCCATCATCATTTTCAAGGCCCTGCATGCGGTTGATTTAAGAAAAGGGAAAAATAAAGGGTGGGAGGGAGGGAGAAAGTGTAATATGTTTCTATTACATGCATCTAGGTCTGTGTTCCAACACACTAATGATGTGCTAATGATGGAGGAGAGATTAAAATATTCAGACAATGTTAATTCTCAGCAGGTCTTTGAGACCGCATTAACATGCTCTGACTTTCTGTTACCCTCAGTTCAAAGTCTGGCAATTTGGAGACTTTGGAGATTCACAAAGGACCCCCAGACCCCCCCTATGCCTCCTCCCTTGGCGACATTCCCCAAAACTCTGCCCTTTAGCACAGGGAGAGTAGGCAGCAAGAATGGACAGAAAGTTACATTTAAGAACAACAATTTGACATAGCATCAAACCAGGCCTTTTGAAATGACATTCATTGTTTCCAGGGTTGAAGACACAGCTGTTTTTGCTCTTTGCAACATAGAGGACTGCATTCAGGCCAGACTATTGTTAGGCAGAAGGAAGGACAACACAATAAAGGTCAAAGCCTCTGAATAGAAACTGTTAAGAGCACATGAGAGAAGGGGTAGACAAGTGCTTATAAATATGCATATACACCATGGAAGCGTTTACTGGAAAGAGCCCACAGCCTGAACACTATGTTGTTACAACAAAGGTAGTCAAATGAACGATGGCGGTATTTTGTCTGGGAAAAAAGAGCTTTACGTAACCTCAAAGAAAGAAGAAGTGGCAGAGAAAAATAAGAAGAAGAACTGAAGTGAGAAAATGTATTCTAGCTCATTAGAATGTGAGAACTACAAGACAGTTACTATGGCTACAGTGTCGTTATCTCATCAGCTCCCTGTCATTGTCCAACTCTGTATCGGCCTGTATGAAAATCACACAGCTTATCCGCATCATTTGATGCACTGCACATAATAATATAAAGCTCATTGAGACATCACTAATGGTTATTGTATGAGGCTAACATTTACCTCCCACCAGTCTATGGTGTTGTCGCAATTGGGAGGCCTTTGGAACTGCTTTCTAACAACGGGAATACAGTGGCCTATCAAGCTTTCTGGGTGCATTCACTGGCTTCCTCTGAGCGACCTATCCCCCCTTACTGTCCCCCTTAATGCCAACTCATCCTGAAGTCAGAACACACACAGAGCAATGGGTTTAACGCGAGCGGAGACATCATAGAATAATTATGGCCTGCTTTTCCACCAAAACCTACAGAGGAAACCAAAGGGACATGTTATTCACCCAGCTACTTTAATATTCATATATTCAAGCCTATTCTGTAATACAACACTACAATACATTCCTGCTAGGAAGGTTAGTTCAGAGGCACTTGATCTCTCTGATGGCCTGAAAACAGAGGTTTTGGAATAAAGTGTTTGGTAAAGCTTTGCTGTTGTGAATTAAAGGCAGCTGGAGCTAAAGTTAGTTAAAGCCACTGTTACTGCTTGGGCTCCTGGCTCCAGGGGAGCTGATGAGTTTGATTAATGGCTCTTTGGCTATGGAACGCAACAGGCAATGCCCTTCACTGCAGATCTTTCATTTGAAAAACCAGAAAGTGTTCCTGTCAGTCTGGCTCACTGTTGATTGCTACAGAGAAACAACCAAATAATCAAGAGAACAAATTCCTCCTTTTCATTGGCCGATCCTTTTCATTGGCCGAGAGAGCTCTTTGGCCACGCACACCAGTGAAAAGAACCCCATACCTACTGTAAAATATGGAGGTGGATCTTTGATGTTATGGGGCTATTTTGCTTCCACTGGTCCTAGGGCCCTTGTTAAGGTAAACGGGATCATGAACATTACCCAGAAACAGGACATTTTTAGACAGAATACCTGGTTGCCTCTGCCAGAAGGCTGAAACTAGGCGGCAAGTGGACAATAACCCACAGCACACATCAAATCCACAAAGAAATGGTTAATTGGGGGCCTCCCGAGTGGCGCAGTGGTCTAAGGCACTGCATTGCAGTACTAGAGGTGTCACTACAGATATGGGTTTGAGACCGTGCTGTGTCGCAGCCGGCCGCGACCGGGAGGCCCATGAGGCGACGAACAATTAGCCCAGCGTCGTCCGGGTTAGGGTTTGACTGGCCAGGATGTCCTTGTCCCATCGTGCTATAGCGACTTCTTTTGGCGGGCCGGACGCATGCACGCTGACCTGGCATCCACAATCACCCGACCTCAACCCAATTGAGATAGTTTGGGATGAGTTGGACCGCAGAGTGAAGTTCCAAGATAATGCCAACAGTGTGCAAAGCTGTCATCAAGGCAAAGGGTGGCTACTTTGAAGAATCTCAAATATAAAATATATTTTGATTTGTTTAACACTTTTTTGGTTACTACATGATTCCATATGTGTTATTTCATAGTTTTGATGTCTTTCTTATTCTACAATGTAGAAAATAGTTAAAAATAAAGAAAAACCCTGGAATGAGTATGTGTTTCCAAACTTTTGACTGGTACTGTATATATACACAAAAAAGACAAATAAAAAATATAAACATGGTTAATTTACCACAAAATCAACATTTTGCAATGGCCAACTCAGTCTCCGGAACATAAACCCGCTTGAAAACCTGTGGTTTAAAGAGGGCAGTCCATAAGTGCAGATGAAGGATACCAAGGATCTGGAAAGATTCAATGTGTGTTCTACAATCTTATAAAACATTTTAGAAAAAGATGCCTTTATCCTCGCAAGGTGAAGCATTGAAAGGTATTGAAAACACAGGTGCCAATAATTGTTATACCTATCCTTTTGAGAAAAAGTATTATTATTTCTCTGAGCAATTGTATTAGTATAACGATATAGCTCAGCATTTGTGTTGTGTATTTTATATAGTATTTTTTGCGCACCTTTATCAAGGTTTACAATAATTTTGGACCTGATCAATAAGCCTACATAGGCTACAGAGTATAAACTGAACCTTATAACACTATGCGCAAGCACAGCTCAAAACGTTTGTGCAAATCTTCCATTGACATCAATGGCATCCTTGCGTGATTTAAGCCAAACCAAGGGGTTCCATTGTGTGTTTCTAGGCCTAAGAGCCCTGAGCCTTGGGAGAAAAAGTCCTTAATCATGTCTCTAAGCAGACTCATAAAGCATGGAGCAGACCTCCCCAAGGAGCCACACTGGGTAAACAATACCCTCACTCTGTCATCCTGTTGAATTAGGGGATTGCTACACGCATGTAATTAACATTTGTATTTGAGAGAGGACAATAATTCATCTTGATTAAATGGAAATTGAGCAATCCGCTGTGAAATTGAGAAATGGAGATAAACGCGGAGTCATTTCACCCAATATGGAGTTAGTACAAAAAATAATATCACTAAGCAAAACTAGGGACAGCTAGTGTTACACATTCGGTACTAGTGTTTCTTTAGGAGCAGGCTGGCACTGACAGTGTCTCTGTGTCCCTGGGAAAAGGCAGGAGGAGAGATATCTACTGTCGGAGAGAGCGAGCTGGCTGGTTGGGATCAGTCCTCCCTTCTTTTCCAGGGAAAATGCTGCAGAAGACGAGAGTGTGCTGGTGTAAAAGTGACAGAGTGATGTATTGTGACTGCAGTGGTGGACATTTTCATTATCTGTCCTAACCTTTTGGGGAGGTGTCAGGGCCATGCATCCACCCATTCCACCCTTGAACAAAGCAATGTACGTCTGAGTGTTTCCTGGCTAAACTAAATGCAAGAGACAAAGTCATTTAAATACAGGGGAAATAGGTAGAGAGTGGGAGAGGGGAAGACAGAGACCGATTTTATTTATTGATGAGGTTTACTTGACAGGGACTATGCACAAGAAAACAGAAGTCTCAGAGCACTGAGAAAACATGTCGCACCAGATTTAGCTAATTGCTCATTTCCATCTGAGTTTCCTAAAACATACAGTGAGGTTCGAAATGATTGACAATAAGCAATAATGACAGTATGCAATAAATAATTCAAATACTGAGCTATATTGTACACTCCAAAAAATGGGGAAATTATATTATTTTATATTAATACAATTGCTCAGAGAAAGAGATGTTATTTAACAAGTAATACTTTTTTCTCTCAAAAAGGTAGGGGTTAAAAGAATCCCTAAAGGTTCTTATAAATAAAGTAGTCAAAAGTTTAGTATTTGGTCCCATATTCCTTTGCATGCAATGATTACATCAAGTTTGTGACCCTACAAACTTGTTGCATGCCTTTTCAGTTAGTTTCAGGTTGTATTTCAGATTATTCTGTGGCCAAAAGAAAGGAATGCTAAATAATGTGTTGTGTCATTTTGGAGTCATTTTTAGAATATGTTTCTAAACACGTCTACATTCATGTGGACGCTACCACGATTACAGATAATCCTGAATAATCCTGAATTATGATGACTCTTTCAAAATGTTGTTATGTTACAGCCTTATTCTAAAATGTATTACATCGTTTTTTCCCCCCTCAATAATCTATACTCAATACCCCATAATGACAAAGCGAAAACAGGTTTTTAGAAATGTTTGCAAATTTACAAAACACAAATACATTATTTACATAAGTACTCAGACCCTTTGCTATGAGACTCGGAATTGAGCTCAGGTGCATCCTGTTTCTATTGATCACCCTTGAGATGTTTCTACAACTTGATTGGAGTCCACCTGTGGTAAATACAATTTATTGGACATGATTTGGAAAGGCACACACCTGTGTTTATAAGATTCCACAGTCAACAGGGCATGTCAGAGCAAAAACGAGGCCATGAGGTCGAAGGAATTGTCCGTAGAGCTCTGAGACAGGATTGTGTCAAGGCACAGATCTGGGGAAGGGTACCAAAAAAATCCTGCAACATTGAAGGTCCCCAAGAACACAGTGTCCTCCATCATTCTTAAATGGAAGAAGTTTGGAACCACCAAGACTCTTCCTAGAGCTGGCCGCCCAGCCAAACTGAGCAATTGGTGGAGAAGGGCCTTGGTCAGGGAGGTGACCAAGAACCCGATGGTCACTCTGACAGGGCTCCAGAGTTCCTCTGTGGAGATGGGAGAACCTTCCAAAAGGACAACCATCTCTGCAGCACTTCACCAATCAGGTCTTTATGGTAGAGTGGCCGATGGAAGCCACTCCTCAGTAAAAGGCACATGACAGCCCGTTGGAGTTTCCCAAAAGGCACCTAAAGGACTCTCAGACCATGAGAAACTAGATTCTCTGGTCTGATGAAACCAAGATTGAACTCTTTGGCTTGAATGCCAAGCGTCATGTCTGGAGGAAACCTGGCACCATCCCTAAAGCATAGTGGTGGCAGCATCATGCTGAGGAGATGTTTCAGCGGCATGGACTGGGAGACTAGTCAGGATTGAGGTAAATTGGAATGGAGCAAAGTACAGAGAGATCGTTGATGACAACCTGCTCCAGAGTGCTCAGGACCTCAGACTGGGGTGAAGGTTCAACTTCCAACAGGACAACGACCCTAAGCACACAGCCAAGACAACGCAGGAGTGGCTTTGGGACTAGTCACTGAATGTCCTTGACATTATGGGGTATTGTGTGTAGATTGATGAGACAAAAAATAATTTAATCCATTTTAGAATAAGGCTGTAATGTAACAAAATGTGTAAAAGGTTAAGGGGTCTGAATACTTTCCGAATGCACTGTATATACAGTGCCTTGCGAAAGTATTCGGCCCCCTTGAACTTTGCAACCTTTTGCCACATTTCAGGCTTCAAACATAAAGATATAAAACTGTATTTTTTTTGTGAAGAATCAACAACAAGTGGGACACAATCATGAAGTGGAACGACGTTTCTTGGATATTTCAAACTTTTTTAACAAATCAAAAACTGAAAAATTGGGCGTGCAAAATTATTCAGCCCCTTTACTTTCAGTGCAGCAAACTCTCTCCAGAAGTTCAGTGAGGATCTCTGAATGATCCAATGTTGACCTAAATGACTAATGATGATAAATACAATCCACCTGTGTGTAATCAAGTCTCCGTATAAATGCACCTGCACTGTGATAGTCTCAGAGGTCCGTTAAAAGCGCAGAGAGCATCATGAAGAACAAGGAACACACCAGGCAGGTCCGAGATACTGTTGTGAAGAAGTTTAAAGCCGGATTTGGATACAAAAAGATTTCCCAAGCTTTAAACATCCCAAGGAGCACCGTGCAAGCGATAATATTGAAATGGAAGGAGTATCAGACCACTGCAAATCTACCAAGACCTGGCCGTCCCTCTAAACTTTCAGCTCATACAAGGAGAAGACTGATCAGAGATGCAGCCAAGAGGCCCATGATCACTCTGGATGAACTGCAGAGATCTACAGCTGAGGTGGGAGACTCTGTCCATAGGACAACAATCAGTCGTATATTGCACAAATCTGGCCTTTATGGAAGAGTGGCAAGAAGAAAGCCATTTCTTAAAAATATCCATAAAAAGTGCCGTTTAAAGTTTGCCACAAGCCACCTGGGAGACACACCAAACATGTGGAAGAAGGTGCTCTGGTCAGATGAAACCAAAATTGAACTTTTTGGCAACAATGCAAAACGTTATGTTTGGCGTAAAAGCAACACAGCTGAACACACCATCCCCACTGTCAAACATGGTGGTGGCAGCATCATGGTTTGAGCCTGCTTTTCTTCAGCAGGGACAGGGAAGATGGTTAAAATTGATGGGAAGATGGATGGTGCCAAATATAGGACCATTCTGGAAGAAAACCTGATGGAGTCTGCAAAAGACCTGAGACTGGGACGGAGATTTGTCTTCCAACAAGACAATGATCCAAAACATAAAGCAAAATCTACAATTGAATGGTTCAAAAATAAACATATCCAGGTGTTAGAATGGCCAAGTCAAAGTCCAGACCTGAATCCAATCGAGAATCTGTGGAAAGAACTGAAAACTGCTGTTCACAAATGCTCTCCATCCAACCTCACTGAGCTCGAGCTGTTTTGCAAGGAGGAATGGGAAAAAATGTCAGTCTCTCGATGTGCAAAACTGATAGAGACATACCCCAAGCGACTTACAGCTGTAATCGCAGCAAAAGGTACAAAGTATTAACTTAAGGGGGCTGAATAATTTTGCACGCCCAATGTTTCAGTTTTTGATTTGTTAAAAAAGTTTGAAATATCCAATAAATGTCGTTCCACTTCATGATTGTGTCCCACTTGTTGTTGATTCTTCACAAAAAAATACAGTTTTATATCTTTATGTTTGAAGCCTGAAATGTGGCAAAAGGTCACAAAGTTCAAGGGGGCCGAATACTTTCGCAAGGCACTGTATATACTGAACAAAAATATAAACACAACATGTTTATATTTTTGTTCAGTATATCTATAAAATAGGGAGCAAGTGAGAGTGAGAAGCGAGAGGAGGGGGCTAAAAATGTTTAAGCAGCAATGTCTTCCTGCCTGAAGGTAGCCGGTACGCTAACTCTCCCATTCTCTGTCTCTCCTGAGCGAGGAGTTTGAGAGGCTTTGAAGATCACAGCGATGCCAAGGCAGTCTGCATTCACCTCCCTACCAGTGGCCCAGAACAAGACACAATCTCTCTCTCTATCTTTCTCTCAGTGGCACTTTCTTTCTCCTCCCTCATATCTTCATGCTCTCTTTATCCCTATCCTCCCCATTTCTTTATACGGGACACCTTAAATCGTTCTCAGATTATTACCAATTTCACAAGGTACGACTCCAAACACCCAGAAAAGGCTACTCTTCTTGATGTTATCCTCACAAATAATTCTGATAGGTATCAGTCTGGTGTTTTCTGTAATGATCTTGGTGATCACTGTTTTACAGCCTGTGTTCGTAATTGATGCTCAGTGAAACAGCCTTTCCTGATTTGTCATAGATGTTTGCTAAAAAACTTTCATGAGCAAGCCTTCCTTCATGAACTGGCCTCTGTAAAATGGTATAGAATCAGCTTGATCCACTCTGTCGAGGACGCTTGGACCTTCTTTTTTTATATTTTCAGTTGTATTGTTAACAAAAACACCCTCATAAAGAAAATGAGAATTAAAAACAGGTTTGACCGTGATCTTGCAGAGATACTCCACCTCAAGAATTGCATTTGGCGAAAGGCTCGGCACACACATACTCAGGCTAACTGGCTCTCGTTCAGGCAAATGAGAAATAAGTGCACTCAGGCTATCCGGAAGGCCAAAGTTAGTTACTTTAAGGAGCAGTTCTCTCTCTGTGGGTCTAACCCCAAGACGTTCTGGAGAATAAACCTTCCTCCTCATAGCTGGCCATGTCCCTTAAAGTTGATGATGTGGTTGACTCAGCCATGCCTCCTTGCCTGTCCAACATTTCCTCATCTCACACCCCTTCTAATGCAAATATCCCCGATGCTTCTCCTTCTTTTTCCCCTGACCCGCGACAAAGCTTCTCCCTGCAGGCAGTCACTGAGTCAGAGTTGCTAAAGGAGGTCCTGAAACTTGACCCCCAAAAACCATCTGGGTCAGATGGTTTTGACCCTTTCTTCTTTAAGGTTGCTGACCCTATCACCGCCAAGCCTATTTCCGACCTCTATGTCTCTGCTTTCTGGGGAGGTCTCCATTTCTTGGAAGGCAGCCATGGTTCATCCTTTATTTAAAGGGGGAGATCAAGCTGATCCTAACTGTTATAGGCCTATTTCTATTTTGCTCAGTTTAAGTGTTGGAAAAAGTTGTCAATAATCAACTGACTGGCTTTCTTGATGAATATAGTATTCTCTCTGCTATGCAATCTGGTTTCCGTTCAGGTTATGGATGTGTCACTGCAACCTTAAAGGTCCTCAATGATGTCACCATTGCCCTTGATTCTAAGAAATGTTGTGCTGCTGTTTGTATTGACTTGGCCAAAGCTTAAGATACGGTAGACCATTCCATTCTTGTGGGCCAGCTAAGGAGTATTGGTGTCTCTGAGGGGTCTTTGGCCTGGTTTGCTAACTACCTCTCTCAAAGAGTGCAGTGTATAGTCAGAAAATCTGCTGTCTCAGCCACTGCCTGTCACCAAGGGAGTACCCCAAGGCTTAATCCTAGGCCCCACACTCTTCTCAATTTACATCAACAACATAGCTCAGGCAGTAGGAAGCTCTCTCATCCATGTATATGCAGATGATACTGTCACGACTTCCGCTGAAGTAGGTCCCTCTCCTTGTTCGGGCGGCGTTCGGCGGTCGAAGTCACCGACCTTCTAGCCATCGCTGATCCACTTTTCATTTTCCATTGGTTTTGTCTTGTCTTCCATCACACCTGGTTCCTATCCCATCAATTACATGTTGTGTATTTAACCCTCTGTTCCCCCCCCATGTCCTTGTCGGTAATTGTTTCTTGTAGTGCTTATGCAACGGTATGCTGGTATTTACCGGGTTTTGTTTGACCCATTTATTGTATTGTTCTGTTGACGGTGGTTTATGGATATTAGACGACACCGTTGTAAATCAGTTTTCGTTCTCCTGCGCCTGACTTCTCTGCCGCCAGTACGCACCTCACTACAGATACTGTCACACCCTGACCATAGTTTACTTTGTATATTTCTATGTTGTGGTTGGTCAGGGTGTGATCTGAGTGGGCATTCTATGTTTCATGTCTAGTTTGTCTAGTTCTATGTTCGGCCTGATATGGTTCTCAATCAGAGGCAGGTGTTCGTCATTGTCTCTGATTGGGAACCATATTTAGGTAGCCTGGGTTTCACTGTGTGTTTGTGGGTGATTGTTCCTGTTTTTGTGTTTGCACCAGACAGGGCTGTTTTGAGTTCTCACGTTTCTTCTTTTTTCGTTAGTTTGTTCATGTATAGTGTCGTCAATAAATTACAATGAACAACCACCACGCTGCGCTTTGGTCCGCCTCTACTTCACAAGAAGAGAATCGTTACAGAATCACCCACCACAACAGGACCAAGCGGTGTGGTAATGGGCAAAGGAAAAAGCAGCAGCAGGAGCAGCGCGAGGAGGTATGGACATGGGAGGACGAATTAGACGGTAAAGGACCTTGGGCTCAGCCAGGAGAGTATCGCCGCCCCAAGGAAGAACGGGAGGCGGCGAAAGCGGAGAGGCGCTGGTATGAGGAGGCAGCGCGGCGTCGTGGATGGAAGCCCGGGAGTCAGCCCCAAAAATTTCTTGGGGGGGGGCTAACAGGGAGTATGGCTACGCCAGGTAGGAGACCTGAGCCAACTTCCTGTGGTTACCGGTGGGCTAGAGAGACCGGGCAGGCACCGTGTTATGCTGTGGAGCGCACGGTGTCCCCAGTGCGGGTGCACAGCCCGGTGCGGTACATTCCAGCTCCGCGTATCGGCTGGGCTAGAGTAGGCATCGAGCCAAGTGCCATGAAGCCGGCTCTACGCATCTGGTCTCCAGTGCGTCTCCTTGGGCCGGCTTACATGGCACCAGCCTTGCGCACGGTGTCCCCGGTTCGCCTGCATAGCCCAGTGCGGGCTATTCCACCTCGCCGCACTGGCAGGGCGACCGGGACCATTCAACCGGGTAAGGTTGGGCAGGCTCGGTGCTCAAGAGCTCTAGTGCGCCTGCACGGCCCGGTCTATCCGTCACCACCTCCACACCCCAGCCCTCCGGTGGCAGCTCCCCGTACCAGGCTGTCTCTCCGGCCCATCCGTCCAGAGCCTTCCTCCTCTCCAGCGCTGCCGGAGTCTCCCGCCTTTCCGGCGCTACCAGAGCCTTCCTCCTCTCCAGCGCTGCCGGAGTCTCCCGTCTGTCCGGCGCCTCTGCCGGAGCCTCCCGCCTGTCCGGCGCCTCTGCCGGAGCCTCCCGCCTGTCCGGCGCCGCTGCCGGAGCCTCCCGCCTGTCCGGCGCCTCTGCCGGAGCCTCCTGCCTGTCCGGCGCCTCTGCCGGAGCCTCCCGCCTGTCCGGCGCCTCTGCCGGAGCCTCCCGCCTGTCCGGCGCCTCTGCCGGAGCCTCCCGCCTGTCCGGCGCCTCTGCCGGAGCCTCCCGCCTGTCCGGCGCCTCTGCCGGAGCTTCCCGTCTGCCCAGCGCCGCCAGCGCCGCCCGTCTGCCCAGCGCCGCCAGCGCCGCCCGTCTGCCCAGCGCCGCCAGCGCCGCCCGTCTGCCCAGCGCCGCCAGTGCCGCCCGTCTGCCCAGCGCCGCCAGTGCCGCCCGTCTGCCCAGCGCCGCCAGTGCTGCCCGTCTGCCAGGGGCCGCCAGTGCCGCCCGTCAGCCAGGGGCCGCCAGTGCCGCCAGTCAGCCAGGGGCCGCCAGTGCCGCCAGTCAGCCAGGGGCCGCCAGTGCCGCCAGTCAGCCAGGGGCCGCCAGTGCCGCCAGTCAGCCCAGCGCCGGCGCCGCCAGTCAACCAGGGGCCGCCAGTGCCGCCAGTCAGCCAGGGGCCGCCAGTCAGCCAGGGGCCGCCAGTCAGCCAGGGGCCGCTAGAGCCCCTCCGCCCGGAGCAGCTGTCCCTCTGTCCCGAGCAGCTGTCCCTCTGTCCCGAGCAGCTGTCCCTCTGTCCCGAGCAGCTGTCCCTCTGTCCCGAGCTGTCTCTTAGGAGGGTCACCTATCTAGGGACGCTAAGGAGGTGGACAAAGACTATTATGGAGTGGGGTCCACGTCCAGCGCCAGAGCCGCCTCCGCGGACAGATGCCCACCCAGACCCTCCCCTATAGGTTCAGGTTTTGCGGCCGGAGTCCGCACCTTGGGGGGGGGGGTACTGTCACACCCTGACCATAGTTTACTTTGTATATTTCTATGTTGTGGTTGGTCAGGGTGTGATCTGAGTGGGCATTCTATGTTTCATGTCTAGTTTGTCTAGTTCTATGTTCGGCCTGATATGGTTCTCAATCAGAGGCAGGTGTTCGTCATTGTCTCTGATTGGGAACCATATTTAGGTAGCCTGGGTTTCACTGTGTGTTTGTGGGTGATTGTTCCTGTTTTTGTGTTTGCACCAGACAGGGCTGTTTTGAGTTCTCACGTTTCTTCTTTTTTCGTTAGTTTGTTCATGTATAGTGTCGTCAATAAATTACAATGAACAACCACCACGCTGCGCTTTGGTCCGCCTCTACTTCACAAGAAGAGAATCGTTACAGATACAGTCTTATACTCAGCTGGGCCCTCCCCAGATTTTGTGCTAAATGCTCTACAACAAAGCTTTCTTAGTGTCCAACAAGCTTTCTCTGCCCTTAACCTGGTTCGGAACACCTCTTAAACAAAGGTCATGTGGTTTGGTAAGAAGAATACCCCTCTTCCCACAGGTGTGATTACTACCTCTGAGGGTTTAGAGCTGAGGTAGTCACTTCATACAAGTACTTGAGAGAATGGCTAGACAGTACACTGTCCTTCTATCAGAACATATCAAAGCTGCAGGCTAAAGTTAAATCTACACTTGGTTTCCTCTATCGTAATCGCTCCTCTTTCACCCCAGCTGCCAAACTAACCCTGATTCAGATGACCATCCTACCCATGCTAGATTACGTCGACATAATTTAAAGATCGGCAGGTAAGGGTGATCTCGAGCGGCTAGATGTTTTTAACCATTCGGCCATCAGATTTGTCACCAATGCTCCTTATAGGACACATCACTGCACTCCTCTGTAAACTGGTCATCTCTGTATACCTGTCGCAAGACCCACTGGTTGATGTTTATTTATAAAAACCCTCTTAGTCCTCACTCCCCCCTTTCTGAGATATCTACTGCAGCCCTCATCCGCCCCATACAACACCCGGTCTGCCAGTCACATTCTGTTAAAGGTCCCCAAAGCACACACAGCTAGCGACTGGAAAGAGCTGCAACAAACACTCAAACTGGACAGTTTTATCTCAATCTCTTCATTCAAAGACTCAATCATGGACACTCTTACTGACAGTTGTGGCTGCTTCGCGTGATGTATTGTTGTCTCTACCTTCTTGCCCTTTGTGCTGTTGTCTGTGCCCAATAATGTTTGTACCATGTTTTGTGCTGCTACCATGTTGTGTTACCATGTTGTTGTCATGTTGTGTTGCTACCATGATGTGTTATCGTGTGTTGCTGCCTTGCTATGTTGATGTCTTAGGTCTCTCTTTGTGTAGTGTTGTGTTGTCTCTCTTGTCGTGATGTGTGTTTTATCCTATATTTATGTATTTTTTAATCCCAGCCCCCGTCCCCCAGGAGGCCTTTTGCCTTTTGGTAGGCCGTCATTGTAAATAAACATTTGTTCTTAATTGACTTGCCTAATTAAATAAAGGTTCAATAAAAATAAATAAAAATATCCTGACTAAATTCACAATCTGGTCCTCATACCATCATGGCCACCTAATCATCCCCAACTTCCAATTGGCTCATTCATCACCCCTCCTCTCCCCTGTAACTATTGGTAAAATAAGGGTAAAAAAAACAACGCCCATCATTACGATGCACTCAAAGACAAGGGAGAGAGGCAGAGCAGATAATCAGGCAGGCCAAACCCCACAGGAGGGTGCACAACAAGGGTACCCTGGATAAAGCAATTGTTAGTTCCTCGAAACATCATGCTCGCAGTGATAGAGAGAGAGTGAGGGCGAGGGAGAGAGAGAGGGCAACAGAGAGAAAGAGGGCGAGAGAGACTAGGCATGAGAGCCTGAGTGATGCTCATGACCTCTGTGCTTACAGAGAGAGAGGCGAGAGCTATTTCTGAATGCACCATGAATCTTTCACAATTAGACAACCTGATTGACAGTCCTCTGGTGCTACATGATGACAACTTGCAAGAGTGCATGCATACCTTCACAACGCAGACATTTATCTGTGTCTCAACAGCTCTTTAATTAACAAAGCACACCGAAACTTAAGACTTAATTTTTTGCCACAGATTTTGTCTACAGTGAAGAAACCAAATAAACATGAATGAGTTTAACAGATAATTGACAATTTGGTGCTTTAATTACTTTAATTGTCCGTTTCGTGCTACAGGGGAGATTTCATTGATCTAAACTGCGAGCTCTACCTCTATGTGACTTTACTGAAAAACCTGCCATGTATGTTAACCACTACTGTATGCAGAGCTTTGAGACAACGCTGCAATGAAAAGTGCTATACAATTTAAACATATTATTTGTATTACGATTACTGTACACAGCTACCATGACGCCTACAGTTCTTTCCCTAACACTCAAACTGAACTCAGCGTGTCCCTCTTGCAGGCAGTGGTGTGACCACTGGAGCAGGCTGCTACATTTCCACCCTCCGGTATGTGCATGGTTGAGACTCCCGTCCGTCCGTCTGTCAGTCCAGGGCACTGGTCACGCCATGCTGCCTGGCACCATTACAGCAGCCATCACTCAGGCACAGAGCGAGCATTATTCATGGTCCCGGAGGAGTATGTCAGGAGGTGTGCCCGCAGGTGCGGTGACAGTGCTCTCGATCACCCACTCTCCAGCAGCTCCCACGAACCCCACCAAGATGGCAGCCCACGTCCCGGCCGTCCTCCCTGCCTCCCAGCCCCAGTTGAATGGGAATCGACATCCTTCCGTGAGCTACGTCCATACATAAATATGGCAGTGAATACCTTCATTTGGAATCTATGTGTTTCTGATGAAAGCCCACGGGGCGCCTGGCGTCTGTCCGCATCACAAATAGTGGCCAGTGACACATTTCAGCACCTAGCCTGTCAACGTCGACACGCTACCGGATAAAAGATTGCCAGGGGATTGTATTAACTTGTTTGTTCAATTTCACAGAGCCACATAACTCCTAGCGCCATCAGGAGCTCTCCCCCCAAACACATCGCCACTGGCGTGCGAGCCATTACTTTCTCCCGGTGCTGCCTAGCTAGCGTACGATACACTACACCAGGTGGGCCTGGGAACATCATTTATACACAACCATTCAGGTGTGCCATCCTTCACGGCAGACAGGAAATATCCCTCCTCCTGTCACCTTCTTCTTTCTGCTGACAAAGTGAGGAGGGATACGTGGGGCATATTTACCTAATAATACTGCACTTGATACATTTACATGGAATCTATCACCGCTGTCCTCACGCTCGGCATCTCAGCTCAATCACAGACATTAGA
Source organism: Oncorhynchus mykiss (assembly GCF_057628025.1). Classification (NCBI taxonomy): domain Eukaryota; kingdom Metazoa; phylum Chordata; class Actinopteri; order Salmoniformes; family Salmonidae; genus Oncorhynchus; species Oncorhynchus mykiss. Next base: position 9,380,278 of record NC_143035.1, on the reverse strand, counting down.
GAGACTGAAGGTGAGTTGTCGGCTCGGGTGTTATTTACGACTCCCTCCGACAACGTGCATAAGTTCAGTCGCATTACGGGAGCTATATTCCAACGCTCGACTTCCGCTCAAATCCATGATTAACTCTCCCTAAGGAGTGTGGATTTATATTTATTACTCTGCAGTCCTGTATTTATGTTTTACCACGGCGCCGAGCATCCCATGTTCTTTGAAGGATGAATAAGACTTGGTTCCGTGGCTTTAGTGAGATAACAGAATGCTATATGTAGCCTTTCCAAACAGGGAGGACGGGGAGGGAGGGTGGATAGAACAGTTGAGCACTTCTTCAAGCTCATTTCTAATGTACCATTTATCCAGGCAATATAGAATAACGTTGAGTTGGATCTGTGTTCCGAGACCCTCGCGAAACACTAAGTAAACACACTACATGTCCAAAAGTATGTGGACACCTGCTCGTCAAACATCTTATTCCAAAATCATGGGCATTAAATGGAGTTATTCTGCCCTTTGCTGCTATAACAGCCTCCACTATTCTGGGAAGGCTTTCCACTAGATGGAACATTGCTGCGGGGACTTGCTTCCATTCAGCCACAAGAGCATTAGTGAGGTCAGGCACTGATGTTGGGTGATTTGGCCTGGCTCGCAGTCAGTGTTCCAATTCATGCCAAAGGAGTGCAATGGGGTTGAGATCAGAGCTCTGTGCAGGCCGGTTAAGTTCTTTCACACCGATATCGACAAACAATTTCTGTATGGACCTCGCTCTGTGCACAAGGGGCATTGTCATATAGAAACAGGAATGGGCCTTCCCCAAAACGGTTGCCACATAGTTGGAAGCACAGAATCGTCTAGAATGTTATTGCATGCTGTAGCATTAAGATTTCACTAAGGGGCCTAGTCCACCATGAAAAACAGCCCCAGACGATTATTCCTCATCCACCAAACTTTACAGTTGACACTATGCATTCGGGCAGGTAGTGTTCTCCTGGCATCCGACAAACCCAGATTCATTCGTCGGACTGTCAGATGGTGAAGTGTGATTCATCACCCCAGAGAACGCGTTCCACTGCTCCAGAGTCAATGGTAGCAAGATTTACACCACTTCAGACGACGCTTGGCATTGCGCATGGTGATCTTAGGCTTGTTTGCGGCTGCTCAGGGCCATGGAAACCCATTTCATGAAGCACCCGACGAACAGTTTATGTGCTGACGTTACTTCCAGACGCAGTTAGGAACTCGGCAGTGGGTGTTGCAACCCACTTCAGGACTCAGCGGTCCCGTTCTGTGAGCTTGTGTGGCCTACCACTTTATGGCTGAGCCATTGTTGCTCCTAGACGTTTCCACTTCAGAATAACAGCACTTACATTTGACCAGGGCATCTCTAGCAGGGCAGAAATTTGACGAACTGACTTGTTGGGAAGGTGGCATGCTATGACAGTGCTGATTTGAAAGTGACTAAGCTCTTCAGTAAGCCCATTCTACTGCCAGTGTTTGTCTATGAAGATTAGATGGCTGTGTGCATGATTTTATACACCTGTCAGCAACGGGTGTGGCTGAAAATAGCCGAATCCACTTATTTGAAGCGGTATCCACATACTTTTGTATATATAATGCACTTAGCATTACTAAAAACAGTGTGGCTAATCGTCAAGTACCTTTACTAATTAAGTGTGGAGCAGATGATGTGTATCAAAACAGTAGCAGGTTCAATCCAGCGGATAATTGCATTAATTGATTAGTTCAACCCCGGAGGATCGAGACACGTCGGGCAGCAACCGCCTCACAAATCACATCCTAAAATACTGATGAGGAGCTTCATAAAAATGACAAGCTGTAGAATACACACACACATGATGTAGGATCTTAATTTGTGTCAGTTGGCTTCAGGAGGAAAATAGTCCTGCAGTAACAGGAAATGTTCATTATTATGTGGATTATAATTCATGAGCATTTTTGTAGGGGTTGATACATTTTTCAAAGTGAAAATCATAAACTTCAGAAGACTTTGTAAACATCAAACGCACTAAGAGTTATCCTGCAGCAGGATGATCAAATTAAGATCCTACATCTGTAGCCAATCACACTCACACACACGCACAAACACACACACACAAGAAACCTTAGTCTCTCACATTGAGAAACACATTCAAGGATCCTCATCGACAGCTAGCAACGCCCTTTACCGCAAAGACCCCCTCCGGCAATGAAGCCTTCGTCCGAGCAATATCTGCCACCATAAATAGGGATTAGCTCCTTGCTAATGAAGGGCAATCTGGTGGTGGTCTTAGAGAGCGCCAAAAGGAAGGACCCTGTTTCCCTCCCTGACAATTACTCAGCGCTGCCGGCGATTAGGACTGCTGGGAAACGCCTGGAGAATGCTGAAAGGTGCGTCCGTTTCTATCTCAGGCTGATACAGATACTTTTTTTTATTACAAGCAGGCTTGACTACTGTAATGCTTTCCTGTCTGGTCTACCCAAGAAAGGCATTGGTCAGCTGCAAAACATACAGAATGCTGCAGCGTGGGTACTGGCCAAGACCAGACTGAGAGCACACATTACACCAGTTTGAAAGTCAATCAATCACATTTATTTATAAAGCTCTTTTTACATCAGCCCAAGTCACAAAGTGCTATACAGAAACCCAGCCTAAAACCGCAAACAGCAAGCAACGCAGATATAGAAGCATGGTGGCTAGAAAAAACTCCCTAGAAGGGCAGGAATCTAGGAAGAAACCTAGAGAGGAACCAGGCTCCGAGGGGTGGCCAGTCCTCTTCCGGATGTGCCGGGTCAAGATTATAACAGTACATGGCCAAGATGTTCAAATGTTCATAGACGACCAGCAGGGTCAAATAGTAACAACGGCTGCCTGTGAGTTTTAGAATACATTTGAAGACTCTTCTATTGGTTTTAAATCAATCCATGATTGTGCATCAAATCAAATCAAATTGTATTTGTCACACGCGCTGAATACAACAGGCAGTGGCGGTTCTAGCTTGTATGGCGCCATGGGTGAATCCCCCCTTCAGCCCCTACACTACTGCACTTCAAACAAGAAACACACAAACTAAATTGCACAATTGCCATCCAAAGTCTCTCAAATGAGGAGCTGACAGAACAATGTGAGTCCCTTAGTATGACACTGCACTATAAAGAACACCAAGACTTGGATGGAAGAAAGCTTGCACAGGAACTGAAGAACCTGCCTGACTTTCTATCGAAGACCATGACCCTGCTTGAGCTGCTGATATTTATACACGAAAGGGAGCTCTCAGAAATGTATCCAAATTTGTGGACTCCTCTCAGAATTTGTCTTACTCTTCCAGTGACCGTAGCTGAAGCAGAGAGCTTTCCGAAGCTGAAGCTCATCAAATCCTACCTGAGGTCCATCATGTCACAGGAACGCCTTTAGTGGCCTTGCTGTCATCAGAATTAACCATGCAATTGGTGGGCAGATTTCTTATGATGATGTAATTGACGACTTTGCATCAAGGAAGGCAAGAAAAGTCCGGGTTTAGATGGCATGACAGCACTCCAAACTTCTCTCCTACATTTTCCAATGTGGAAAATCTTTCCTGAAGGGCTGAGGTTGCGGCATCAACAACGACATTAAAAATTGTCACCTCCGGCTTCTTCAGGGCATCACTCAAAGGCTCATCAAATGATTTGTATGAAAAGTGAACGCTTTGTGGACCTCAGCTTTTTTTGTCGTAGAATGGACTCTACATTCATACCCTCGCAAATATCCTTGCCTGACGTTTGTGCAGTCATAAAGCCAGTTGCTCTGTAGTTGCTGAGACCTCTCTATAGAGGTTGTGGACTCGAGTCACATGACTCGGACTCGAGTCAGACTCGAGTTGCAAATATGATGACTTGCAACTCGACTTTAACACGAATGACTCGTGACTTAACTTGGACTTGAGCCTTTTGACTCGAACTGACTTGACGTCCTCCCCAAGCCCAAATATGAAAAATGATGCTTTTAAAAAAAGTGTGCAGCGGATCAACTCTTCATTTAACAGATTACAGTTTGAATCGGACAGCAGCCAATCAAATTGTGCCAGCGGAGAAAAAGTTGCCCGTGGCAGTGCAGAGGAACGTCGGCGGGTGAATTCAGATGGAGCCCTTGGAAAGATGATACCCAGAATTATTATTTTCGGATATAAAGACTACGCTGTAGTCAACAAAAAATGGATTGCAACTTGCAAAACAGGCGGGAAGAAAATAACAGACGGAGGAGCAACTTCTAACTCTGTTCGACATTTGAAGCTGCACAAAGAACGGTAAATCGTGGCTAATATAGCCGACAGCTATATATAACTTTGCTTGTATAGCATGTAGGCTAACGTAACGTTAAATCAATGAGCCTCCACACAGTCAGCCAGTACGGGAATGGGATCATTGCACCCAAGATTGAGCTACAACTGGCTAGGCAGTTGGTAGCCTAAATCCTGCCTGATGTTACTGCTGTTTCTAAAAACCATTGACATATGTAACCTACTGTGTGTATGTGTGTGTGTGTGTGTGTGTGTGTGCGTGTGTTGGGCGATTGTGTACAAGCCTACATCGCCAGATTGCGATCCTCGATAGTCGATCACTATGGAGGGGGGGCTACTGCCGCCGCTCAATCATTTTTTTATATGCTTACCTCTTACAGATTTCACCAATACCAGATGAACAAAAGTGCCACAAGTGAACCACAACAGTCTCCAATCTCACAGTTCATGGAGACCCATGTAGAGCAGTACAGCATGAATCATCCACAGCAGAAAGCTATCAACAATGCAATACTGTCCGACCTGGTTATCGATTGCAACTTGCCTCTGTCTATTGTGGAAAAAAAGAGTTTGTCACTTTCTGTCAGTGGTTGACAGTAAGTACAGCGCAGTGTGTCGTAGAACATTGACATAAAAAGTAGAGCTACAGAGAGACGTTACAGAGAGACGTTCAAAACTGAAAACTCAGTTGAGCAACACAGACCATGTTTCAGTCACCGTGGACATTTGGTCCAACCGAAAGATGAGGGGGTTCCTTGGTGTCACTGTGCACTGTATGGAGAAAGATGGAGAGAGGATACAGCTCAAGTCCAATCTCTTGGCCTGTGACCGCTTCAAAGGCCCACACAGGGACGAAAGAATCTGTGAGGAAGTACATGACGTACAGTAGATCACCTTGATGACCCAGAGCTCTGGAATGACCTAACACTGGAAGACCAGCAAACAGTGAATGCTGCTATTGCAAAAAAACAGCGCTTGCAGTGTTTTGCTCACACTCTCCAGCTGGTGGTGGGAGATGGCTTGAAAGAAACAAAAGTGATGACTCCTTCTCTTTCAAAGTTATCAAAAATCAGCTCACTGCTGCATACAAGCACAACATTAAAAGAGGTGTTTGAGGCTGAGTTTGGGGAAAGAGGCATCCAGTTGCTGTCAACACAAGATGGAACTCAACACTGAGACAAGTGAAGGCAGTTATACCAATGTGCTCATCGAAAGCTCAGTCATGTTCTAGAAAAGGCTGGGCACAAGGAGTTGTTGTTCACAGTACGGGAGTGGAGTAAGTTGAAGGAGTTGGTGGACATCCTGAGGCCATTTGGAGAAGCAACAGATATGACACGGGGGTGAAGATAGTCATAGTCAGTTCTGTTGTTCCCTCGGTCCTGTCCCTGAATCACCACCTGGAGCAGCGGAAGCCTCAAGTCCATTTCCTGAGCGGCCTGGTCAGAAGTATCCAGGTATCCCTGAACAAAATATTTATTGGAATCTTCATCAATGTGAAGATGGCCAGGACACAAGATGGAATCACTGCCCCCTTTTCAGATCCAGTCTACCTCAAAGCAGCTGCCTTGGATCCGGCTTTTTCTCTGATGTGGGTGGAGCACCATGTGCTGGTCAAGGAGGAGGTCAAGGAGGAGGTGGCACAAAGAGTGAAAGATCAATATTATTGAGTTTAATGTAACTTTTTTTCATAATAATCCAATTGACTGCAACAATAATACTTCTTCAGTTTAACCCACTGCATCACCAATGATCTAATACCGGCCTTTTTGTTTCTGCTATGCTTTTACATGTTTTGTCAGAACTGATTCTGCAAGATGCTACAGGGACTGAGCAAGCTGTGCCTCTTGTTGATGAGGAAGAGCGAGAGGACCTTAGTCTTGGACAAGAAGAAGGGCTGTTTGCAGCATACTGTAAGGAGGCAGAAGAAAGCTGTTGATACCACTCCAGCACTACAGCTAAGTCACTACCTTGACATATGCGAAGGACAGAATGCCCTCTTGTTCTGAGCAATGAACATGAAGGCTCTTCCTTCACTGTCCCGAGCGGCCATCAGGGTCTTGGCAGTGCCTGCCTCCAGTCTTGGCAGTGCCTGCATCCAGTCTTGGCAGTGCCTGCCTCCAGTGCGCCGGTGGAGATTGCCTTCAGCCAGGGTGGCATCGTACTGCGGCCTCATCGTGCACAAATGACTGACAGACTTTTTTATCGAATTTGGTCTTTTGCAAATGCAATGCATCACAGGGCCCTGAGATAAGAGAAGAAAATGAAACTGTTTATGCATTACACACACACACACACACACACACACACACACACACACACACACACACACACACGTAGTCACCATGTTCAGGTTTTATCTCCCATCTTTGGGATCTGTATTTTTTTCTCAGACATTCAGGCCAGTTGTTTTGATGTACCTTTTAATAAATGATTGTAACTTTATGGCAGGATTGATTTAGGTGTCTAGAGTATATCTAGAGAGAGAGAGAGGGAGAGAGCACTACAATATTTAGTTTTTGTTGTCATATTGATGTGTCTTTCTCATGGCTACCCATGTATTTCCATGTAAATATAACGTTTATTTGGAAAGTAATACAAATATATATTTTTAAAAGCATTCATGATTTGCGTAAATGTAATATACTAACACTTACTCTTGTTAAAAAAAAAATGAAATGGTATTACATTTGGTGAAGAGCACATTATGACTTGTTTAGGACTTGAGACTTACTTGTGACTTGTAAAACAATGACTTGTTCCCTCCTCTGCCTCTCTCTGTCTTTCTGAGAAGACTGACTGCAACATCCACATGCATACTGGGAGACTGCATCAGCTTGCTCACATGTTGGATCTGGCTCAAGATGTCATACCACACCACTGTACAGATGCTGAAGCGGTATGATCCCACCTCCTCTGACAAGGACTGGACCTCAATCTTTATCACAGGGTCTTTGGTTTGATCCCTCACTTTAATCAGCGCCTCTCTCACCGCTGCTGCCTGATACCTCAGTGGCTCAACACTCTTAACTTTACTCTCCCACCTTATCTCAGTCCACATCTTCAAAGTGATGTCCACATGTTTCTACAGGATGGCCCATCGCTGTGTGGAGCCTGAGAACAAGGTGTACAGTTTGTATAAGATGCCAAGGTAACCTGTGGCATCGACAGAACTTTTAGTAGCCACAACCAGGTTCAATGTGTGAGCCCCACATGGCACATATAGAGCTCTTGGATTCCTTTCCAGGAGTCTGGCTTGGACACCTTTGTTTTTGCCTCTCGTGTTGGCCCCATTATCATAAGACTGTCCTCTGCAGTCCTCAAAAGCTCCTCTAATCTTTTGAGAATCAGGGATGCCAAATGTTGGCCCGTGGACTCCTCTGCCCTCCAAAACCCCCATAAAATGTTCCTTTATGTGAGGCTCCACCTTCGGGGACACAATTCTAATCACAACTGACAACTGTTCAATGTGGCTGACATCTGAGGTGCAATCTAGAATGATAGAGAATAATTTTGCCAGCTTGATGTCACCTGCCATTATTGAAATGACCTTGCTGCTCCACAAATCAATGAGTTCATTCTGTATTTGGTGGCCAAGGTAGCTGGTGGTGTGACTCGAGGTCCCTTTTTGGACACGGTTAAGGTGCTCTTTCATGACTGGATCAAATTGTGCCATCAGTTCAAAAATTCCATTTGATGTAGAGTACAGGGTTTCTGTGTGTCCCCTTAGTGCCAGATTTCTAACTGCCAGAGACTGCACAATAGCAGTCAGACGTATGAACATCTCTCTCCATCTTATCCTCTCAGCCTCCATAAGTGCCATCTCATGTTTATCAACTGTTTCCCCTTTTTTATCCTCATTGCCAGTTCTTTCCATGTTTTCATGCAGTTTTGGTGTTCTGGACTGCTGTCGTGTGAAGTCAGCACAGAACTTGCATGTTTCCAGTCTGCCAGTCCTGAGTTTGCTAAATTAATTTTCTTAGAAAAGAGTTTGCAGCAGAAGGAGACGAGGCTGTTGTTTCTTTCAGAATACACCAACCAAATTCTAGGGATTGTTTCACCACTCACCAAGGTCTTCCTGAAGTACTGGTGGTGGCAACTTCTTCCATCACTCTCATTCCTTGGGAAAACAAAGTGAGGTGGTCCTCTGCAAACTAGTTGTGTCCGAATTCTGTCAGTCAGAACTGAAGGCCAGTCAGGAGGGTTTGTAGACAGTGGTTCATCCTCAGTTAGCAGGGTTTGTAGACAGTGGTTCATCCTCAGTCAGCAGGGTCTGTAGACAGTGGTTCATCCTCAGTCAGCAGGGTTTGTAGACAGTGGTTCATCCTCAGTCAGCAGGGTCTGTAGACAGTGGTTCATCCTCAGTCAGCAGGGTTTGTAGACAGTGGTTCATCCTCAGTCAGCAGGGTCTGTAGACAGTGGTTCATCCTCAGTCAGGAGGGTCTGTAGACAGTGGTTCATCCTCAGTCAGCAGGGTCTGTAGACAGTGGTTCATCCTCAGCAGCAGGGTCTGTAGACAGTGGTTCATCCTCAGTCAGCAGGGTTTGTAGACAGTGGTTCATCCTCAGTCAGCAGGGTCTGTAGACAGTGGTTCATCCTCAGCAGCAGGGTCTGTAGACAGGGTCTGTAGACAGTGGTTCATCCTCAGCAGCAGGGTCTGTAGACAGTGGTTCATCCTCAGCAGCAGGGTCTGTAGACAGTGGTTCATCCTCAGCAGCAGGATTTAGTGGGATGCTGCTACAGGCATTTCTAATGGAGAGCACATGGGCATTAGTTTACACATGTTATTCACAGCATTTATAGTGGTGGAACATCCCACATACAAACCCAGTAATAATAAAATCATCATTGTTACCTACAATATGGAAACTTAAAACATTGCAAAAGGGAAATGATTTATTTTGTTTGTGTTATGCAGGGATGCACACAGAAACACATGTGTGTGTACCCACAAACACACGTGCGTGTGCGCACAAACACACCTGAAGAATCCTGCTGGGGAAAAGTGGACGCAAATGGGTCTTCATCCTCATGCTCAGACTCAGACAACATTTGTGAAGACACCTGGGTGGGTGAGGAGTTGGATGGTTCCTCATTCTGAGGCTCCAAGATTATTTCTGAAGAGGCCTGTGTGGCTGAGGAGGTAGATGGCTCCTCATCCTGGCCAGTGCCAGAGGGTGCTCCAAAATATTTCAGAAGTGCCCCTGAATTTGCATTGAAAAACAGTATATGCGTCTGACACCCTAAATACATTTGTTGCACAATTAAATATACATGTCATTATGCGCAATTTATACAATTTTCAGAATAGGAACCAAATGAACCATACAACCTCCTTGGCTATTTCTAAGCATAAGACACCCCAAAAGACTCAATATATCACAAAAGGTGCATAATATAGACGTCTTTTAAGTTAGCCTACAACATTGGAAATTCCCCTTACTGAGCTCAGGACCTAGGCAATACAATGACAGAAAAACTTTCTGATGTCACCTCAATGAAAGTGAACTAAATCAATAATGTGCTAGTTAGGTTGTAATCGTTTTGCTGCATTATCATGATGAAACTGTGTGAAATCATATTTAATGTTGTGTAAGCTATTTGGACAGAAAACGGAATACAGTCGCCCCATGTATAATAGCATAGCAAGCAACATAGGCTAACAAACATAAGTGTTATACTAGCCTATTTCATTACATGCATCGTATTATACTCATAAAGAGATGATAGAGCTGCAATACCTTTTATCTTTTATGTGTTTCTCCTCTTCTTCTTTCCTCTCTTTCCTAAACTGGGCACCTGATGGCTTAGACCCTTTCTTATCCATTTGTGTTGATTTGGCACTCGAGCATCAACTCATTACCCATCCCCCAACACTGTCAACCAAGAGTCAAGACTAAACCAGTTCACCCTGCTGGTGTGCAGACTGGTTTTATACTATTCTTAACCATTTCACACAAACCAGAAAAAAATTCTGCAATATGTCTGTGAAACTATATGCTCACAGTATTATGAATGAATTGTGGTTTATTTCATAGCGTTTCGTAGCGTGACTGATATATCGTACTTTTGAGTGGGAGACCTTCCCAGGCAGTAGCCTGCCCAGCTCACAAGCTAGAATGAGGGCGCCCACTCCGACAAGGTTAATAGACCCACAGTCCCACACGGTGACATGATATCATTGACGTGACGTGCAAATGAGTGACAGAAAACCAATGGCGCAAATGTCACCATTCGATATTCTTTGGTGCGGGAGCCCCGTGCAGTTCGCGGCAAGATGTCGCCCTGGGCGGCTGCAGATGTCGCCCATACCGAAATCCACTAGTGACAACGGGTGTAAACCTTACAGTGAAATGCTTACTTACAAGCCCTTAACCAACAATGTAGTTTTAAGAAAATACCAACAAAAAAGTAAGAGATAAGAATAACAATTAATTAAGAGCAGCAGTAAATAACAATAGCGGGGCTACATACAGGGGGTACCGGTACAGAGTCAATGTGTGGGGGGCACCGGTGTCGAGGTAATTGAGGTAATATGTATACGTAGGTAGAGTTATTAAAGTGACTATGCATAGATAATAACAGAGAAGAGCAGCAGCGTGGAAGAGGGGGTAGAAGCTGTTTATAAGCCTCTTGGACCTAGACTTGGCACTCCGGTACCGCTTGCCGTGCGGTAGCAGAGAGAACAGTCTATGACTAGGGTGGTTGGAGTCTTTGACAATTTTTAGGGCCTTCCTCTGACACCGCCTGGTATAGAGGTCCTGGATGGCAGGAAGCTTTGCCCCGGTGATGTACTGTGCTTTATGCACTACCCTCTTTAGTGCCTTGCGGTCGGAGGCTGAGCAGTTGCCATACCAGGCAGTGATGCAACCCATCAGGATGCTCTCGATGATGCAGCTGTAAAACTTTTTGAAGATCTGAGGACCATTGCCAAATCTTTTCAGTCTTCTAAGGGGGAATAGGTTTTGTCGTGCCCTCTTCATGACTGTCTTGCTGTGCTTGGACCATGTTAGTATGTTAGTGATGAAGACGCCAAGGAACTTGAAGCTCTCAACCTGCTCCACTACAGCCTTGTTGATGAGAATGGATGCGTGATCGGTCCTCCTTTTCCTGTAGTCCACAATAATTTCCTTTTGTCTTGATCACGTTGAGGGAGAGGTTGTTGTCCTTGCACCACACGGTCAGGTCTCTGACCTCCTCCCTATAAGCTGTCTCATTGTTGTCGGTGATCAGGCTGTTCAGGCTGCACTGTTGTGCCATCACAACAGTGTTGTGCCATGTTGTGCCATCAGCAAACTTAATGATGGTGTTGGAGTCGTGCCTGGCCGTGCAGTCATGAGGGAACAGGGAGTACAGGAGGGGACTGAGCATGCACCCCTGAGGGGCCCCTGTGTTGACGATCAGAGTGGCGGATGTGTTGTTACCTACCCTTACCACCCAGGGGCGGCCCGTCTGGAAGTCCAGAATTCAGTTGCAGAGGGAGGTGTTTAGTCCCAGGGTCCTTAACTTAGTGGTGAGCTTTGAGGGCGCTATGGTGTTGAACACTGAGCTGTAGTCAATGAAGAGCATTCTCACATAGGTCTTCCTTTTGTCCAGATGTGAAATGGCAGTGTGGAGGGCAATAGAGATCGGATCATTTGTGGATCTGTTGGTGCGGTATGGAAATTGGAGTGGGTCTAGGGTTTCTGGGATAATGGTGTTGATGTGAGCCATGACCAGCCTTTCAAAGCACTTCATGGCTACTGACGTGAGTGCTACGGGTCGGTAGTCATTTAGGCAGGTTACATTAGTGTTCTTGGGCACAGGGACTATGGTGGCATCCCAATACATATCAGACATGTCCTCTGGCCTTTTAACTATCCTAAAGCCTAGGACCAAGAGGCATGGAGAAGCAGCCTTTAGTTATTATGCCCCCAGCCTCTGGAATAGCCTGCCAGATAACCTGAGGGGGGCCAAAACAGCTTTGCTTTTCCTTAGGATGCTTTTTATTCTTTCAGTTTTTATTGTTATTCTTTTCTTTCCCGTTTTTATTTTCATTGTTTTTATTAGTTTTTCCTTCAAAGCGCTTTGCATTACATTCTTGTATGAAATGTGCTATATAAATAAAGTGTGATTTGAATAAACTCCCTTCCTTCGGCTGTAACATACAGCAACACTCTGAACAAACACACACACACGCAATGTGGATCACAAACATAAAGACACACACACCAATACATATACACATACACACACACTCTCACAATACACACACCACTGATCAATGGGTTCACCCTTCCCCTAATCTCCATCACACACACACACTCCACAGCAACCCTACGACGTGTCAGTGTGGCACCAAAGTCAGGCACCATACACTGAACAACACAGAACAGTTTTACACTTCCCTTACTGCCCCACCCCACCCAACACACTCTCTCCTTCACACAACGGTTCGCCCGCCACAACGCCGCCAGCTCCTCTCACATCGCACAAAGCTGCTGAGAAAGCATCATTCATCCTGGCTAGTCGAGCTCTAATGAGGATGGGCCTCCCAATTTGGTTCAGCAACATCAACTTAGATTAACCAACGCCGCCTCGCACACGTTTGAAGGTTGCCCGCGCCCGTTTTAGGGCAAGCTTTCCATTTGAAACGGGAAACAGCTCTAGCCGCCTCAGTAGGCAGAATAGAAAGCCTTATTACTTTTCAGTGATGTCACACTACACTACATCCACTGTACTTATGCATAAATCATCATCACATTTATTTTAATGCTATTCAAGGCTCGTCTCCATCTTCTTGACATTCTATTTCAAAATAACGTTTTCGCTCTATAATGATCAATTTACTCTGATTATACAAGACAGGGTTGGGCCCAGAACAGTAGACAATAGAATATGTGCTTTCATTGACAACCCCGTGCGCTATCACACAGGCCATCCTCACTCGTAAGCAAGAAAAATGTCTTGCTGCCCCCATCTTCCATACAACAGGACACTTAAGGAGTCCATTGTTCAGTACGACATCCATATTCTCACTGATATGATCAGTGTAAATGAGCTTCCCCGGGGGTTTGAGTGGAACACGTTGCAGTAGGAGGGAAAAGACCCAGATTCACAATGAGGCTAATATTACTGGTTTATGGGCCGTCTGCTGAGGTAAATCGATACAGATCATCTAATTGGCTAACGCTTTAGACACTTCAGATTATATAAAACAACTGAATTGATCTTACCCAAGCCTCCCTGATCATGGCTCTGTGATCTAACCCAAGCCTCCCTGATCATGGCTCTGGGATCTAACCCAAACCTGCCTGATCATGGCTCTGGGATCTAACCCAAGCCTGCCTGATCATGGCTCTGGGATCTAACCCAAACCTGCCTGATCATGGCTCTGGGATCTAACCCAAGCCTCCCTGATCATGGCTCTGTGATCTAACCCAAGCCTCCCTGATCATGGCTCTGGGATCTAACCCAAGCCTGCCTGATCATGGCTCTGAGATCTAACCCAAGCCTCCCTGATCATGGCTCTGTGATCTAACCCAAGCCTCCCTGATCATGGCTCTGGGATCTAACCCAAGCCTGCCTGATCATGGCTCTGGGATCTAACCCAAGCCTCCTTGATCATGGCTCTGTGATCTAACCCAAGCCTCCCTGATCATGGCTCTGGGATCTAACCCAAGCCTGCCTGATCATGGCTCTGGGATCTAACCCAAGTCTCCCTGATCATGGCTCTGGGATCTAACCCAAGCCTGCCTGATCATGGCTCTGGGATCTAACCCAAGCCTCCCTGATCATGGCTCTGTGATCTAACCCAAGCCTCCCTGATCATGGCTCTGTGATCTAACCCAAGCCTGCCTGATCATGGCTCTGTGTCAGAACACAGTTTTGATGTTATTTAATGGTGAAAAAATGAACACTTTTGATGACTGCATTGGCTCAGTGAGAGATATCCTCGGTATAAAATTAAGTAAGGTGAAATTTTTCTGATGGAGGAATTGGAGCAAGCATCTGTCTCTACCATACAAAATGTCAAGTCCTGTTAGCCTTAACTGAATGCCTGCCTGCTGACGTAGATTTCATTTCACACAGGCGTATGCAGGCTGACGTGCGTGAAGGAACATGAGAGCGCCCACATGCACACGGGGAACGTTTCTCAGCTCAAAACAAAAGTTGTGTGGTTGTTAACATAACAGACACACATACACCTATCACCCCCCCACCCCCCCCACCTACACTTAAACACACAAACACACACACACACACAGTGGTGTAATAAAATACTTGAGTACAAATACTCAAAAGTACTACTTAAGTAGTTTTTGGGGTATCTGTACTTTACTATGCTATTTTTTATTTTTGACAACTTCTACTTCACTACATCCCTAAAGAAAATGTAGTACTTTTTACTCCATACATTTTTCCTGACGCCCAAAAGTTCTTGCTACATTTTAAATGCTTAGTAGGACAGGTAAATGGTCTAATTCACACACTTATCAAGAGAACATCCCTGGTCACCCCTACTGCCTCTGATCTGGCGGACTCACGAAACGCATGCTTCATTTGTAAATGATGTCTGAGTGTTGGAGAGTGCACCTAGCTATCCGTAAATGTAAAAAAAAAATAAATAAAATGGTGCTGTCTGGTTTGCTTAATAAAAGGAATTTGAAATTGTTTATACTTGTACTTTTACGTTTGATTCTTAAGTATATTTTCAAATCAAATAGTTTTAGATTTTTACTCAAGTAGGATTTTACTGGGTGACTTTCACTTTTACTTGAGTTATTTTCTATTAAGGTATCTTTACTGTTACTCAAGTACGACAATTGGGTACTTTTTCCACAACTGCACACACGCTCCAACCCCCACACGTTGAACCCATAACAAGTGCACACACAATCTCAATATCTCTCTATTTCTCTCATACACACACACACAGACACAGACACACAGTGAACGCTCCATTGAGAGCTCAACATACAAAGTCTGCTCCCTGCCACCCTATCCTCATCCCTATCCTCTGCATTAGCCACAGCCTCTGGAGCAGAGGAGACAATAGCGATTGTGCTTCTACTTTCAGTTAGCATCGAGCACTGAGAGGAAGGAGGGGTGGGCCAATAGGAACCAGGGAGAACACTGGTGGGGAGAGGATGCCACAGTAGAGCATCCTTAGAACCGCTGCGCTCCAAGAGCCGTCCAGAGGAGAACCCATACACTGGGGTCGCTGGCTCCTCCAAGAGGGAGCAAGAGAGAGGGGGAGAGGAGGGGGGGGGGGGGGGAGTAGAGGGGAGAGGATTGTGAAGCAGAAAAACATTCTGGTGTAGGGTCGTAGTGTGTGACATAGTGGACATAGAGAGTGGTGACTGGCCGTTTAAGTTGGTGGGTGTGATTTACAGATCAGGCGTTGAGTGTGTGGGGTCTATTGACATTATGGACAATCAGAGACTATGTGGCCTGAAGTTTTCTATGTTCTCTACAAAGTGAATTTGTATGATCTCCTTTGATTGGCCTGTGTATAACCATAGCTAGCTACCCTCTTAGCCATATCTCCCTCAGAAAAGAGAATTTTACATCAATGTAAATGCACTTCCTGGTTAGAATGTATGGCTAAATAAAGAAGAACATCATGTCAAATCATGTCTAGATTACTCAACATGTCCCAAGAAAATACTACTGTGCATAATTCCACAGTTAGATATGGATTATTATGGTAAGAGTATTAGTTTTAGTAAAATGTCTTGGTTGTAGCTTGGAGGTGACAGGAAAGGCTTGGTAAGGGTAAGAAGCATTATGTATATTTTAAGAGATGAGCATGAGAATACTTAGAGGGAGGTTTTCCATATTAGCTCCCTCTAAAGTAAACAGTTGGCTCTGAACATTCTGTGACACACACAGGAGCATAGTGACATTAAGAAAGGGTAATTTCAGCTGTTGGCTACGTGAAGGAATTAAGCCATCGCCTTATGGCACACATCTGAGGAGAAATGTAGCTTTTTACACCAATTTGTATCAACAAAATGGAAGCGCAAGGAACTAAACTTCCATCTTCCAACCTAAAAAGGAAATCGTTCATCTCCAGTCCAGAGTTGTCCATCTCCAGTCCAGAGTTCTATTGCATAGATAAGGGAGAGGAGAGAAAACAGGAGATGCAATCACACTCTTGTGTACTTCCTGGTAAAAATAAAGCAAGCTTTCCTCAAATGTCTCAGAGCAAGATAAGATTCTAAAAGTCTCCAGAGGCAGATCTGTTATTTCTGCTGGAGCGTCGAGGCAGCATCCCTGCGCACGGCCAGTCCGACAAAGTGTGCCAGAGCCAGAGTCTGTGAAGCTAAAACTGTGCTGTGGTGCCAGCCTGCCAGTCCCGGGCATAGAGGGGCATGGGCTGCTACCCCAGCCGCGAAGCTGTGGCAAAGTCCCCACCAGTTCACTGTCTCTTACACATTACCACACAACCTAGCTACAGCTAAAGTCGGAAGTTTACATACACCTTAGCCAAATATATTTAAACTCAGTTTTCACAAATCCTGACATTTAATCCTCGTTAAAAAAAACCTCTTAGGTCAGTTAGGACTTTATTTTAAGAATTTTAAGAATGTGAAATGTCAGAATAATAGTAGAGAGAATGATTTATTTCAGCTTTTATTTATTCAATCACATTCCCAGTGGGTCAGAAGTTTACATACACTCAATTAGTATTTGGTAGCATTGCCTTTAAATTGTTTAACTTGGGTCAAACATTTCGGGTAGCCTTCCACAAGCTTCCCACAATAAGTTGGGTGAATTTTGTCTCATTCCTCCTGACAGAGCTGGTGTACCTGAGTCAGGTTTGTAGGCCTCCTTGCTCGCAAACGCTTTTTCAGTTCTGCCCAAAAAAATGATATGGGATTGAGGTCAGGGCTTTGTAAAGGCCACTCCAATACCTCCAAGACTTTGTTGTCCTTAAGCTATTTTGCCACAACTTTGGAAGTATGCTTGGGGTCATTGTCCATTTGGAAGACCCATTTGCGACCAAACTTTAACTTCCTGACTGATGTCTTGAGATGTTGCTTCAATATGTCCACATAATTTTCTGTCCTCATGATGACATCTATTTTGTGAAGTGTACCAGTCCCTCCTGCAGCAAAACACCCCCACAACATGATGCTGCCACCCCCGTGCTTCACGGTTGAGTGTTCTTCGGCTTGCAAGCCTCCCCCTTTTTCCTCCAAACATAACGATGGTCGTTATGGCCAAACAGTTCCGTTATTGTTTCATCAGACCAGAGGACATTTCTCCAAAAAGTACGATCTTTGTCCCCATGTGCAGTTGCAAACCATTCTCTTGATTCTTTATGGCGGGTTTGGAGCAGTGGCTTCTTCCTTGCTGAGCGGCCTTTCAGCTTATGTCGATATAGGACTCATTTTACTGTGGATATAGATACTTTTGTAACTGTTTCCTCCAGCAAGGTCATTTGCTGTTGTTCTGGAATTGATTTGCACTTTTCACACCAAAGTACATTCATCTCTAGGAGACAGAATGCATCTCCTTCCTGAGCGGTATGACGGCTGTGTGGTGTTTATACTTGCGTACTATTGTTTGTACAGATGAACATGGGACCTTCAGGCATTTGGAAATTGCTTCCAAGGATGAACCAGACTTGTGGAGGCCTACAATTTTTTTCTGAGGTCTTGGATGATTTCTTTTGATTTTCCCATGATGTCAAGCAAAGAGGCACTGAGTTTGAAGGTAGGCCTTGAAATCCATCCTCCTTTACACCTCCTCAAATGATGTCAATTAGCCTATCAGAAGCTTCTAAAGCCATGACATAATTTTCTGGAATTTTCCAAGCTGTTTAAAGGCACAGTCAACTGAGGGTATGTAAACTTCTGACTCACTGGAATTGTGATACAGTGAATTATAAGTGAAATCATCTGTAAACAATTGTTGGAAAAACTACATGTGTCATGCACAAAGTAGATGTCTTAACTGACTTGCCAAAACAAAAGCTTGTTCATTTGTGGAGTGGTTGAAAAATGAGTTTTAATTACTCCAACCTAAGTGTATGACTTCAACTGTAACACCTTGTATTTACCGTTCTCCCTACCTCTGCAAATAGTTCCGCTTCCCTGCTCGACACGCCGGGGCTGGTGCTCTTTAATTTAGAGCCAGAGATAAGGGTAGGCGAGAGGATATTACTTGTGGGGAGACACTAACTGAATTGGCTCCAGCGGGTCAAACACACCTAAATGACAGCTCACCCAGGACCCAGCAGGCATTTATCTAACTCGGAGGAGAAGCCATGGCTTGTCTGATGGGGTCGGGAAGTGTAGGGAAGACTGACTGACTGCTGGCTGGGTGTGTGTGTGGGGGCGGATGAAAATGATTAAATACATTGTGTGTTGCAGGGCCAGGGGCAGAAGCGGGGTTGCAAAACAAAGCATGGTCTCGTCTTTCGCCACGATCATGTGAGCCCATACGATGTGTGGGAAGGGGAGTAAACAAATCAACACGGATATGACCCACTGCTGGGGCATTCAGAGGGCCTGCGATGGAAGGAAGGAGGAGGCGGAGAGAGAGAGAGAGAGAGAGAGAGAAAGAGAGGTACACAGAGTGGTCTTCTTATATCTGATTTTCATTGAACACTTTAAGCCTTACTTTTTCCATTTCAGTCTCAGCTCTGGAGAAACAACATAGGGTTAGCAGTGCTAGCGCCTGGTTAATAGCCATTAGCAAACCATTGGCACACAAAGAACACACTAAAAACACTGCAGACTTGAACATAAGACCCATGAATGGCTGTCATAAGCCCTGCGGTCACCCCCTACATTGACTGGCACGTGTGTGCTACAGTGGTTGCTATTCCTCTCAGTTAAGGCTTGCATTTCATACAAAAACATTGGTTTAGCCTCCACTTTTCTATCCATCTGAAAGAGGCCAGATTTGAAATGTTATTGGTGAGTTTTCCACACTTCTCAGATGACACCAGGAGACTGAATGAAATGTATAGTCGATTGACTGAAAAAAGACATCGCCGCTTTGATCGGGCCTCTGGGGAACCCAGCAACCCAGGTTCTATGTCGCATGCTTGGCTTGAGAGATCACCTCCTGCTCCCTCTCCCCCCTCTCCTCCACTCTCCTCCACTTAGGACTTCAGATAAACATGGATGAAATCACTATGGAGGGGAAAACAACATAAAACTTCCTCATCTTTGAAGCTAGATCTGCAATCTCTCCACACACCAAAAAAATGAAATCGGTCACGTGATTAATTACCCAGTGGTGAAGACGTGATTGACGTGGCTGCAGATTCGGCGTCTCCGTGGAATCAGACCAACGCGTCTCTTCCTAGGGGAGGGCCAGTCGCTGTCACGTGGGGGTCCAATGGCGCTCTCCTTCTCTCCTCAGAGGGTGGACCTATGAGGGGAAGTGAGGAGGGTCAGAGAGGCACATCAAACATCTGTCATTTTGGCATTTTCAATTATTGGATTTGGGCAGCGTGCCAATGGAGAAGCCCTATCAAAATCAATGACATACAGACATGCAAAAGCATGCTTTTCTATGTGTTCAGTCCTTAATCGTACGAGAGAGAAAGAGAGAGAGAGAGAGAGAGAGAGAGAGAGAGAGAGACCGGATAGGTGCAGTGAAATGTGTTGTTTTACAGGGTCAGCTATAGTAGTACGGTGCCCCAGGAGTAAAGGATGGTTAAGTGCCCTGCTCAAGGAAGAGAGAGAGACTGGCTCCACCAGTCCCATCATCCCGTTATAGGGTGTTTCTTATCAGCAGCCAGCACGCGCCCCCCTCCTCATACTGGCTGCTGGGGAGCTGAACACTGAGCCCTGGCTGTCAGTAGGAAACAGAGAAACAGAGAGGCGGATAGGGGAAGAATGCCAATGAGCGTGGTCCCCTGGCCGAGCCAGCTCTGAGATTTCATTACTCCCCCAGACGGGGATATAGCGCTGGCCTGTGGAGCACTTCGACCCGTTCCAAGTCTGATAGCCATGTTAACATGCAACAGGAGCCCTCTCCTTACTCGCCTTAACACACGCCCACCGCCCCCAGACGACCGACCTTTACAAACATCGATAACTGCACAAATCCCATTTGATTTGGCCCCTACTAGAAGATTTGGGGGTAAAATGCCTGGAAACGACGGCTAAGAGGGAGATAAGATATATACTTTGGGGGAGGTTAGGCTGTTACCAGGTCTGTGTTAAGGTGTGTCGAGCTCTCTAATACATCTGTGTGGGGAAGAAAGGTTAGAGGTGACCAAAATTGAGTGCACTCCCAAAGAGTTCAAACAGAGACATAAAAGTTTAATGCACAGCTGGCAGATAGCAGCCCGGTAGAAAAAGGTGAGTGAGATGAGCTATTTTCAAAGCTGTATTAAAGTTTTAGGTGGCAGAAAAAAAGGTGTTTCTGTTCAGAATCCTTGTCTTCCTCTCCAACTTTGCACATTCTATCTTCTATTATCTGCCGTGTCTGGAGACATGTCATAATGTTCCATACCTCAGACTTGGCAAAATGCTAACTAGCAGCAGAGACCCTCTCAAGAGTCGGAGAGCGGAATCAAGAAGATAGCTAACACTGGTTGTCACTTAACTCTGAGTGACAAGAAGCAGGGAAGCTTTCATTTTCCAATCTCCCCCAAAGAATCACCCCTAGAACATCTTTTTTTTATTTTTTACATTTCATTGGAACAAATTAAATCTCTCTTTAGTAACTCTGGTATTATACATATTTAATCAAGGAAGCCTGATCCGATTATAAATCTTTGAAAAACAAACCCATGGCTGATATCGATGAACTATTACACACGCCCACAGTAATAATGACCAGAGGTGGGAAGTGAAGGAAAGAGGGAATGACAGGGAGAGAAGAAGACAGGGAGGGAAAATGAGAGAGAGAAGCAGGAGTAGAGTAAGGCAATACACACTTCAAACGTCCCTCTACATATTCTATCCCCTGTCCCCTACATTCCTGGATGTCAATGTTCTCTATACCCTCATATCTCCACTCCCCCACCACTCACCATCAATCCATCCATCACCCAGTGCCCCTGAGCGTTTAGCTGACTAAAATCGGCGTAACGTGTTTTAAAAGATACCATCTGGGCACCCTTTCAAAGAGCAGGAGGAAGAGGGCCGAGGATGTCAACGCATCCATCAACTAGTTGGACCAAAGAACATGTGGCTGAGAAAGCCTGGAGAGAGGCGCAACAGTAAAAACCACTCAGGCAACCCACCGGACGCCCTATTCCCTCCACCAGGAAGAGGCCTCAGAGTTCAGTCACGAACCGAGGAGACAGAGTCACTAGTCGCTTTGGATAGGACACCACGCTGAAGTGGCTTATCGTTCCAATTATACCACCTGAATTCGAATCAGCCTCAAGAACTGAGGTACAGTGCCTTAGACCGCTGCGCCACTCGGGAGCCCAAATATTTTACATTCAAGAGATAAAGGTGCTAAAAGTTTACCCATTTTACATAACTCGCCATACCATGAGACATACATGTCTTCATCGCTGGAAAATATAATAGGTTTGAGTTTGATATAATTTAAAAGATTATAGTTTTTTTGTTACCATATCTTGGAGAAAAGAAAATTCTACAAATTGTCATTTTGAAACCTTCAATTGTCAAAACAATCTCCACATTTTTTCATATTCACATACAGTATGTATACGTGACAGTATCCCCTCCCCTCCAGCCGCAGGACGCCGTCAAAGGGGACGAACCCAGGGATCAGGAGTGGACAGGTCACTGCTGATGTGCTGGAACCTGTCACGCCAGCTGAGGCACGGAAACCTGTCGAGTCAGCTGGGTGTGCGGGAACCTGACAGACCGTTTGAAGCAGCGGAGTCTGGCAATCCGGTGGTGGCATGAAAGCCTGACGAGCCGGCTGAGGCAGGGGAGCCTGGCGATCCGGCTGAGGCATGAAAGCCTGACGAGTCGGCTGAGGCAGGGGAGCCTGGCGATCCGGTTGAGGCATGAAAGCCTGACGAGTCGGCTGAGGCAGGGGAGCCTGGCGATCCGGTTGAGGCATGAAAGCCTGTAGCGGTTCCCGGACCCGACGTCATTTACTCTGACACAAAAAAAAGGCACTCCCTGATGCTTCCCTTAGGTGAGGTGTTATTCTGTAACGGGTGCGCTCAGAGTCGGGAAGCAAGTTCAGGGAGGGAGTGTTTTAATAAATAAACAAAATAGAAGATAATCAAGGAAGTGATGGAGTCCAGGTGAGTGTCATGAGGTGCTGGTGCGCGAGACGATGGTGACAGGTGTGCGGGATAATCAGCAGCCTGATGACCTAGAGGCCGGAGAGGGAGTATACGTGACAATCTGAGCATTTCTACCATGGGCAAATATGGATGGAAGGTTTCATTCAAATCAAAAAGAGTGCTGTCAAAAAGTAATTGAATTCAAATTAATTTAGTGGGCTATTACACAGAGGCCACAACAATAACAACAACTAAAAAACTGACCAGCACACAGACAGCAGGGAGACATGAGCACCTGGCCTGATGTAGGAGAGGGATCACACTCACACTCACTCACACACACACACACACACACACACACACACACAAACCGAGTGTGCTCCAATGCTCTTTTTGACAGTGAGAGAGCCTGTGATTTCTGATCATACAGCAGAATTTATGTAGACAGAGCAGCCTCGCTTCAGAGAAAAAGAGAGAAAAAGATAGGGAGAAGAAACAGAGATGAAGAACAGAGAGAGAAAGAAGCAGCAGGCTGTCAAGCAGCAGCAGCTCTGGCCCAGCCCTTCCCATTAAGACGGGCTGTGTGAAATGAGAGCTGAAGCACCGGGAGAGCCTGCTGTCAGTCTCACTTAGTCCAGCCCACGTCAATGGTCCCATGGCAGGCCCCAGCCTCACAGCAGTGGTCCCATGGCAGGCCCCAGCCTCACAGCAGTGTGCTAACATAATAATACACACCTTAGCCACAGCTACAGTACACTAGCTAGGCCTGGATGAGCCATAAATGTACACACTAGTGTTACAGCACTATGTGACAACGGTTTATTTTAAAATCACTTCATCAGTACATTTGTTCAATTGATTTGGTTGATATTACGACAAGGAATCAATACTTCATCCAACATTTAAGATGGCAGAGTCTATCGTTACCTAATTGCAGGTATACTCCGGGCAATTTAGGTTATAAAGGAATGGGGTCCTTATTGTAGGATCAAGAGGTAGAGCGTAATGATATAATATACATACAGTATTTGGTTGTGGTCTGTAGACATGGGGGATGCTTAGTTCCCTATCTTTATCTACTTACTTCGTTAGCCAACTTGATGTCATGCCAAACAACTTGATGAATGTACTTTATAAACACTCAGGCTACAATTTATCCACCCACACAACTATTTATCTAACACATAATTCAAAAACATATGCTCTAAACAAAAAGTGACTACAACTACATACACCAGTATTAAGTCCATAGAGAACCGGAGGGAGCATCTGACCCTGTGTCTTAACCTTTCTTATCCACAGCAGTCAGAGAAGAGAGGGAGATAATGCCAAAGAAAGAAATGGCCCCTCTAGCGTAACGGGCAGTATTGTGCCCACCAAGGTGGCATCTCAGGAAGCCATCTTCATTACTGTGTCCTTGCTTCCCTCTCGCCAACCTCATCACCACGGTTACATTATTCATGCTCACACATGGCAGGGACCCTGCCCAAGGAGGTTAAGTGAGGATTTTTCAGCCGCTCAGGGGTAGGTGTGTGTGTGTGTGTCTGCCCTTATTCCTTATGCGTGCTGTGTTGCATCTTTCTTCGCCACATGCCTCCAGGATCACCTTGAGTGGGCACAGTGCCGGGTGTGTCAGGGTCTGCTGCTGAAGCTACTGCGACACAGCATAACAAGCCAGTAGGACACTTTGCCTGAACCCTGGGCAGTTCAACTTCCAAATGGGAGGGAGACATTTTGAATGCTGTACATGAACCCAGTCAAACGTGAATGCTTTGGCCTCACACCTCCAAGAGCTGTGTGTGTGTGTGTGTGGGGGGGGGGGGGGGGGGGGGTTAAGTGTTTTGATGGCTTGCAGGTCATCTTATCTGGCAATGAACCCAGGCTGCAGTGTATATAACCCAGACTGTAGTGTATATAACCCAGACTGTAGTGTATATAAACCAGACTGTAGTGTATATAACCCAGACTGTAGTGTAGATAACCCAGACTGTAGTGTATATAACCCAGACTGTAGTGTAGATAACCCAGGCTGTAGTGTTTATAACCCAGACTGTAGTGTATATAACCCAGGCTGTAGTGTATAGACCCCAGGCTGTAGTGTATATAACCCAGACTGTAGTGTAGATAACCCAGGCTGTAGTGTATATAACCCAGACTGTAGTGTATATAACCCAGGCTGTAGTGTAGATAACCCAGGCTGTAGTGTATATAACCCAGACTGTAGTGTATATAACCCAGACTGTAGTGTTTAGACCCCAGGCTGTAGTGTATATAACCCAGGCTGTAGTGTATAGACCCCAGGCTGTAGTGTATATAACCCAGACTGTAGTGTATATAACCCAGACTGTAGTGTATATAACCCAGACTGTAGTGTATATAACCCAGGCTGTAGTGTAGATAACCCAGGCTGTAGTGTATATAACCCAGACTGTAGTGTATAGACCCCAGGCTGTAGTGTATATAACCCAGGCTGTAGTGTATAGACCCCAGGCTGTAGTGTATATAACCCAGACTGTAGTGTATATAACCCAGGCTGTAGTGTAGATAACCCAGACTGTAGTGTATATAACCCAGGCTGTAGTGTATATAACCCAGGCTGTAGTGTAGATAACCCAGGCTGTAGTGTATAGACCCCAGACTGTAGTGTATATACCCCAGGCTGTAGTGTATATAACCCAGACTGTAGTGTAGATAACCCAGGCTGTAGTGTATATAACCCAGACTGTAGTGTATATAACCCAGGCTGTAGTGTAGATAACCCAGGCTGTAGTGTATAGACCCCAGGCTGTAGTGTATATAACCCAGACTGTAGTGTATATAACCCAGACTGTAGTGTATATAACCCAGACTGTAGTGTATATAACCCAGGCTGTAGTGTAGATAACCCAGGCTGTAGTGTATATAACCCAGACTGTAGTGTATATAACCCAGACTGTAGTGTATAGACCCCAGGCTGTAGTGTATATAACCCAGGCTGTAGTGTATAGACCCCAGGCTGTAGTGTATATAACCCAGACTGTAGTGTATATAACCCAGGCTGTAGTGTAGATAACCCAGACTGTAGTGTATATAACCCAGGCTGTAGTGTATATAACCCAGGCTGTAGTGTAGATAACCCAGGCTGTAGTGTATAGACCCCAGACTGTAGTGTATATACCCCAGGCTGTAGTGTATATAACCCAGGCTGTAGTGTAGATAACCCAGGCTGTAGTGTATAGACCCCAGACTGTAGTGTAGATAACCCAGACTGTGGTGTATAGACCCCAGGCTGTAGTGTATATAACCCAGGCTGTAGTGTATAGACCCCAGGCTGTAGTGTATATAACCCAGGCTGTAGTTGTCAAGGATCCCTCTGGAACTGTGTTATTACTCACACCTGGTCCCCGTCCCCATTGATTAGTAATTTAATGAATGTGCCCTTTGTTCACCATTGTCGTGTCGATTATTGTTACAATGTCCGTTGGTCGTGTGAGTACCTGTGCTGTGTTGTTTTGGCTTTCGTGCCACTGGTATTGTGCAGATGATTACGGGTTTGGTCCCGTGTGGTATCATTGTGCGCCCCATGTATTTATTCGAGGTACTCCAAGATATTTTGTTTGGGTTTCAACCCTGTGTGTTGTTTACGTGTTTGTTTGGTCTTTGTCCCCGTGCCTTTACATAGCATGCTGTAATTTGGGTCAATTAAAACCCCTATTGCGCATTCCTGCGCCTGTCTCCCGATCTCTTATACC
The DNA here is from genome assembly GCF_057628025.1 of Oncorhynchus mykiss. Lineage (NCBI taxonomy): Eukaryota > Metazoa > Chordata > Actinopteri > Salmoniformes > Salmonidae > Oncorhynchus > Oncorhynchus mykiss. The sequence goes on along the minus strand of NC_143035.1, from coordinate 9,354,107 downwards.
AGCGTGACAGTAGTACATATAACCCAGGCTGTAGTGTATATAACCCAGGCTGTAGTGTATATAACCCAGGCTGTAGTGTATATATACACCTGTTCTGAAAGAGCCCAGGCTGTAGTGTATATGCACACCCAGGGGGATACAGAGAGACACTGGCAGTGTCCCAAATGTCACTCTATTCCCATAGTGCACCCACAGGGCTCTGGTCAAAAGTAGCACACTATGTAGGGAATAGGGTGTCATTTGGGACACATTGGCTGTATCTAGCAGCATGTACTCAGCAGCTCCTGCTGATATCTCATCTTTAAGCTCCAGAAGCCACAAAACGTTATGGCTATTCATGAATAATTATGATGACACCCTGTGTCATTTCTCCTTAAGATCATCCATCTTTGATTCCAATGCCCATAAACACCACCATTAAATCTGCTTTAAACTACTTTTAAAGTGCTTCTATGACACAGCAGGAGATTGAGCACCGTTTTAACTGAGCATCAGCAACCCATTTAGCTTGCAAGCCATGCACCGCACTGCCTACGATTTGGTCAACCCTCGTAGCTTCGTTTTTATTTCCTTGGCCCATTGATTCCTCAAAGAGGCTGTGGTGCATATGCGTTTACTTCAGAGCAAGTCTGAGAGCCGTGGGAAGAAATCGACTCTCTTTCCTCACGCTCTGTGCAAAGCATCCTTACGTTTCCTTAAAAGTGCATACAGTGCCTTGCAAAAGTATTCATCCCCCCTTGGTTTTTAAATATTTTGTTGCATTACAACCTGTAATTTAAATGGATTTTTATTTGGATTTCATGTCATGGACATACACAAAATAGTCCAAATTGGTCAAGTGAAATTAAAAAAAAAAAATTCAACAACAAAAAAACAGAAAAGTGGTGCATGAGTTTGAAGGTAGGCCTTGAAATACATCCACAGGTACACTCAAATCAACCTCAAAAGGTTGACTCAAATTATGTCAATTAGCCTATCAGAAGCTTCTAAAGCCATGACATAATTTTCTGGAATTTTCCAAGCTGTTTAAAGGCACAGACAACTTAGTGTATGTAAACTTCTTACCCACTGGAAGTAGGCCTCCCGGGTGGCGCAGTGGTCACCCCTTTTGCTATGAGGCCCCTAAATAAGATCTGGTGCAATCAACAACCTTCAGAAGTCACATAATTAGTTAAATAAAATCCACCTGTGTGCACCTGTGTGCGAATTTGCCAATCTTGGTGTTCTCTGGCAAATGCCAAACGTCCTGCTCGGTGTTGGCCTGTAAGCACAACCCCCACCTGTGGAAGTTGGGCCCTCATACCACCCTCATGGAGTCTGTTTCTGACTGTTTGAGCAGACACATGCACATTTGTGGCCTGCTGGAGGTCATTTTGCAGGGCTCTGGCAGTGCTCCTCCTGCTCCTCCTTGCACAAAGGCGGAGGTAGCGGTCCTGCTGCTGGGTTGTTGCCCTCCTACGGCCTCCTCCACATCTCCTTATGTGCTGGCCTGTCTCCTGGTAGCGCTTTCATGCTCTGGACACTTCGCTGACAGACACAGCAAACCTTCTTGCCACAGCTCGCATTGATGTGTCATCCTGGATGAGCTGCACTACCTGAGCCACTTGTGTGGGTTGTAGACTCCGTCTCATGCTACCACTAGAGTGAAAGCACCGCCAGCATTCAAAAGTGACCAAAACATCAACCAGGAAGCATAGGAACTGAGAAGTGGTCTGTGGTCATCACCTGCAGAACCACTCCTGTCTGTCTTGCTAATTGCCTATAATTTCCACCTGTTGTCTATTCCATTTGCACAACAGCATGTGACATTTATTGTCAATCAGTGTTGCTTCCTAAGTGGACAGTTTGATTTCACAGAAGTGTGATTGACTTGTAATTACATTGTGTTGTTTAAGTGTTCCCTTTAATTTTTTGAGCAGTGTATATATATATATATATATATATATATATATATATATATATATATATATATATAGAAAAAACAAATAACAAATAAAAGTAACAAGTAATTAAAGAGCAGCAGTTAAATAACAATAGCGAGACTATATACAGGAGGGTACCAGTACAGAGTCAATGTGCGGGGGCACTGGCCCTAATGCTATGATGGAACAGCCCTATTCTTACAAATTGACTGATATTGTATGGAGAAAAAGTAAATGGCAGGCCTACAGTATATTATCCATAATCTCCATTAAATGATGGTCACCGTGGAGAAGTCTTTCTCTTCATATAACTAGCACCAGGACTTCTTCATTTGTTGTCCTCTGCTTAATACAAATCAGCACAAAGACATTGTTATCATATAATATCAATACAAGACTTCATTATAGGACTGTGTTGGTGTGGAGACTATGACATTAGGCTGAAAATAGAAGTAGCCATGAGAAACGTCTGCAAACATTTTTGTTCTTCCCTTGGCTGGCGAAACGTACTGAAAAATGACCTGTCAGCCCCACATCTATCAAGCAGAATAGTATGCCTTCACAGGAGAGGCTATTACCACCATTGAAAGACTGTCTTAATAAACGTTTCGCACACACGCTCACATTTACAGTTTCTTTCTTCTGTTTCCTTTCATGAGTCTTATCCAATCATGGCTGTCAGGTCAAATTTAAATAGAGCCCAGCTCAGTTATCATGAGAGCCTACCCACACTGCTGGATTAGCTGTGGACAAGAGGAGACAGAGAGGAGGATCTTGTCCTTGCTGTGAAGTGTATGGCATTCTGCTGGGTGCCACTAAAGGCTTGATGTTCACAAATTTCATGGCCACTATTCTCTCCACAAATCACAGATTATCTGTCCCTTCCTCATCTGTCCCTTCCTACCCCTCGTATGTTCCCTGCTCGGAGCCTTCCGCTTTTACATTGAGGTCCTTGAGGTGCCTGTGTTAAATGTTCGGCGGCCGTAGCAGAGGGCTAAGTGTGCGCTGAGTTATGTTGACAGAAACATTGCTTCACGGGAGCAACCCCCGCCTCCTTCCTCCTGCACCACCCCCATCCCTTTCATAGTGACATTTCGGGAATGAATGATACTGTATTTAGGGGCCATTTCACTTGAGCAATGAAATTACCCATTGTTAAAGGAAAGGAAAACGAATGCAATCAAGCCATTGATTTTCAGACAGAAAATGTCCATGTGGTGATCCATTGGAGGCAATAAATCCAGTTTATAAATAAGTAGGCTCTGCCTTTGTGCTAAGCCTATAACAGTACAGAGAAACAGATGTTCTACTCCTTTGAATTGTGATACACTATTGGGGGAATGCTATATTGGAATACTGTTCCTCAGAAATATAGTACACAGGAGGAGTGGAATTTGCCCTCATATTATGCTATTGTGCCCCCTAGCTTATTTTTACCTAAGAGCGCAAGACCCATGAAGCAAAATACAGGTCTACGTACACAAAAAAATTCTATGGAAAGCAATTAAATGTATTTACATCGATTTAGACAGGGGGACAACACTGTTTCATGAAGGGGCCTGACCCGCTTCAGCAATTGTAGTGGAAACTGCTTAATACTGCAGGTTTGTCTTGCGCATTTCCTATTTGTCACAGATCAGAAATGAAAAAGGCATTTCCCACATGGGTTATTCCTACCAAAACGATTGGTGACTGAGGTACTATCAGACATTTTTCTCTCGTGCTTAAGTCATAATTCTCTTCCCAAGTGAATATGCTTGGCACAGCACTGCTCAACAGTTGACAGTTACTGTCACCTGGTGAAACGCAAACTCTCGCTCGCAGTCCAATCCTACTCCATCTCTCACCTACTGACAGCTAGGCCTATACCTATTCTTATACTTGATTGAATTCATATTTTTTTGTGGCAGTAGTGTCGAATTGATTTACAACATCAACAAGTAAGAAGCTAGTTTTAATTTCTAGTCTTATGTTAGCCCTATACTATAGTATGCAACCTAGTTGTGTGTACGTAGCCTTCATAAACCAGTTTAATGCAGACAGAGAACTAAATAGTAGAAGTGACATCTGCTCTGTACTTCTGTTTATGAAAATCCCCATCAAGGTCAGTGAAAATAGGAAAGGCGTTGCATTATACTGGGGATACCAGTACTTACAGTACACAATACCGGAAAGAGTTTAACTTCAAAGTCTCGTCATATCAGTAGGACGTTAAATTGACGGAGAGCCATGAAATAACCCTTCCAGGACTGAAGCCCCAAAAGATCCACATCAATAGGCTTCTTTAACTTTAATAAGAAATACATAGCAAGCAAGTACAATTTTTGTTTTATCCTACACCCGAGCCAGACATCTTGAGAAGAATAGAGTTTTTCCGATGTCAATTCCGTAAAGCATGCACAGCAAATTTCACACAACCATTTTGCGCTCTGCTGATAAAACACATTGAAAGCCCAATGACACAGACAATGCCTTCAGATGAGGGAAGAGCGACGTTCCCTTTCTCTCGCTCCTTTTCCATCAATGTCCCTAAAAACCTAGTGAACAGTAGTATTGGAAAAGAAAAATGTCATAAAAACAGACTATGGCATTTACAGATACACTTCAAAAGAGCAGGACAAATCATTTGGCTGAGGATGAAGCCATCAAACAAAACATGTTCATTTGAAAAAAACGCAGCAGCTGATAGCACTCCTTTCGCAAATGATTAAAGCATCTCTTTCTCTGGCATGGATGCCATTGTTTCAAGTGCTATTTGTGATAACACTTATTAGAGCCAATCGGTAAGGTCCAACACAATGACACTAGAACTGTACACCTGCCAGCCACTCTCTCTCCCAGCCAGTGTTTTCAGCTCAGCTCATCTCATCTGCATACTGGAATTCACAGCTCTTTAATCAAATCCAAAATCAAATCTAATTGTATTTGTCACCTGCACCAAATACAACAATTGTAGGTAGACCTTACAGTGAAATGCTTACTTACAAGCCCTTAACCATGTGCTCAGTTCACATTTTCCTGTAGTCCACAATCACCTCCTTTGTCTTGATCGCATTGAGGGAGAGGTTGTTGTGCTTGCACCACACGGTCAGGCCTCTGCCCTCCTCCCTTGTTGGTGATCAGGCCTAACACTGTTGTGTCATCAGCAAACTTAGTGTTGGAGTCATGCCTGGCCATGCAGTCACGAGTGAACATGAAGTACAGGAGAGGACTGAGCACGCACCCCTGAGGGGCCCCCGTGTTGACGATCAGCGTGGGGGATGTGATGTTACCTACCCTTACCACCTGGGGGCGGCCCATCAGGAAGTCAAGGATCCAGTTGCAGAGGGAGGTGTTTACTCCCAGGGTCCTTAGCTTAGTGATGAGCTTTGAGGGCGCTATGGTGTTGAACACTGAGCTGTTCCTTTTGTCCAGGTGGGAAAGGACAGTGTGGAGTGCAACAGAGATTGCATCATCTGTGGATCTGTTTGGGCGGTATGCAAATTGAGTGGGTCTAGGGTGTTGATGTGAGCCATGACCAGCCTTCAAAGCACTTCATGACTAAAGACATGAGTGCTACGGGTCTGTAGTCATTTAGGCAGGTTACCTTAGTGTTGTTGGGCACAGGGACTATGATGGTCTGCTTGAAACATGTTGGTATTACAGACTCAGACAGGGAGAGGTTGAAAATGTCAGTGAAGATACTTGCCAGTTGGTCAGCGCATGCTCGGAGTACACGCCCTGGTAATCCGTCTGGCCCAGCGGCCTTGTGAATGTTGACCTGTTTAAAGGTCTTACTCACATCGGCTGCAGAGAGCGTGATCACACAGTCGTCCAGAACAGCTGATGCTCTCATGCATGTTTCAATGTTACTTGCCTCGAAGCGAGCATATAAGTTATTTAGCTCGTCTGGTAGGCTTGTGTCACTGGGCAGCTATCGGCTGTGCTTCTCTTTGGAGTCTGTAATAGTTTGCAAGCCCTGCCATATCAGACGAGCGTCTGAGCCAGTGTAGTACGATTCGATCTTAGTCCTGCATTGACGCTTTGCCTGTTTAATGGTTCGTCCGAGGGCATAGCGGCTTTCTTATAAGTTTCCGGGTTAGAGTCCCGCTCCTTTAAGTCAGCAGCTCTACCCTTTGGCTCAGTGCAAATGTTGCCTGTAATCCATGGCTTCTGGTTGGGGTATGTACGTACAGTCATTTGTCATTTATTAACAAATAAAAGGACATGGCTGACATGCCTGCTTTAAAAGATTTATGTGAGGGAAAATGAAATGGATTATGGAATCAGGTCCCTGTAAATCAAGTCAGCACTTCCGGCTCAATGCCTTTTATTCATCTCCGGAGGAAACTGCGTTGCCTAATGAAGATTTTACATCTGGACCTCTCCTGGAAGCACTCATATTTTACCTCAGCTCCTCACATCATCTTCCAAACCAGTGGAGCGTGCAGTAAACATGTATTTGGAGGTGGCCATACCTTTTCCCCCTGCGGTCCGTCTGGGGAGTTTTTGGAAGAGAACGTTCAATTACAGAGCGCTTAAAGAAGTCATATCTCTCCCCTGACCACGTCTCAGACCACCATGGTGTTTTGTCAACTTGCTATCAATTGGCTCATTCAATGTTGCTGCCGAATAAAATGAAATAAAAAAGTGCTGAGACCATTTCTCTTTTTTTGCCGGTGTCCTTCTGTTCACTTCTCTAATCCATTTGGCACAGTCACAGCTGATGATGTTACATGTTATTAACTGAGTATGGGGAGACATGTGGGTTTGAATCCCAGGCCTATGCTAGGAAGCCATTGTAGTTTCCCAGCATGTCCACAATCGAGTTCTTCAAATGGCTCTAGCTTGAGCTCAACTTTCAATTCTGTCCACACTATTGACCATTTAGGGGTTTATGTTGGAGTTTCGTGAGGACAGTGGGGGCATTGGCGCACGGCCTCCCACGGCGAAGGAGAATGGGGCGCCGGGCAGTGTCGGGCGGACCACATGCGTTTGATCACCGCAGTCAGCCTCCATCCCTCTTAATCCATCCGAGGCGTCTCCCCATGTCCCTTTTTTACAAGTTCAGAGCTAGCGCTTTGCCCATTACCACCTCAGGCTGAGGCTGCCCTTCTCTGGACTAACCTGACATTCAGTCGCTATTTAGAGCCATTAGGCCACCAAGGTCAGAAATTAACTTACATTTTCACAGCTTCGGGCTGCACTGTTCTTTTTCTGTGTCTAGTTGTTTTGTCAGCAGACTCCACACAGAGCATTAAATTGCTTATTAGCCTGGGCGTGTGGTCCATTATAAAGCTGGAAAGGGAAAGTAGGGACGAAAGCAGGGACATTCAAGTCGGCGTTTTAGTTATCGTTTGTGCAGCAGCTTTTAATTAGGAATTTTCTGGGAAACCTGCGGGAAACGAATGGAGGCCAATCTGTTTTACTGAGGTAGAGATGGGTGAAAGAGCCTAGAGATGCCATTTTAATCTAATCTAAGATCGATTTTTATAGGATAACGACTTGGGATAGCCAATGACAACTGACAGCAGAATATTAACCAGCAGTGAGAATCTCGGAGGCTCCACCAGTGTTAATTTGATAGAAACGTCCAGGCTCATACATTTCCTGATGGAGTTGAAGTGGAGGAAATCAGAATGAGCGGGGCAAAGACAGGCGGGTGAGCCGAGAGGCCAAACTGCTCTAAACAAGCCTTCAAAACATCAAAGGAAAATCACCCATCTTCAATTTCAACAACACTTAGAAGCAGCATCGCTGTGAAAAACCAAGTGTAATTTTCAAGAGATTATATGTGTGAAAATGCATTACGAAAGGTGGAAAAGACAGAGGAACAATTGAATGGTTACAAATTGAAGATGATAACTAAGCATCTTGGGGTTAAAGCTGGAATCTGTAGCGGTGAAACTGCCACGTCCGATTGTGATATTACAACAACAACAAAGACGTTACATCAAACAATGAACACTTTTTCTCCTTCTGACATCATTGCACATCGTTGCATGTGCGACAGAAGAGCAGGTACAGGATTTTATTTGTACCACGATGCGAGATGCTAATTTCCTAAAAACAAAAACAATAACAAATGTGCCTGGGAGGCGGCCAGTGGCGGCCAATAACTCAATACCACTTTCTTCAACAGCAGCTTGCTTTCTCCAAGTAATGTTTTTAATGGGTTTTCATCTTTTGTCCATTGATTGGATTTATAAAGCACTTTTTCTAGATGCTTAACATTGTATGGGGGCGTCTACCATGGGGCAATGCCACGTTGGGATTTTCCTCGACCAGAGGAAAGAGTGCCCCTACTGGCCATCCAACACCCCTTTCAGAAGTGCCTGGTTTTCCATCCCGGTGAGGTACCAACCAGGATCAAACCTGCTTAGCTGCAGAGGCAAGCCAGCAGTGGGACATTTCTGTTAGATACATCCTTCAATGTCAATAAAACAAGCCTGCTTTATCCTTTTCTTCTTCTGTTTTTTGTTTCCATCTTGTTGCAGTCTACTGACAAACTGAGAGACAACATTATGTACTTAATGAAACAGGGACAAACTCAGGGAGGTGAAGCATATGGAATTCATGGGGGGATCTTCAATGGGCGGTAGAGAGATACAAGACATGTCTGATAAAGACAGAGAAGGAGACACTCATAGACAGCCTTCACCAAAAATATAGTAGCTGTGGTCTGATTTCTCAAGAGAAAATCAGAGCAGTGTTTTATAGTCTTTTACTGTGGAACCTTTCTTACATAATGTGATACAATTTTAGCGTCACAGTCTGTTTCATGCGGGGTTCATTATGCTGTTTTAGTTGGTTCATTAACAATAATGCCTGAAAATGAACTGGAATTTAACTGTACTTTGAAATGAACTCCTGGCACAAGTTTTGCTCCTACAGAGAGCCCTTAGAGTAGAACACTCAGACAGAGTAGAACACATAGTCTACTCACAATTCATTTTACAGTAAAATCATTGTCCTTCGAGCAATATCCGTGGAACTAAGTCCAAGTGTCACTTTCCAGGGAGGTAGGCTCCGGCTGTAAATTAATTTCAATTTTCCACTCACAAATTCTAGAGCAGGCTATAGCTCAAATCAAAAAAACTGTAAGAAAGACATTGAGTTTAAGTAATAATACATTCAGTATAAACAGGAAAAGAAAACAAAAAAGAAGTGGGCTTCCACACCTGACCTCCCATCCAATTCCCACAACCCCGCCAACTTGTCTTCAATGTGCTGTAGCCACACAAGAAAGTAGTCCCAGCATGTATGACACCACCGTACATTGTCCATTGTTCACTAATTGCTGTGTCATCACTGTGTAAATGTACTTGACCATAGGCAATATAATTAGAACAACGTCAATGCTCAGCAATAATAGTCATATTGTTGCTGGTGCCCAAACATGAGGGGATGTCCTCATCATTGTCTTATGCTGAAGCCAGCATCATATTGGCGGCAGGTAACCTAGTGGTTAGAGCGTTGGACTAGTAACTGGAAGGTTGCAAGATTGAATCCCCGAGCTGACAAGGTAAAAATCTGTTGTTCTACCCCTGAACAAAGCAGTTAACCCACTGTTCCTAGACTGTCATTGAAAATAAGAATTTGTTCTTAACTGACTTGCCTAGTTAAAAATAAAATTAATACCCATAGGCTAGGCTGCAGGATTGTGCATGGATAGCATACCTGAATAATGTCATGGGGTACCATCTGCTGGCTTGTCCCCTTGTGTGTTGGGTTTGATGTGCTTCTCAAAGAAGTCTTGTGCTACCTTGGCAGTGGAAAACGTGCATGTTCTGTTCTGTTCAGGAAGGTCAAGATGAGTTTTGCCAGGTGGATGAGGTTTAGCTTGGGTAGCGGGGATCTCACCTCGTTGTAGGTCTCCCTCTGTTTTAGCAGTTCAGCACTCAGTTCTGGGTAGATGCTGATCCTCTTCCCTGCATAGGTCAGACCCCTGGATTCCGTTGCAAGGCGAACAATTCACTACTTGACTTTAAAGCTGTGGCTCTGTACAATCATACAGTGAGAGCCGTAAGCCAGCCAGCTTTTCTCGGACTAAAGATCATAGCAATGAGCAGTAGAGAGGCTGAGGCCCACTAGCCAGCTCCCTAGAACACTACTCCTCATTCACATATCCGTGAAATGTCAGCCTTTTCAGCACGCTCGTGAAAAGTGAGCTGTAAACTCGCCTTGACCTCGGGCGGAAAAATGACAAAAATGCCTTGTCATTTCCACGCTGTGAAGAACAAACTAATCTGTGGCGTGTGGCTGCACCACAAGCCCTTGCCTCAGCCACAACCTAGAGAGAGAGAGGGAGAAACACAGAGAGAGGGAGAGAAAGGAGAGAAAGACCGAAAGAGGGAGAAAGAGAGAAAGAGGCAGAGTAATGGGACGAACGAGAGGGAGACGGGATGAAAGAGAGAGAGAGAGAAAAAGAGAAAGAGGGAGAGAGGATGAAAGAGAGAGGGAGTGTGGCGGTCCTTATTAAATTCGACCAACATTTATTCCAAATGTTAATTTCATTGCGCTATCAGGGCAGTTCCAGGGGTGAGAAATGAAGGCATAGCAGGAACAAATTGCTTTCATGTACAGAGAGCATTCCCCCTGGATGGCAGCGTGCAGGACGCGTCTCCTCTAATTAAATTCCTCCCATTGTATTTAAAACCATATGATGTAATTAGAACATTTAGTTCCATTTAATACACCCACATTTTTCCCCCTCCCCTCCTCAATTCCAAAATGCAATTACATTTGGGTTTGATGCGGTGTCCCTGAGTCCTTGTCAAGAGAGTTGCTATAGAGATGACCATCAGGATAGAGCCTGTGCCAGGCAATCCTTCAATGTTGCACACACACACCCACGCTCTCCCTCGCTAACTGTTTTCACTGCCCTCACCTGCACACACACACTTTCCATCGGTCTCTACCACAATGTCTGCACAAATGCAGACATACACACACACACTATTTTCAATCAGACACTGGCCAATAGGGTCTGAGCTTAGACGGCCACCTTTATCATCATCATGAGCAGTACGCACCTGAATAAAGGCACATGACTAAAGACGTCAGCATCCTTCAGTTCGGCTGGCGCCAAGCCAAACTCGGCTGGGCAAACCCAACGAGTGTCCTTGCATAATCCCTTAAAACAAATTTCTTTGAAAAATGAGAAAAACGCGGCAATAGTACTGTTTGTCCATTTTGAGCCGCCGTAACCAGTATACACTTCCTCAAAATAGTCAGAATTCATCTAAAATAACTCAATACATCTGTCATTAATTTTGGCGCATTTTTACATCTAAGATGTTTGGTTCATTACTACTCAATGGAAAAATGTACATGAAAACGAGTCGTCTCTCGTTGAATGACAACCAACATTTTATTGAAGAATCTCTACTGTTGACCAATCACCGATTTCGGCTTGCCTCGAGAAAAAATGTAGTGTGCCCGAACAGCCGAAAAAAACGTCACAAAATGTCTTCATAATATATGCAGAAACGGTTTTGGCTGGGAAGCATGTGGACGCCTTAACACTTCCCTCTCGACAACTCCCTACATCCCTCTCCACTTCCCTACCTCCCTCTCCACCTCCCTACCTCCCTCTCCACATCCCTACCTCCCTCTCCACATCCCTACCTCCCTCTCCACGTCCCTACCTCCCTCTCCACGTCCCTACCTCCCTCTCCACGTCCCTACCTCCCTCTCCACGTCCCTACCTCCCTCTCCACATCCCTACCTCCCTCTCCGCCTCCCTCTTCCCTCTCCACCACCCCTCACCACCTCCCCATCTCCCTCTCCACCTCCCTAACTCCCTCTCCCTACCGCCCTCTCCCCCTCCCTCTTCCCTCTCCACCTCCCTACCTCCCTCTCCATGTCCCTACCTCCCTCTCCGCCTCCCTCTTCCCTCTCCACCACCCCTCACCATCTCCCTCTCCACCTCTCTACCTCCCTCTCCACCTCCCTCTTCATCTACTCAAAGGAACTCTGGAGCTCTGTCAGAGTGACCACTGGGTTCTTGGTCACCTCCCTGACCAAGGCCCTTCTCCCCCGATTGCTCAGTTTGGCCGGGCGGACAGCTCTAGGAAGAGTCTTGGTAGTTCCAAACTTCTTCCATTTAAGAATGATGGGGGCCACTGTGTTCTTGGGGACCTTCAATGCTGCAGAAATGTTTTGGTACCCTTCCCCAGATATGCACCTCAACACAGTCCTGTCTCGGAGCTCTACGGACAATTCTTTCGATCTCATGGCTTAGTTTTTGCTCTGACTTGCACTGTCAACTGTGGGACCCTATATAGACAGGTGTGTGCCTTTCCAAATCATGTCCAATCAATTACCATAGATGAACGCCAATCAAGTTGTAGAAACATCTCAAGGATAATCAATGGAAACAGGAAGCACCTGAGCTAAATTTCAAACAAACAAAGGGTCTGAATAGTTATGTAAATAGGTATCTGTTTTTTATTTTGCATAAATATGCAAACATTTCAAAAAACCTGTTTTCAATTCATCATTATGGGGTATTGTATGTAGATTGATTAAGAAATATTTGTATTTAAACCATTTTAGGATAAGGCTGTAACATAACAAAATGTGGAAAATGTCAAGGGGTCTGAATACTTTCCGAATGCACTGTACTTCCCCTACCTCCCTCTCCTCTCTCTTTAATTTCCTCTCCACCTCCCTCTACCCACTTCCCTCCCTCCTCACCTCTCTCTGCGCCCTCCCCACCTCCCTCCTCTCCCTCCCACCCTCCTCACTTCTCTCTCCACCCTCCCCACCTCCCTCCCTCTCCGCATCTCTCTCAACACCTCTAGCTGAGCTGCTGCCATAGGTGCCATCTTGAGCTGACTCCTTTATATGGCTTTCAGAGGACATGCCAACAGAAATCAATGCCAATGTGATGGCCCTTACTGTATCACCGTCGTTAAGTCTCTTTTCTCTCTGGCTGAATGGAGTGCATCCCACCTTAGTTAATTACTTTGGCCTGGGCAACAACATCAGAAGACCTCATTCCTTGGTATCCATCGCCATACCAATGGTAACCCCAAACCACACCCATGTCAACAATAACCACCCACTGCATATACAAAACAACAATGCAACCCTTAATTTACAGTAGCAAATTCGGTTTTATATCTGGTACAGGCAACCTAAAGCTGAAATGTGGGGGGATTTTAAATATTAAAGATCATTTCACAAATCCAATTCTTTATTTTGTACTTTTCTTTATTCATGCTTTCCCAATCAATAGCAAAGATGATCCCTGCAGTCACTGACAGTCTGTGTGGTATCGAGGTCACAGATTTTTAGCTAGGCTGGTCTTTGTATCATGCCAAGTGTATGCATTGGTTTTATATAATGCTGGGATAAGCCATGGGTTCTCAGTGTGTGTGAGTACACAGCTGTCTTAGTCTAAGCACGACCTCCCAATGCATCCGGGGCTCTATTCAAATTCACAGCGTGTTGCTTGCAAAGTAAAATAACAAAGACCATTACAAACATCACTATAACGACGCGCCACTGGTGCCTTCAGAACACCTTATTTGCTTGTAAGTGAAGCAAAGAATTCAAAGGTTTATACCGCCGTGGCGCCCGCACTTCCAAGATCTTCCAGTCGATCTAATATTCATAAATCCTAAAGAGGCCTTGGGTTGAAACAATTGCCTTTTTCACTCTGCGTGTTAAATTGACGAAAAGAGAAATAGCATTAAGGAAGCCTTGCAAATGTAATGACCTTGGAGATGGTTGCTAATAAAAGGCATGCTAACAAAGCCGTTGACGCTGGGCCTACTGACTAGCCTTTGCTTGAAGCTGTTCTGTGTTCCTGTGAAGGAAAGCTGTATACCTGTGCATTTCAGGAGACAACACCAGAGCTTTTTCTCACTCAATCTGGGTGCTATGCAGGCTAACAACAGGGAGTGGGGCATGTTAATGTGAGCCTGACGACGCATCTTATTAGTGGGCCACATTGTGTGTGGGGCGGGAGGGGTTTTGTGTGCGTGTGTGTGTGTGTGTGTGTGTATTTGTGTTGATTGTTAATAATCTGTCATGTGTGGGCAATGTTCTACCTTCTAACAGATTACTTATGGTGATTCTCTTCTTTGCTGTCAAGACTGGCCCAGAAATATACATTTAATGTCATTATTTTCTCCCCTTTCAACTATCAGCCCACAGAACAGACAAGCCAGGGAAGGCTGCACTGGCATGGCTGACATGAAAGGCCTCATTCCCTCGAGAGACCGGTCAACACAACAGCCCTCTCTCTGACTGAATGCACCTATTCCCTGACCCTGCAGGACACTAAACTTCTAAAGCCCCGCGCGCCAAGGACAGTGGGGCACGCACGACTTGTTGTGGGGGGTGGGGGGGGTGGGGGGGGGGGGGGTGAACAGCTTACTCGCTTTTCATTTTGACACACAAAGCTGACTCTTTTCTGTCACCAAAGGGACCTTTCCAAATCACGCCAGAGCCCATACGGCGATCATCTGCAACCCCCTCGGAGTCAGCCTATTCCACTTCTGACCAGAGGCGAGCGCCCAACTACACCTCCTGCTGTCGGCCCATTGAAATCGTGGCAGTCGCAACACGCACACACAACGGCACTTCTGTGGAAACAGTCACAGGGAAATTACACCTCCACTGTTAACACTCTTATTTTCTTCCTGAAACCCCTCTGTGTTGTGGCTCCACAAGCAGGACAGCAATGGGACATCACTGCATACCAAGGGAAGGCCACAATTCAAATGGGGAGAGCATGTTCCACTGGATGAGCAGGCATGTGGCCATACTCATAGGCAAGGAAGGTGGGGTGGGGGGGGGGGGGGGGGGGGGGGGTTAAAAGCAGGCCCGCTATGAGATTGGCTGTTGTAATCTGGGCTGAGGAAATGGCTGACATTTCAATATCTTGGCTGACATTTCAAAGGTGTACATGAGTATTGGGTTTGGTATTGTAATCCACCAGGACACATGCAGACTCACTATCAACTTGACGGCTCTCAGGTAACTACATACAAAGATTCACTAAAACCAGCGCAAACTTTGGTTTCGAATCGTGACTTTCTGGTTTGTCTGCCAGGTGACTTGTCCCCGTAATCAATCTACACACAATACCCCATAATGACAATGCAAAAACAGGTTTGTAGACATTTCTGCACATTTATAAAAATAAAAAATAAACTGAAGTGTCACATTTACATGTATTCAGACCCTTTACTCAGTAATTTGTTGAAGCACCTTTGGCAGCGATTATAGCCTTGAGTCTCCTCTGGTATTAATCTTTGAAGCTTGGCTCACCTATATTTGGGGAGTTTCTCTCATTCTTCTCTGCAGATACTCTCAAGCTCTTCCGGGTTGGATGGGAAGCATCGCTGCACAGCTGTTTTCAGGTCTCTCCAGATATGTTCGATCGAGTTCAAGTCCGGGCTTTGGCTGGGCCACTCATAGACATTCAGAGACTTGTCCCAAAGCCACTCCTGCATTGTCTTGGCTGTGTGCTCAGGGTCGTTGTACTGTTGGAAGGTGAAGCTTCGGCCCAGTCTGAGGTCCTGAGCACTCTGGAGCAGGTTTTCATAAGGATCTCTCTGTACTCTGCTCCCTTAATCTTTCTCTCCATCCTGACTAGTCTCCCAGTCCCTGCCTCTGAAAAACATCCCCACAGCATGATGCTGTCACCACGCTTCACCATAGGGATGGTGCCAGGTTTCCTCCAGATGTGACGCTTGGCATTCAGGCCAAAGAGTTCAATCTTGGTTTCATCAGACCAGATAATCTTGGTTCTCCTTTAGGGGCTTTTAGGGGCCTTTTGGCAAACTTCAAGCGGGCTGACATGTACCTTTTACTGAGGACTGGCTTCCGTCTGGCCACCCTACCATAAAGGCCTAATTGGTGGAATGCTGCGGAGATGGTTGTCTTTCTGGAAGGTACTTCCATCTACTCAAAGGAGCTCTGGAGCTCTGTCAGAGTGACCACTGGGTTTTTGGTCACCTCCCTGACAAAGGCCCTTCTCCCCCAATTGCTCAGTTTGACCAGATGGCCAGTTCTAGGAAGAGTCTTGGGGGTTCCAACCTTCTTCCATTTAAGAATGATGAATAATGTGAATGTGTTAAGAATGTGTTCTTGGCCTCCCGGGTGGTGCAGTGGTTAAGGGTGCTGTACTGCAGCGCCAGCTGTGCCATCAGAGTCCCTGGGTTCGCGCCCAGGCTCTGTCGTAACCGGCCGCTACCCGGGAGGTCCGTGGGGCGACGCACAATTGGCCTAGCGTCGTCCGGGTTAGGGAGGGCTTGGTCGGTAGGGATGTCCTTGTGTCATCCAAGGTTGCCATGTGCGCTGGATGCGCGCTATGTTAGGAAGCAGTGCGGCTGGTTGGGTTGTGTATCGGAGGACGCATGACTTTCAACCTTCGTCTCTCCCGAGCCCGTACGGGAGTTGTATCGATGAGACAAGATAGTAGCTACTACAACAATTGGATACCATGAAATTGGGGAGAAAAAGGGGTAAAAATTCAAAAAAATAAAAATAAATTTAAAAAAATAATAATGTGTTCTTGGGGACCTTCAATGCTGCAGAAATGTTTTGTTACCCTTCCCCAGATCTGTGCCTCGACACAATCCTGTCTCGGAGCTCTACGGACAATTCCTTCGACCTCATGTTTTGGTTTCTGCTCTGACCTGCACTGTCAATTGTGGGACCTTATATAGACAGGTGTGTGCCTTTCCAAATCATGTCCAATCAATTGAATTTACCACAGGTGGACTCCAATCAAGTTGAAGAAACATATCAGGATCCACCTGAGCTCAATTTCGAGTCTCATAGCAAGGGTCTGAATACTTATGTAAATAAGGTATTTCAGTTTTTATTTTTAACACATTTGCAAACAGTCCCTATAAACCAGTTTTTGCTTTCTCATTATGGGGTGTTGTGTGTAGATTGATGAAGGGGGCAAAAAATATAATCCATTTTAGATTACGTCTGTAACGTAACAAAATGTGGATAAAGTCAATAGGTCTGAATACTTTTCGAATGCACTGTTATGCTTTCTGTGTGAGACAAGAAAAGCCAGTGGTAACCCAGCCTTGGGAGAGCCCTCTGGTCTCATCAAATCCATAATAATGACAGTGGTGTAAAGTACTTAAGTAAAATTACTTTAAAGTACTACTCAAAGTCGTTTTTTGGGGAATCTGTACTTTACTATTTACAACTTTGACAACTTTTACTTTTACTTCACTATATACTTCACTACACTCTGTAAATTTTCCCTGACACCCAAAATACTTACATTTTTTTAAACATTTTGAATGCTTAGCAGGACAGGAAACTGGTCCAATTCACACACGTATCAAGAGAACACCCCTGGTAATTCCTACTGCCTCTGATCTGGCGGACTCACTAAACACAAATGCTTTGTTTGTAAATTATGTCTGAGCCTTGGAGTGTGTCCCTAGCTATCAGTAAATTTAAGGAATTTGAAATTATTTATACTTATACTTTTGATTCTGAAGTATATTTTAGCAACTACATTTGTTACTTAAGTATATTTAAAATACAATTATTTAAGACTTTTACTCAAGTAGTATTTTACTGGGTGACTTTAACAATTACTTGAGTCATTTTCTATTACGGTATCTTTACTTTTACTCAAGTATGACAATGTGGTACTTTTTCCACCACTGAACACTGATGCTCCCAGCCTCCATGCCCTCACTCTGTCTATGAGGTTCTGGAGGGGTGTGTGTGTGTGTGTGTTCATTTGTGACCCCACCACTGTCTCTAGTCCTTTCTGCAGTCCCATAGTCTCAAACCGCTCCAGCATCCCCATAGTCTCAAACCACTCCAGCGTCCCCATAGTCTCAAACCGCTCCAGCATCCCCATAGTCTCAAACCGCTCCAGCATCCCCATAGTCTCAAACCGCTCCAGCATCCCCATAGTCTCAAACCGCTCCAGCATCCCCATAGTCTCAAACCACTCCAGCGTCCCCATAGTCTCAAACCGCTCCAGCATCCCCATAGTCTCAAACCGCTCCAGCATCCCCATTCAGCCACTGCTGCCGTTACTCCTCATCTCTCCTGTCCCTCCGCACCCAAAGCACTGGAGTCTCCACCTGGACAGCCTAAGGGTCCGGTGTGATGCAGATGAGCTTTCTCATGCTAGAGTGGGCGTCACCCACACATATTGTATGGCTACACTATAACCTCAGCCAAACCTGACTCACACTGTTAAATATTTTTTCTCAGACACACAAATGCGCGCAAGCACACATACACACTAATAATAACCTCAGTCAAACGTGTAGTACACACAACTCACTTCTATAATTAATATATCTGGACCACAATAGAGTGGTAGTGTGAAACAAGTCCTGCTATATCTCTGTTCTGTACTAGTGTATGCAAGGCAATGGATAAGGGCTGCTAGTCTGAATTTGTGAGTTTTGATGTTAAGGCTACTAGCTATGGCAGACGTGATCAGAGTAGAGGAGAAGGGAATAACAACAAGGCATTCAGATACTGGCAGCCATGACAGAGTTAGATAAACACTCAGGTGCTATTGAGGTCACCGTTCTCCCTACCTGCGTCTGGGCCATCAATTTCAGTTCAGCTCTCTGGTCCTCTACTGATTAAACAGACGTGATTGAGGCCACAGATCAATACCAAGTTTGGGCTATTGTTAGAGGAAGTTATTTCCATTAAGGCAACAGACGAGATCTAAGGATACCAGAGCTGTTTGAAGCTTTTCCCACTCCATAGGAGATCTAAGATGAACAAAATTTTAACAAGGCATGGTTTGTTGACCCATAAATGCAAGGCATTCTCTGTGTGTTATTCAACCAAAAGTTTATTTTTATTTATTTTATTTTTATTTAACTTTTATTTAACTAGACAAGTCAGTTAAGAACAAATTCTTATTTACAATAACGGCCTAGGTTAACGAAGCTAATTCACGTTGGCTATGTTAGACACTGTTGTTGCTGGAGGACAGTTCCATGTGTTTGGAATTCCCTAGAGATAAGCACTCAATTAGTAGTTCCTCCCCAACAACTGCTTGTAAATACCATTAATAACGATAAGCAGGCAGCCCACCGGATGGGGATTAATAAATGAATCATAAACAATCTGATTGAAAGGAGTCCTTGTGGGTGTTATGCTTAGACAGAGCATATCCTAAATATTCACCACAGTACATTTTAGAAACATACTCATATTGGTTACAGTTTTTATAGAGTCGTATCTGTCAGATGAACACAATTGTTGGATGTCATTAAGGATGTTCAAAAACCTTCACTTTTAAGTGTATTCCTAAAGAACACCTTCAGTTGCAGGGATTTGTCTGCCATTGAAAGTCCAAACACTGTAAAAAATAAAAAAAATGTTTAAAATAAATATATATAATCTTTGAGAACTAATCATCATCAAATTAAAAGATAGACCCGTCAGGCAGAATTGAAAATCGGCAAAACAATTAATTTAGTAGTATTGATTAGGTTTTTATGCTTAAAAAAAGATTAGGTTTTTATGCCCATTGCCACGCCCCCCACGCCCCCTTTAACGTGCCCATTGCCACACCCCCTGCCCCCCCTTTGCTTTTGCTTTTACATGGATGCATCACAAACAATTAAAAACATATTCTTCTTAGAGACAAACTAACACGGTTATGTTTATTGATGGCTGAGTAGGTGGATGGAGAGGTCAGCTATAGATTTGTTTCCCTCTGACAATTTCGCTATGATATATAAAACGGCTGGATACCAGTAAATATCATCCTGCAGTACACCAATACAAAATAAACTGCTATACTGCCACAAATACTCATAATTGACGTTTGCCAGAGACAATGTCTATTTTGATGAAGAGATAATGGTTGTTTTAATACAAATACACCCAGAATCCCTAGCACAATGAGGATGGAGAGCTTCCTACCACTGTGGGCTTTGTCAAGTTCATATTCATTGGTTTAAACATGACTCACTGCCTCCACACTGAGACAGATAGAGAGAGCGAGAGAGCACTCGGAGGAGATGGGCTCTAAAAATAAAGACCAGGCATGATTAGCATTCCCTCACATACTGTACATCTACATGGCTGCCTGCTACTGAGGCAGCCAGCCACAGCCACAGCACCAAGTAGAATTAGGCAGATTGTTCCATATTAGCCCCTCTCAGGAGGGAGCTTTGCTGCACACAACACAGACAACCCATTAGGCGGATCACATCCCCAATGTCACTCACGTCGGGTTTATAGGTGTGAAACTCTGTGACAGGGAAAAAGGATTTGTTCTGTGTTTTACGGAGATTGATTTTGTTGGGAGCCGAGGCCTAGCATCCGCTTCCTTTCTCAAAGGTCAAAGTGATTGTGACGATCTCGCAAAGGTCAGGCCATTGCAATAATCGTCCAGCTGAATTGTTGGGATTTGCTCCAGCACATTTCTCCCAGGCCTGCGGTCCCTAATTCCGGTCGAAAGACCCAAACTGAAACGGTTGGCAGAAGCACAGAAGGTCAGAGCCCTACAAAAAAGGAGGGTTTAACATCAAGAGTGCAATCTGCCAGTGTAAAACTTTATTGGAAAGGCCTGAATAAAGATCAGCTTGAACTCTCTCACTTCACTGTTTCCATAGGAACAATAACTAAGAAGGCAGCCCTCTCTCACGCAAGCTAAATTGATGAGGAGGTAGTTGAGGAAGTAGGTAAATGAGGTAGGAGGTAGATGAGGAAGTAAACGCTGTAAAAGTGCATCTATGCCGACAAAGTAATTTAGAGAAAAACTACTATGACACATGCCTG
Source organism: Oncorhynchus mykiss (assembly GCF_057628025.1). Classification (NCBI taxonomy): domain Eukaryota; kingdom Metazoa; phylum Chordata; class Actinopteri; order Salmoniformes; family Salmonidae; genus Oncorhynchus; species Oncorhynchus mykiss. Next base: position 9,333,438 of record NC_143035.1, on the reverse strand, counting down.
GGTACTAGAATCTTGCTCTATTAAACTTGTAAATATGAGTGCAAATGTTCGATTATTTTAGTATTGCCCTGGGCACTCTGCCAAGTTTGAAATGTAACAAATGACCTACATCTTAATCATAAGAAAACTAATCCAAATCTAACGATAAGATATGCGAGTATAATCCTAGATTTGCTGGGTTTAACTCCATGTAAATGTGTTTGATTTACATTTATGCAAATGTGCTTGATTCAAGTATCTCCAGAAAGGCCTTACTAAATATATAATAAGAAGACACTTCTATTTAACTTTACATGCTATGGCAATTAGGCTGTTCTGTCACGAGCAGCAGCAGCAAGTGCACTCAACAAGCCCTATACACACACTAACTACACAGCAGGCCCTCATTGGTCCACAGGAACTGACCTAGACCTAGTCTGCCTGCCCTAGACACACTACCCAGCAGTCAGGCATATCACATCTCCCCTGCTATGTGAGTTACAACAACCCCCCACCCTGCACCTGATAAGAGAGCATCATGATTTAAATGAAAGCTGCCCCTTTCCTGCGCCGCTGTCCCCGAGACAAACCATGTAATGAGATATGCCACTAATGGAGAAAGCGCTCCCATGCAGCACCAAATAAAAGCAGACAGATTTAATTACAGCCTGCCAGACTGACCTTTTCCCTTTGATAAATCATACAGCCGGAGAGGCTAGGGAGGCTGCCATTAGGGCATGTGGATGTAGGACGCCCAGGCTTGAAAAACAATCTCTTCCTGGGATCTGGGGCTGTTGTATCGACCAACCGGCCCGGTCTCCGGCACACAGGCAGTCAGGCAGAGCCACAGAACAGCCATATTAACACTCCACCTGTTTAGCTAAAACAATCTAGAAATAATTTTATTTATTGGGGAGGTTGCCGATTTTGCATATTAGCTCCAAAATTGCAGGTGTTTCAGCCTAGCTGTAACAAGGGCACTGAGAGTCAAGAAGAAAGTTCAGGGAGTGAGTGCTTTAATAAATAAACACAAGTAAATACAAAACAAGAAACGCAAACAACTCCTGGGGAAGGAACCAAAGGGAGTGACATATATAGGGAAGTTAATCAGGGAGGTGATAGAGTCCAGGTGAGTCTGATGACGCGCAGGTGCGCGTAACGATGGTGACAGGTGTGTGCCATAACGAGCAGCCTGGTGACCTAGAGGCCGGAAAGGGAGCACACGTGACACTAGCTCAGTGGTTTCTGTGATTGTGGGGCAGCCAGCGAAAAGGGGGTTCGTAATGTTCTCTAGTTGCGCCGTGACTGGCTCAGTGTTCTGTCACTCATGGGGAAACTACGTCACCGCAAAATCTACAGGTAGAGCTGGAAAATTCAAGCCCCTTGGGAGCTGCCATAGATTTACATTAGAAATGCCCATCCAAGAAGGCTCAAGGTCATTGGCCACAGAGAAACTGATTTCAAATCACATTATATCCACCATAGCTTTGGTTAGACTGATCATGTCAACATCATACTTTCAAAATCTTAGCTAGCAAGCTAGACAAGGAGTCATCATCAAGCATCAAGTAGGCAATCTACTGGAAAATCCTTTTCAATCCTTGTCATACTGTATGAAGAGAAATTATAGATAAAATGTATCAGTGCTCATCGGCCATTGGACATAAACATTACACTACAAGTTAAAAATCGCATATTCAACAATGAGTGCTGCAGCCCCGGGTTCGATCCCAGGCTGTGTCACAGCCGGCTGTGCCAGGGAGACCCATGAGGTGGCGCACAATTGACCCAGTGTGTCAAGAAGCAGTGCGGCTTGGCTCTCAACCTTTGCCGAGTCCGTAGGGGAGTTTCAGCGATGAGACAAGATCTTAACTGCCAATTGGATATCACGAAAAAGGGAGTAACACCATGGGCCAGAAAGGTTTGAATACATTGGCCATGCTGTCAATCCAGCATGACTTCTGCAGTGTTCAAAACATCTGGAAACTATGATAAAACTAGCTCTGACTGGGAAAATATGGAAAATAATTTTGAACAGTCATCCAACTCGGAATTCCAAGTCGGGATATTGGGCCTCTTCTAGAGCCTACAAGCAGGACCACCGCGCCACCGTCCTGTTCAAGTGAGAACAGCACAACAAGGTGAGTCCACAAACGTCTTGTATGTTGCTGCATAAATTATGTAATATGCCAGGGAGATATGTCTACTGTAGCTAAGAAAGTAATACTAAGTGTTTGTTGTGATGTAAGCTGTTAGTAGCCCATGTGCCTCACCCTAATAATTTGGTCCCTTTTCCCCTCATAATTTAGCCTACTGTTCTGACTTGGTGGTGCACATGTAGCCTATAGCATGTTTTAGAGAAATGTAATCATTGAATATTGTAAGAGCTTTCATTGTCTGCTTATATGCCCCCTTTATTTATCCTATGGTTCTGACAGGGTGTACAGGGAGAATTCTGTAATTCTGGCCCATATTCTGAATTTTTTCGCAATACATTTCAAAAGTGCTGAACAAATAGTTATATTGACTGCGTCCAACCTAGCTCGCTCATTAATGTCTTAATCGAAATTACTGATTGCCTCTTATCCGCCTGTCGTCCACTTATGCCATAGTTTGTACATCTCAATTGTCAGCAGAAACCACATTTGTTTAAGCAAGTCAGCCATATCAGCTATGTTTTTTTAAGGCAGTAAATGAGGCTGAATTAACTGTTTCTCTGCCAGACAAGGCTCCACTGATATCCAGGTGTAGCAGTGGTAAAGATTCACTCCATGGTGATGAAAAGAAAGCTCTGCTGTTGGGACAGATTGATGTAGGCCCTTACAGTTTGTAGGCACCGTTTGTCACCGTTATAGTGCAATTAATGTATCGTTTAGTGTTGTGTTGTGTAGTGGCTTTGCTGGCATGCATCTACACATTTTTTGTTTTTTGTTTGCCCCAACAAGATTTACATGCTAAAATTGCCACTGATTAAAACAAAAATTATTCAGATGGAAAACTCACACAGTATCTATTTCAAACTTGCAGTGGGAGAGTGGGAGAGTGGGACACTGGCGCATTCCCTCTCTTTAGGGAGGTTAAACATTATCATTCAGCACACAGGATCGGTCCCTTGAGACTCAAGCCATGGCTCCTTCAGTAACTACTAAGGAGTCTGTAGTCTGTCTGCTAGGAGCTAATGTAGTCATAATGCTCTTTTTTGGGATATACCTTTCATACGCTCTCTCTGAAGAGGCCTTCAAAAGCAGGCTTTTTCAACTGCCATCTTCAAGGGATGGTGAGCCTTTCATTCTCACTTCATTATCTGCCGTCTTTGAATGGTGAGGTTCAATTCGGGAACCGATTCACTGAGCAAATGAAAGGCTGACGTATCCTGGGAATCCCACACACTTATCCCTTCCTCAACAATAGAACTTCCGGTCCTAACTCTACTCATCAGGATTCAGATCTAGGCTCATACAAAGACTGTGGCGACGAAATTGACCAACTCCACCAATTAAAATCTTGAAGATTTCAATCAGATTAAATCATTTCCATAGGCAGATTTTGCCAATCATGCGCGTAGATTGGGAGAGCATTACATAGCCTACTGTACCATCTGCCAGAGAACAATGGATGAAACTGCTTTATCAATTTCTGGAGAGACAGTAGCTCCTTTGAAGACATGCCAGAGATGGTTTCCTATGGCTCTCGCTCTCTCTCAAAACACACAGAGAGAGACACAAACCAGCACACTCAGTGTTTCACCTTCAAATCCTGAGTTATTTCAGATTTCTGATGAGTTCATCACCTTGTATGTGGAAAAGCACAAATTTCACATTGCCATAAACACTCCATCAGTCTCTAAAATGAAATGAAACTCTAGGACTCAATGCAATTATCCAAATCCGTCCCCTCCCACCTTCCGATCGCAAATGTTCAAAACAGTGCATGTAGGCCTCAGTTTCCCTCATGAAAACAAATCATGCAACAAAATTGCCCCCGTGTGAAGATGTAACAGTATAACTTTAGTCCGTCCCCTCGCCCCTACCCGGGCTCGAACCAGGGACCCTATGCACACATCAACAACAGTCACCCACAAAGCATCGTTACCCATCGCTCCACAAAAGCCGCGGCCCTTGCAGAGCAAGGGGAACCACTACTTCAAGGTCTCAGAGTGAGTGACGTCACCGATCGAAACGCTATTAGTGCACACCACCGCTAACTAGCTAGCCATTTCACATCGGTTACAAAGACCATGCATATTCAGATGTTGACACATCTCTTTGACTCGGTGCATAGCCTACCATCTGCATATTACCAATAGAATGCTCCATGTATATTAAGAAGCAGAGAGGAGAGAGGCGAGCCTCTACATAATAATGCAAGAGAGAGAGGGGGAGAGCAGAACAGAGCAGCGGACCAAACCCAACTTCAGGTCACGCCGCTAACCGTCAGACAAGACGAGCCACATTGAAAAGGCAGTTCACAACGCGGCTGCTTTAATTAGACCACATTAGCACATTACAAGATGTAAAGTGACCAACGCAGACACTAGTACTGACTGCCCTGACACAAGAAAGACTGCTAGTCGCAGATTAAACAAAGCTGATAGAAACAGTCACAAGGCTTTAAATATTCAGCAGAGTTTTGCCAACTAATAGGTCCCGGGAAACAAACGCAGAGAGAGACCATTAGGGCCTGAATAGATGTTGCTAGACGCAGAACTGGAGCTATTAAGACAAATTACAATGGGGCCACTGCAGTAGCCTAGCCTGGTAAAACCAGACTGCACTCACTTGTTTTAAACTTTAACCAGGCTAGCCGTAGTCTACACTAATGTTAATGACAATAGGTCTTGGGACTCCACACTGAATACCAAAAACAAGAGGATTCATTATACAGCCCTTCTTTACATATAGATTCGCGTCAGATGCACTTCTATAAACCGGCGGCAAAAAAATGCAGCATTAGATTAGTTTAAGCATTCCCGTTTTTGCTGATTAACAACTAATTTATACAATCTCTGTAGTGGAAATTACAAGGCCCAAGGCCAAAAATGGATTGGAGATATAATAAATTATTAATAACCGATGAAGGCCTAAATAATCATGCATTTATTTGAACCTTTACTCAACGCTTATGAAGTAATTGGGACTTATTTATTTGGGTTATTTTTAAAGCAGAATGAAAGAGAAACGTTTATCCAGGAAGGTAAGACATATGTTCACCCCCCTCTGTGTATTTACGCCATGGTAGAGACGAAAGGAAGGAAACCAAAGGCATGTGCATCAATATTGCTCTGGATGACAGGATTAAGAAACACATCACCTTGCTGTGTGAAGCTTAAACAGCACAGCAGAGCACAGCAGCCCGACAAGCTAGACAGAACGTATGACCTTTTTTGGAGCATGGCTCACAACGTCTGTGACAACTCCCCCCCCCCCCCCCCCCCCCTCTCCGTCACACCAGGAAATATAAAAATCACACACACCACCCACCTACAAACACCCTGTTCCTCCATAATAAGTAGGAGCGGTAGCCACCACACACTGAGCTTGGCTCTGTCAGCGGCTCAGAGAGCAAGGCCTGCAGTGCCAGGAAGTAAATAACAGGCATAAAGGTGTCGCCGGAGACAACCGGCAGACGCCAGGCCATTCAATGTTAATAGGAGAGCATCGGTTACCAGATTCAAAATAATAGCTCCCAGTCACCATGGTCAGGGTTAGGTACCCAAGGTGGGTTGGATTTATAGAGTTAGCAAATTACTTTTCCATCCCCCTCTATCCCTTCATTTCATCTCCTTCAGGCTGGGGTGAGGATGATGAAGAAGGGCCAATGGGTGATGGCTGATTGGGCTTCTCTGTACAGCTTGAGTGCATACACCATGTCTGGAGGACAAGGGAGCGTGCTCCGAGCTACAACAGCACCAAATCAAATCACATTTTATTTGTCACGTGCCGAATAAAACAGGTTATCGCAGATTGCTTACTTACAAGCCCTTAATTTAACCAACAGTGCAGTTCAAGAAATAGAGTTGAGAAAATACTTACTACATTAAATACAAATAAAAAGTAACAGTAGAATTACATAACAATAACGACGCTGTATTCAGGGGGCCCGGCAACGAGTGAATGTGCGGGGGTACAGGTTTGTCGAGATAATCTGTATATGTAGGTAGGGGTAAAGTGACTAAACAGCAAGTAGCAGTGTAAAAACAAAAAGTGTGTGGGGGGGGGGTCAATGTAAACCATCCCCTACAATCTGTGATTCTTCTGTGAGACTCACTTAACACTGGGATGGGAGCAGTTGGTATGGCTGTCTGGTGTGGCCCTTCTGTTTGATAGAGGGATTGTGATGACTGAAGACTGTGCCTTTATATCCAGTCCCCAGGCACTATAGGGTTTTCTGTACATTACTATGTGTAGGCTACATGCTGAGCCAGAGCCACAAAAAATAATTACTGGTAAATCACAGCCAACCTATAGGAGAGTAGCAGCGTGACTTCAATAGGTCGAGGCTGGTGTCATGCGTAATTACATCACAAAGACACTTTGACCTCTTGACTCCATTAGACACTTCTTAATCAAGACTGCTGTAGCCTATAAAAGGCATTTGGACAGGAAGGAGAAAATGACAGAGGAAAATGATTGGGGAAATTATTTTTTTCACGGAAGCACTAGAGTATTCGACTCAGGTAGAACAGAGACATCAAGCAAGAATATATAATGTCAGAGAGTAACAGTTGGTAGATTGCTCGTTCTTAACGCTCGGGCTAGAGTTCCTGAAGACCCTGGAAAGACTAAGGGGAACTGACATTTTCAGAACACTCTCCTGAATTAAAAGAGGGGAAAATAAAAGCTGGCGCCTCAGACACTCGTTGGCTCAGGCTGTGTCTACTACTACACCACCATATAAATATTGCAATACAAAAATACATGTTTAGGAAAGGAAAGCAGGCATACCTTAGGAGCACTGTGCATTGGGGTTGATTTAAAGATTACACACACTCTTACACGTGTCCAAACGCACAATAATCTACACATGAATGCACTATCACCATCGATAGGGCTGACAGTTTGTGTTTTATAAAGACAAATAGGAGCCATTGGAGGAATGATCAGGACAATTTGGAGATTTCCTGTAGAGATCAATCTAAACACAGATACCATAAGAGTGTGGAGAAAATGTATAGCATGTAAGTGAGAGGGAATGACAATGAAACAAGATTCTAAACCCTTTAACATGTTTCACATGGATACTGAGCCCCTTCAGCCAACATGAAAGTCTTTGCTACACTAATTGCAGATAAATGAACTATAGCATCAGAAAACCAGTTGTCTTCTGTTGGTCACACACTCTATTCACAACCATTCCCTCCCAGGAAGGATATATAATGTTTATTTATGGGCATTATTCTGTTATTTCGAAAGCAGCACATGGAGCTCAAAGACACTTGTATATGTTCATCTCACTGACTGAACTGCACTGCCATAAGCACGGCAAGCTGTGGGGCAGTAAGGAATATCAAATAATTATTCACAATGCAGCTTCATAAGAACCTTCAAATTCCTATTTATTAAGTACTGTCATCTAAAGTGGGGTAAAAATCGTTTGAATACAAACTGAGACAATCCTAGATTTTCCCTTTCAAGTAATTTCCCCGGAGTCACTGTCAACTTATGTTTCTTCACACTACAGTAAGACAGACTTCTTTACCTGTATCTTGAACCAAATGATGTATATCAAGCTCAACCTGTATCACTCAGCATCGGGAAGCTAATATCCCGATACCCAAGTAAGAATTCATACTCAATTTAGACTACAAATAACGAAAATACAACATGCCATGCAACTCTGCAATTCCGAATGACATGACATGACAAGACTGATCTTTGCATGCATTGGTACAGTGTTCACACATTTTGGCTTCTGGATGAGTCGTCCGCTGCGCCGGTTGCCAAAATCTTTAGTTGCGTACATAAAACCTTTCGCATTATCTCACGTAGAACCATGCCGAACAGAAAGCACGGTAAGTGTATTTAATATTATTTCAATCTATGCAACATTGTAGCCTACAATATACCAATATATCGAATATATTGTAGCGTTTTTATTCTGTCTGTTACTAAAAGCCTGGCAGCTCATCTAACCGGGACATCATCGCCAAACATCGGTCATTACAGCATTACGCCCCATTAAAACATTGATTGGTTTTCCACCAAAATACACAGCACAAGGAGCGAATATGTGGTATTATGTCAGTGACAAAGGTATTATAATGCGAAACACATTACTTGCGTTCATGGTCTAATTAAACACATTACATAAATTCATACTTAGGATGCATTGACTCTTACCTTTTTCTTGTCAAGAGATTTGGCACAGGTCGTCTCTCAAAGTGCCATGCAACAGCCTAATAGACTTGTATTGCAGACTGAAATACCCATCAACAGGGGGAAAGACGAAAAGTGCAGAGAGACTGGTGCGAAGATGAACATTTCAAACGGCAAACCATACTCCGGTCAGAGTAGCGCTGTAAAACTGGAGTCTCCTCTCATTGACGTTGACATCAGAGACCTGCTTAAGGTGGTCCTCTCGGCTATTCAAATCCTCCTTGGTGCATCAACAAAATTCTATAAACTATGTAATATGTTGAAAATCCATATCCACAAACAGCCATGAAAGGCTACTGCATTTGGAGTATCCGTGTCCTGTGATATAGTCTAATTAGGATACTGTATAAAGGATCTTATGCATTCAGGCAATGTTTTCAACCATTCAAAACAAGAGCCAAACAAAATAGATGCAGGATAGTTCCAGACACCCATGGAGACTATGTGGTGACAAGGGTCTCTTTAAATCAGCCCATTAACACAGCATTCATTTTAAAATATTCATCCCCTGTGAGTTGCCATCACTGCATGATAATAACTGTATTTGTTGAAAGGAATTCTAATATTAAAAGCACACAATTAAAAACAGGTTACAGGAGCTAATGCAAACTTTCACCTTTGAAATTGAGGTACTTAGTTTAAACAGCAGGAAATAGAGCCTGAGAGCCTGACACAGCAATGGTCTAATTATGATGGATTGGTGGACAGTCAGCAATGTATGTGAAATTGACCATTACATTGACATTGGTCTACTACTACGTTGAAAAAGAAAATAAGCAATGTGCTGAAATTATTGACTCAATAAATTGACACGAATACAGCTATAATACATGCAGTGTAAACACAGCAGACCTGTTAACCCCATTGTCAGTAATGGTGGTGCTCAGAGGGGAAAGTCTGTGGTGGCACAGTGAGAATGGAGGGTGTGTCTGGTTTCCCTGCACCCAGCATGTTCCAAGGTACTGTAGCTGGAGAGTGTATTAACTATCCAGATGGAACCCTCAATTAAGGGAAAATGTTGTTTTCCAGATGGTGGAGACAATCACTGCAATAGACGCTGATGATTTCACCCTTAATGAATTCTACAAATGGTTTTTAATAGAAAGGATATTCACATTTTCAATTTACTAACAGATCAGGGGGATGCTTTTGTCCCAAAAAATACAAATGAGATAAAATGCATTCTTATTAATGTGCAAGTTGCACCGAAATTATATAGATAGGTAAGCTATAGAAGAAAACAGACAGCACCAAGCATAATTCAAATATGGACAAAACTAAATAAAATGCAGTCAGGATTAAAAATAGTGGCTATTTACAGAGAAAAAGACACTCAAGTCTCTTGTGAATCTTTCCTTGGAGAATATGGCAAGAGATAAAATATGTACAAGTATTTTACAACAGGGAGAAGTGTCAGAGTCTTTTGTGTTTTCTGTTTCATCCTCCCGTTAGGCATGTGGTTTACCTGCTTGTGGGTTGGCTGCCTCTTTGGCCACTGATCCCAGCCACAGCGCGCCGGTTGATGCTACTTTGGACAAACTGTTGGAGGCCCTGAAAGCCCTGAGAGAAGAGGAACTCCATGTACCAGTTCCACGGCTTCGCCGCCTACAGACAGAAAGACAGACAGCTTTACAGACCATCAACTACATACAGGCCATCCAGGACTCCCATACCTGAGCCTGTGGCTCGCTGATCAATAGAAATGATAATGAAAAACGAATGGCACACTTCAAACGCACATCAGTGCACGTACATTACAAAAAAAAAAACGGAAGAAGTAATAAGACTGTGGTACCTTTATGGAATTGAAGTCTATGTCCTTCCTCTCTGGCCAACACTGATAAAGAGAGAATTATTCATATTCAACAGTTACCCCCCTCAGTAGAACAGTGTTGCAGCGGTTTCGGACCAAAAGGTACTTGGATTATTTAACGTGATGAAAACTCAAGTCTCATGCAACCCCCATGAATAATAAACTGTGATTCTGATCTTCTATGAAATATACATTTATACCACATTCATCCCCTTGTCCGACCTTAAACTTGATTAACTCAACTGGAGAGGATGGCTGCTCTCTTGAAGTTTGGAAATTAGACTTCATATATAAACTGAGCACAGGTAGCCTAGTGGTCAGAGCGTTGAGGCAGTAACCGAAAGGTTGCTAGATCGAAACCCTGAGCTGACAAGGTAAAAATCTGTCGTTCTGCCCCTGAACAAGGCAGTTAACCCACTGTTCCTAGCCCGTCATTGTAAATAAGAATTTGTTCTTAACTGAATTGCATAGTTAAATAAAGGTTAAATAAAATACATTTAAAAAACAGTTATGTGGACATTTATGGAAATGATATACAATATATATATTAGTTTCACAGATGTGAACATTATAAAATGCCTGGCAAATTTCAATATGTAAATCACAATGCAAATCAAATGATCACGAAAATGAATTAAATCTAAAAACTCACCTTGAGGTGAAAGTCGAGGGCACAGCCCAGGAAGGCAGGGTGGTGGTTGAGGTCAAAGCTGGTCCAGGGCTCGGGCACTTTGCTGAGAGCCAAGAGCTCCTGGTCTACCTCGATGGCCATGCCTGGCAAGAACATCTTGGAGTTCCACAGGCAGCTCACCATGAAGAGCAGGTAGTGGTTAAACTCCTGGCACGTCTGCCTGCTGATGTGAAACGCCTGCTGCAATCGGGGGATGACAAGAAAGAAGAGAGGAAAAAGAGAGCAATGGACATATAGTTTAAACACTCAATCAGCTTGTGGCACATGCTAAATGAATAGCCCATCTTGTGGAATTTCACAGGGTCAGGTTTTGCGTGGTTAAATCTTGGGGTCCATTATCTCCAATGTTTGCACGCAATGACCAATCTACATGCCGTTTATCGGATCCATTTTTCTTGTTAAGTCTGACATTTGGGATAAACATATTGCGTCTCAACCCAGAGACACACACTGAACAAAAATATACAGTATGTAAATGAGTTACAGTTCATATAAGGAAATCAGTTAATATTAATTAATTAATTAGGCCATAATCTATGGATTTCACATGACTAGGAATACAGATATGCATCTATTGGTCACAGATACATAAAAAAGGTAGGAGCGTGGATCAGAAAACCAGTCCGCCGTATCTGGTGTGACCAACATTTGCCTCATGCAGCGCGACATCTCCTTCGCATAGAGTTGATCAGGCTGTTGATTGTGGCCTGTGGAATGTTATCCCACTCCTCTTCAAAGGCTATTAAAAGATGCTGGAAATTGACGGGAACTGGAACACGCCGTTGTACACATCGATCCAGAGCATTCCAAAACATGACTCTGCAGGCCATGGAAGAACTGGGACATTTTCAGCTTCTAGGAATTGTGTACAGATCCTTGCAACATGGGGCCGTGCATTATCATTCTGAAACATGCAGTGATGGCAGAGGATGAATAAATCAAATCAAAGTTTGTCACTTGCGCTGAATACAGTGAAATGCTTACTCACAGGCTCTAACCAATAGTGCAAGAAAGGTATTAGGTGAACAATAGGTAGGTAAAGAAATAAAACAACAGTAAAAAGACAGGCTATATACAGTAGCGAGGCTATAAAAGTAGCGAGGTACATACAGACACCGGTTAGTCAGGCTGATTGACGTAGTATGTACATGTAGATATGGTTAAAGTGACTATGCATATATGATGAACAGAGTAGCAGTAGCGTAAAATAGGGTTTAGGGGGGGGCACACAATGCAAATAGTCCGGGTAGCAATTGCGTTCATTGCCCGTAGCTTATGCATGCCCATACCATAACCCTACCGCCACCATGAGGCACTTTGTTCACAACGTTGCCATCAGCCAAAACCGCTTGCCCATACAATGCCGTACACGCTGTCTGCCATCTGCCCAATACAGTTGAAACCGGGATTCATCAGTGAAGAGCACACTTCATCGTGCCAGTGGCCATCGAAGGTGAGCATTTGCCAACTTAAGGCGGTTACGACGCCAAACTGCAGTCAGGTCAAGACCCTGGTGAGGACGACAAGCATGCAGATGAGCTTCCCAGAGACGGTTTCTGACAGTTTGTGCAGAAATTCTTTGGTTGTGCAAACCTAGTTTCATCAGCTGTCCGGTTGGCTGGTCTCAGATGATCCCGCAGGTGGAGATGCCGGATGTGGAAGTCCTGGGCTGGCATGGTTACACGTGGTCTGCGGTTGGGAAGACGATTGGACGCACTGCCAAACTCTCTGATATTATGTTGGAGGCGGCTTATGGTAGAGACATTAGCATTCAATTATCTGGCAATAGCTCTGGTGGACATTCCTGCAATCAGCATGCCAATAGCACGTTCCCCAAAGCTTAAGACATCTGTGGTATTGTGCTGCATGACAAAACCGCACATTTTAGAGTGGTCTTTTGTCCCCAGCACAAGGTGCACCTGTGTAAAGATAATGCTGTTAATCAGCTTCTTGATATGCCACATCTGTCAGGTGGATGGATTATCTTGGCAAAGGAGAAATGCTCACTAACAGGGATGTAAACAAATTTGCGCACAAAATTTGAGAGAAATAAGCTTTTTATGTCCCATAATGACAAAGCAAAAACAGGTTTAGACATTTTTGCAAATGTATTCAACATTTAAAAAAATGAAATATTACATTTACATACTGTATATTTTTGTTCAGTGTAATTGGCAGCACCTACTTGAAAATAACATTTCCGTCATACACTAGAATTGGCATACAAAATAAAAAATGTAATTTATGTGTTTGAACAAGTAACCACCTAAATTGGCTTTTCTTTATCAGCACTTAATTCTAATAGTTTTGTTCATCATGTGGACGGGTAGAAGTGGCCACTCGAGGAGCCTTGAATGGCTTGATTATGCAAAAACACTTAAACATACAAAGCAGAAAACGTATCTTAAAGTGAGAACTGTCATTACCTTGGTCTCCTGTTGTTGACACTTAGCAGAGGTCAGATTCGTCTTGTATCTGAAAAAACAGCAATGACCTTAGTCGTCTGTTTAAGGGTAGAAAAACCACCACATTGCTTTCCATGTTATGTAAACAACATCTATCCTAAAGGCCATTTATTGCAAGCAGAATATTTTAGGATAAATAAAACAACAACCATAGTCGCAGTAAATGTATATCAGACCAGATCTTTGGCCTGTTTTATTAAAAGCAGTGCTCTTTTTGTCATGCTATAGAGGTATGTTTTATGTGTAGCACTTGGTTGAACTGTTATACTCAGTATACAGAGGATACAAGCAATTTGTGCGACAAGATATTCATGCTTCAGTAATGCATGCCGTTTGCATTCTTCATGGCCTTAAAACACTTTCTCCGGGAAAATGGATCTTAGTGCAATTCTGCATCCTGGACCCTTCATTATCATGAATCATAAATGCAATGTTCTGGCGTGCTGCAACAAGACTGGTTACCATTCACTTCAAATATAATTATATATATATATATATATATATGAGAAAGTTTGACATCTTGACATCCATGTTGATGCTTTGCACACGACATTACAGTGATGGTTTGTGAGTGAAAGATGACATGCTAACGTGATGGTGTCGAGTCCCAGCATCAACGCCGTCAGACCTGGTGTTGACATGACCGTAACGGGGTTGACGTCACCACTCCTCCCCACCTGTACATGATGTAGCTGAGGCGGTCCACGCTGACGGGGTCGGTGGCGAACAGGGCCGGGTAGAACACTCCCGCGGGGGGCATGACCACGAGGGGGAGCCCGTACTTCAGGAACATGTCACACACCTGCACGGCATGCACCGAGGCACAGGGACACACACGTCAACACCACAGAACGAATATCTTAAGTCTCTTTTTCTAAATGGAGCATGAATATATAAAAACTGACATAGTGCATTCTGCTTGTAATGAATGCGATTACGATGATCAACTGCTTATAAAGATCAAACATTTTCCTTTGTGATCACTACAGGAGTGCACGGTATTTGTATTTTCTTTATGTACTAAATGAAATGTATTGGCATAATCTGGATTGATTACCGTCTCGTAGAAGTCCAGGATGAAGCTGAGGAGCAGGGAGTGGCAGCCCTCTAGCTGCAGCCCCACTGTGGCCAGGCGGCCCACGAAACGCACCAGCTCCATGACAGAGTCCATGAAGCCAGACAGAGTCATGTTCCTGGGAAGGCAGGGTACTTACATACTGTAAACCTTTATACAACACAAAACACTGGCCATAATATGAGGGAAGCGCATGAGTCGCAATGATGCATGGGACTACTGAGACCGGTCAAAACGGGGTCTTTGCCCTTGGATCATATGAATTTCTCCTTCAGATCTTGGTTAATGCAATAAAAGACTATAACCAAATCAGCGCTGAGTGTGAAGCAATGTGGCCGGGCGTTATGAGATGCACACACACTGCAGTTCATTCCGATGCTGCGTTCCAAAGGACAGTGCTGAGGATATACCGAGGAGGTTGAGAGGAGGCGGCCAACCACACACTACAGCCATTGATTTAAGCATCGCGTTTCATTGAGTTTCCCTCCAGAGATTAAGTTGAAAATGGGAAGGGAATAAAAATGTATTGGAGACCTCTTTAACCTTGATGGGTTCGGATTGGGCATTTGTGAAGAGTTAGAAATCTGGAGAGGAAGACAGTGCATTCCGAAAGTATTCTGACCCTTTGACTTTTCCCACATTGTTACATTACAGCCTAATTCTAAAATGGATTACATACATTTTTCCCATCATCAATATACACACAATACCCCGTAATGACAAAAAGGTTTTTAAACATTTTTGCAAATGGATTAAAAAAAAAAAAAAACCCAGAAATATCACATTGAATAAGTATTCAGACCCTTTACTCAGTACTTTGGCAGTGATTACAGCCTCGAGTCTTCTTGGGTCTGACACAACAAGCTGGGCACACCTGTATTTCGGGAGTTCCTCCCATTCTCCTTTGTAGATCATCTCAAGCTCTGTCAGGTTGGATGGGGAGTGTCACTGCACAGCTATTTTCAGGTCTCTCCAGAGATGTTCGATCGGGTTCAAGTCCAAGGATGTTCAGAGACTTTTCCCCGAAGCCACTCCTGCGTTGTCTTGGCTGTGTGCTTAGGGTTTTTGTCCTGTTGGAAGGTGAACCTTCGCCCCAGTCTGAGGTCCTGAAGCAGGTTTTCATCGAGGATCTCTCTGTACTTTGCTCCGTTCATCTCTCCCTTGATCCTGACTAGTCTTCCAGTCCCTGCTGCTGAATAACATCCCCACAGCATGATCTTGCCACCACCATGCTGCACCGTATGGATGGTGCCAGATTTCCTCCAATCAATCAACCAAATGTATTTCTAAAGCCCTTTTTACATCAGCCGATGTCACAAAGTGATGTACAGAAGCCCAGCCTAAAACCCCAAACAGCAAGCAATGCAGAAGCATGGACGTGATGCTAAGCATTCAGGCCAAAGAGTTCAATCTTGGTTTCATCAGACTAGAAAATCTTGGTTGTCTTTCTCGAAGGTTCTCCCATCTCTGTCAGAGTGACCATCGGGTTCTTGTTCACCTCCCTGACCAAAGCCCTTCTCGCCAGATTGCTCAGTTTGGCTGGGCGGCCAGCTCTAGGAAGAGTCTTGGTGGTTCCAAACTTCTTCCATTTAAGAATGATGGGGGCCACTGTGTTCTTGGGGACCGCCAATGCTGCAGAAACTTTTTGGTACCCTTACCCAGATCTGTGCCTCACCACAATCCTGTCTCGGAGCTCTACGGACAATTCCTTTGACCTCATGGCTTGGTTTCTGCTCTGACATGCACTGTCAACTGTGGGACCTTATATAGACAGGTGTGTGCCTTTCCAAATCATGTCCAATCAACTGAATTTACCACAGGTGGACTCCAATTAAGTTGTAGAAACATCTCAAAGATGATCAATTGAAAGAGGATGCACCTGAGCTCAGCTGAATACTTATGTAAATAAGGTATTTCTGTTTTTTGATTTTTTTAATACATTTGCAAACATTTCTAAAAACCTGTTTTCGCTTTGTCATTATGGGATATTGTGTGTAGATTGATGTAACATTTTGTATTTAATTCATTTGAGAATAAGGCTGTAACATAACAAAATGTGGAACAAGGGAAGGGGTCTGAATATTTTTCAAATGCACTGTATGTCTTTAACTCAAAACAGTTACGGGGCTGAGGTGCTGGAAGTGTGAGTGAGTGACAGTGAGTGAGTGACTGAGTGGGACAGGGACGTGTCTGAGCGAGTGAGTGGGACAGGGACGCATCTGAGTGAGTAAGTGGGACAGGGACAGTGAGACTCACATGGGTGTGTGGCTGTTTAGACTGATGTCCAGGCCATCCTCCAGGGCATACACAGAGTGCCAGGTCAGCCACTTCAACAGCATGTTGTTCAGACAGTCAATCACACTGCACTAGAGAGGACAGACAACAGAGGGGTGTTGGAGTTTAAACATATTCAAAGTGGAAAAAAACAAGAGGGATAGTTAGAACTACAACGGGGTCATGTTCATTAAGGCACACTGTAGCAAAACTTTGTCAAACGTAGTTGCTCCCTGTTTCAATACGTTTTCTTCTGTTTGGTATGAAATGAATACGACCCGGGATTAGACTGCTGATAGCTGGACTGTACATGGATATGGTGGTATGATGCAATCTTCTTAAGTTTGATTCAAAGCAGGATCTATTTCCAGGGATTCTGTGTACTATTACCTTGAAGAAGAGCGTGGAGGTGAAGAATAGCTGCATGAGGGGCTCAAACAGAAGTTGGCTGATACCTGGGAGAGATGGGGAGAGTAATGAACTCAACATTCCTAACCATGCAATCCCCAGCACATTGCAAGCTGGCAGCATATGCCAGGAAGCCTGGGAAACGTAGTCACGTGCCCCCCCTCCCCCCGTTACAGTTCATCTGTTTAATTAGGGGAAAGAAAGACTGGAGGAAATGAGCGTGAAGCAGCCAAGCAAACAGGGCATACTCACAGGAACTGGGGACCACAGGGATGTCACTCAGCAAGCCTAGGATCTGGGGGCGGAGGAGTGAACCATCCCAAACGTTCAGGAACTTGTAGAGGAAGCCCTCTGTGCTGGAGAAGCCCTCCTGAGGAGGAGGGGGGAGACAAAACATATGCATCTCAAATTAGCGTTTGACTGTGGCATAATTTATGAATGAACAGAAGGGGAGAAGTGAGAGCAAAAAAGAGAGAGTTTAACCCACTCTTATAGATACAGATCTGGCAAAGAGGGGAGGGGAACGGGAGGTGAGAGGGGCCTGGATGGCGGCGATGAGGGGGCTAAGGCTCACCTGGAGGAAGTGCTGTGTGGAGAGCAACCTGTTGAGGAAGTGGAGTGCCTCGGACGAACTCCCAGAGCTCCCGTCCCTGCTGCAGTATAGAAACTCTGAAACACCCCCCCGCCCCCAAAAAAAACATGTTTTATTTTTTATTAAATAAGTGATGATGAGACAGATTTTTTAGTTCTACAACATTGACACCAAAACTCTTTCTTTTCATAAAAGCTTTTCAGACTATTGATTTATGCCTACTGGGAATTGATGAGGGTCCATTTGGAGGGTACAGAGATTTGATTGTTTTGGGCTTTTTTCTTTATACTTCCCTCTTTCACGATATAAGAGAGACAATGGAGGGAAGACGTAGTGGTTGGTTAGTTCATGGTTTTACCCTCATGGAGGGCGTGGCCCAGCCAGAAGTTGAGTCGGAGGAAGGCGGAGTCATCCTGTACGTAGTCCAGGTAACAGAGGGCCAGACTGGAGCCCAGCAGAGAACCCATCTGGGATGGGAGCTGTGGAAGAGGGGGAGATTATTATTAAACCAGTCAACATACACACATACACACACACTCAGTATGAACCCCATCAAACCCCACCACCCTTAAAAACACACACTATCATTATACTCATGAAACCCACCACTTAGCCACAAACACAGAGACCATCAAACTCCAAAGTTCCATCATGTTCTGAACAGCTTCATGTCAGGAGATTAGCATTATATTATTGAAGTCTTCATGTTATTGAATAAGAGGATCTCTGTTGCCAGTGTCCTTGTATTCATTGGGTGAGCAATCTTTCTGTCACTGACTGGACTAAATCTGTCACATCTACTAATCCTCATACTACAGCCATCATGGATATGTCTGTTGCAGGCAGCATTCAGACATTTCTCCACACGGAGTGGTCTGTCTGTTGTGTGAACAGCTGCCTGGTAATATGG
The DNA here is from genome assembly GCF_057628025.1 of Oncorhynchus mykiss. Classification (NCBI taxonomy): domain Eukaryota; kingdom Metazoa; phylum Chordata; class Actinopteri; order Salmoniformes; family Salmonidae; genus Oncorhynchus; species Oncorhynchus mykiss. The sequence continues at coordinate 9,314,856 of NC_143035.1, read as the reverse complement.
GAACTTAAGCATAATAATTAAGAAAAAAATAGACCGATTGTCAACAGACATGGCTGAGTCTTCCCATAACTAAGGAGCAACGGCATCAGTCGTCTGAGAAACGACTGCTTTTAATGATTGGGGGGGGGGGCTATCTTAAGGAATCAGTGATCCCTCAACGATGCCGCTGCTGATTTGTTTGCACTGCATGATCCAACAGTACTAGCTGATCTGTTTGTCTGACGTCCTGCACAGCGTTAGTAGCCGTGATGCCATAAAAAGTAGTAAGTGCTGTCACAATGGCTTGTTGCACATGTTGGCTCCTTGAGGTAGAACTGGGACGATAAACAGCAAATGATCGACACATTTTGCTGATATCATTCATTACGATAAGTAGCCTATATTAGAAAAATGTGAAGTTTGAAATGAAATAAGTGTGCTAATATGGGTGATTTTTAATGGGACAACTGGTGGCTACAACCATCAAACTAGTAGTAGTTTAAAGTGGGGCTGGGTGATATATCGAATGAAACCGATTAATTCAAATGTATGTTTTTGTGCGATATTCCAATTGCATGTATCGCAATATTTTTTGAATAAAGTGTTTATGCCCATGTTTTCATGTTCTTTTTGGTTCCTTCACTCCTGTGTGGTGGTCAATGACTGTAGGCTGTGTGTACCTTCCAAGCACCTTCTCAAGATCACTTCTTCCTCTATGACAAGCAGTTTCAACTCACAATTTTTAATTGTATTTATTCATTTTATTTATTTTTTCACCCCCCCCCCCCCTTCGGAGGACAAAAATAAAAAATGTTACATCTTTTTTGTTGTAACATGTACATTTTACACACCTGGCACTTAATTTTGTTTTACAGTAGTTACATAACAAGAAAAGTTATTTGATATACATCTATACTGAACAAAAATATAAATGCAACAATTCAACGATTTTACTGAGTTACAGTCAGTCAATTGAAATAAATAAATTGGGCCCTAATTAGGCCTCACATGACTGGACAGGGGCACAGACTTTGGTGGGCACAGTCCCATCCACTTTGGAGCCAGGTCCAGCCAATCATAACGAGTTTGTCCCACAAAACGGCTTTATTACAGATTGAAATACTCCTCAATTTCATCAGCTGTCCGGGTAGATGGTCTCAGATGATCCCACAGGGGCGGCAGGGTAGCCTAGTGGTTAGAGCGTTGGACTAGTAACCGGAAGGTTGCAAGTTCAAACCCCCGAGCTGAGAAGGTACAGTTAACCCACGTCATTGAAAATAAGAATTTGTTCTCAACTGACTTGCCTAGTTAAATAAAGGTAAAATAAAAATAAATAAAGATGAAGATGCCGGATGTGGAAGTCCTGGGTAGGAGTGGATACACTTGGTCTGTGGTTGTTCAGTATACAGTCGAAGTCGGAAGTTCATATACATTTAAACTCAATTTTTCACAAATCCTGACATTTAATCCTAGTAAAGATTCAGTTTAAGAATGTGAAATGTCAGAATAATAAGAGATGATGCTTTTATTTCTTTCATCACATTCCCAGTGGGTCAGAAGTTTAGTATTTGGTAGCATTGCCTTTAAATTGTTTAACTTGGGTCAAACGTTTCAGGAAGCCTTCCACAAGCTTCCCACAATAATCTGGGTGAATTTTGGCCCATTCCTCCTGACAGAGCAGGTGTAACTGAGTCAGGTTTGTAGGCCTCCTTGCTCACACACGCTTTTTTAGTTCTGCCCACACTTTTACTATGGGATTGAGGTCAGGGCTTTGTGATGGACACTCCAATACCTTGACTTTGTTGTCCTTAAGCCATTTTGCCACAACTTTGGAAGTATGCTTGGTGTCATTGTCCATTTGGAAGACCCATTTGCGACCAAGCTTTAACTGATGTCTTGAGATGTTGCTTCAATATATCCACATAAAGCCTCCCCTATTCTCCTCCAAAGATAACAATGGTCATTATGGCCAAACAGTTCTATTTTTGTTTCATCAGACCAGAGGACATTTCTCCAAAAAGTATGATTATACTGTGTTAATACTTGCGTACTATTGTTTGTACAGATGAACGTGGTACCTTCAGGCATTTGGAAATTGCTCCCAAGGTTGAACCAGACTTGTGGAGATCTACACATTTTACACAAAGCATGTAGAGATCTGTAATTTTTATCATAGGTACACTTCAACTGTGAGAGATGGAATCTAAAACAAAAATCCAGAAAATCACATTGTATGATTTTTAAGTAATTCATTTGCATTTTATTGCATGACATAAGTATTTGATACATCAGAAAAGCAGAACTTAATATTTGGTACAGAAACCTTTGTTTGCAATTACAGAGATCATACGTTTCCTGTAGTTCTTGACCAGGTTTGCACACACTGCAGCAGGGATTTTGGCCCACTCCTCCATACAGACCTTATCCAGATCCTTCAGGTTTCGGGGCTGTCGCTGGGCAATACGGACCTCCAAAGATTTTCTATTGGGTTCAGGTCTGGAGACTGGCTAGGCTACTCCAGGACCTTGAGACGCTTCTTACGGAGCCACTCCTTAGTTGCCCTGGCTGTGTGTTTCGGGTCATTGTCATGCTGGAAGACCCAGCCACGACCCATCTTCAATGCTCTTACTGAGGGAAGGAGGTTGTTGGCCAAGATCTTGCGATACATGGCCCCATCCATCCTCCCCTCAATACGGTGCAGTCGTCCTGTCCCCTTTGCAGAAAAGCATCCCCAAAGAATGATGTTTCCACCTCCATGCTTCACGGTTGGGATGGTGTTCTTGGGGTTGTAATCATCCTTCTTCCTCCAAACACGGCGAGTGGAGTTTAGAACAAAAAGCTCTATTTTTGTCTCATCAGACCACATGACCTTCTCCCATTCCTCCTCTGGACCATCCAGATGGTCATTGGCAAACTTCAGATGGGCCTGGACATGCGCTGGCTTGAGCAGGGGGACCTTGCATGCGCTGCAGGATTTTAATCCATGACGGCGTAGTGTGTTACTAATGGTTTTCTTTGAGACTGTGGTCCCAGCTCTCTTCAGGTCATTGACCAGGTCCTGCCGTGTAGTTCTGGGCTGATCCATCACCTTCCTCATGATCATTGATGCCCCACGAGGTGAGATCATGCATGGAGCCAGACTGAGTGTGATTGACCCTCATCTTGAACTTCTTCCATTTTCCAATAATTGCGCCAACAGTTGTCTTCTCACCAAGCTGCTTGCCTATTGTCCTGTAGCCCATCCCAGCCTTGTGCAGGTCTACCTGATGTCCTTACACAGCTCTCTGGTCTTGGCCATTGTGGAGAGGTTGGAGTCTGTTTGATTTGAGTGTGTGGACAGGTGTCTTTTATACAGGTAACGAGTTCAAACAGGTGCAGTTAATACAGGTAATGAGTGGAGAACAGGAGGGCTTCTTAAAGAAAAACTAAACAGGTCTGTGAGAGCCGGAATTCTTACTGGTTGGTAGGTGATCAAATACTTATGTCATGCAATAAAATGCAAATGAATTACTTAAAAGTCATACAATGTGATTTTCTGGATTTTTGTTTTAGATTCCGTCTCTCACAGTTGAAGTGTACCTATGATAAAAAATGACAGATCTCTACATGCTTTGTAAGTAGGAAAACTTGCAAAATCGGCAGTGTATCAAATACTTGTTCTCCCCACTGTATGTGTGTTTAACTGCACGTGACATAATTCCACCTTTATATATATATATATAAATATGTTTAACAAAGATACACATCTTAAAAAAAGAATTATTCCATGAATATACAAAATGATTTAAATACAAATATTTGAATTTAACCATATTATTTCAGAGCTGCCCAGTGACACAGGCCTAGCAGACGAGCTAAATTACTTCTATGCTGGCTGAGGCAAGTAACACAGAAACATGCATGAGAGCATCAGCTGTTCTGGACAACCATGTGATCACGCTCTCTGCAGCCGATGTGAGTAAGACCTTTAAACAGGTCAACATTCACAAGGCTGCAGGGCCAGACGGATTACCAGGACATACATGTACTCCAAGCATGCGCTGACTAACTGGCAAGTGTCTTCACTGACATTGTCAACCTCCCCCTGTCCGAGTCTAATACCAACATGTCTCAAGCAGACCACCATAGTGTTTGTTCTTAAGCACAGTGACTAAGGTAACCTGCAGAAATGACTACCGACCCGTAGCACTCAAGTCCGTAGCCATGAAGTGCTTTGAAAGGCTGGTCATGGCTCACGTCAACACCTTTATCCCAGAAACCCTAGACCCACTCCAATTTGCATACCGCCCCAACAGTTCCAGATGATGCAATCTCTATTGCACTCCACACTGCCCTTTCCCACCTGGACAAAAGGAACACCTATGTGAGAATGCTATTCAATGACTACAGCTCAGTGTTCAACACCATAGTGCCCTCAAAGCTCATTACTAAGCTAAGGACCCTGGGAGTAAACACCTCCCTCTGCAACTGGATCCTGGACTTCCTGATGGGTAAGGGTAGGTAACAACACATCCGCCACGCTGATCCTCAACACGAAGGCCCTTCAGCGGTGCGTGCTCAGTCCCCTCCTGCACAATCATGACTGTACGGCCAGGCATAAAGTTTAAACGACGACACAACAGTGGTAGGCCTGATCACCGACAAGTTAGCCTATAGGGAGTGTAGAGACTTGGCCGTGTTGTGCCAGGACAACCTCTCCCTCAACATGATCAAGACAAAGAAGATGATTGTGGACTACAGGAAAAGGAGGACCGAGCACGCCCCCATTCTCATTGACGGGGCTGTAGTGGAGCAGGTTGAGAGCTTCAAGTTCCTTGGCATCCACATCACCAACAAACTATCATGGTCCAAGCACACCAAGACAGTCGTGAAGAGGGCACGACAAAACCTATTCCCCCCTCAGGAGACTGAAAACACTTGGCATGGGTCCTCAGATCCTCAAAAGGTTCTACAGCTGCACCATCGAGAGCATCCTGACAGGTTGCATCACTGCCGGGTATGACAACTGCTCGGCCTCCGACCACAAGGCACTACAGAGGGTAGTACATCACTGGGGCCAAGTTTCCTGCCATCCAGGAACTCTATACCAGGCGGTGTCACAGGAAGGCCTCCAGCCATCCTAGTCATAGACTGTTCTCTCTGCTACCGCACGGCAATCGGTACCGGAGCGCCAAGTCTAGGTCCAAGAGGCTTCTAAACAGCTTCTTCCCCCAAGCATCTAATCAAATGGCTACACAGACTATTTGCATTTGTTTTTAAGTCCTGGATTTCAAGCCAATCTATATTGTTGTTGGATCTGATTTTAATAGCTAAAATTTTGATGGCCATAATAGATAGATATGCCGACAGTGGGCAACCCTCCTCGACAGTTTAGAAGTAGCCATTATTTACTATTTTACACCTGGGGTTACTTATACATAACTTTAACCCATTGTATAAGACATTCTACAAAATTAAAATGGTCTAGACATTTATATATTAATTCTAGTCGTACTTGATCAAAAGCCTTCAAAATCTGCTATGAATACCAGACCTGGTTTCCTAGATTTTTCATAGCATTTTATTGATTAAAATATTTGTTTTATATCCAATGTATCTTCCATGAAAAAACCTGTCTGATCAGGATGAATAATATCCGACAACTCACTATTTGCATTTGAGGTTTGGTCCAACAGAATCGGTCATTAGGACAACGAAAACACATTATTTTCCTGGAATAGAGGAAGTTATCCTTTTTTATTTTATAAATAATACAAGACATACTTACAAACAACAACTACATCACACCTGCCCAGACCCAGCATCTCCAGCACCAGCATCACTTGACGCCACATGGCGTCAATCTGCACCGTATTGTTTCTCTCCGTAGTCCACGGACCGAAGTTCTTAAAAAAAACATTTGACCTCTCCATTGCGTTAACCTTTCTAACCCTTTTAATGTTTTAACTCCTCAAATTGTGCACAAAGCAGGCACTGCAAAAACAGGAGTACCAAGGAACATTGATTCTGGAAATGTAATACTCAGTTTGTGTCGCACAGTATTGCGGTACCATGTACCGCTAACAGCAGTTTAGCCAAAGACTATACAAGCTGTCTCGTCTGTTTTATAAAAGCGCAATAAGCACAAAACACAATTAGATAAGGAATTGGCGACATGTTCTGAGAAATCATGTATGCCACTTGATTTAAACATCTGAACAAAGTGGACAGGCTAGCATGCTGTTCAAGCAGTTGGAGACGGACAGATGGGTGTGTTTATAACAATTAAACTGTTCTACCTTGTTAACTAGCAAATAGATCCAAGTTGGCTGAAATAGCTGGCTACTCACTAGCACGTGGGCTTGTGCTTGAGAGATTGTTTATGAGACCTGTGTTCATTTTCTATACCTGTGTTGATTTTCTATCATGCCTACTACAAGAAGTTAGTCATTATTAGTGAATGTGCATTATGCATGGTTGTGGTTCCATTTCAAACAAAAAGGGCATTTTCAGACCTACTTCAAAGCCTGATCAGTGATTATTGCAACAACAACAACAAAATGCCTTTAAAAAGCAACAAATCCCTTTTATAGTGTCAAAATTGACTACATATTGTAAATAGAATAATTTTGGTCATAAAGTCAGTCTTGTCTAAAACTGAGTTTGGAACATCCGTGCATCAATGTGTACATGAAGGTTGGGTTTTGATTTGACAATGTACATGTGGCTACTAACATGGGGTGAACAGCTGCAGTGATTGCTCACTTTCCAAAGTAAGAACCTTATACCAACGGTCAAGCATGGTGTTGGTAGTGTGATGGTTTGGGGATGTTTTGCTGCATCGGGACCTGGACGACTTGCCTTAACACAAGGAACCATGAGTTCTGCTCTGTATCAGAATTCTACAGGAGAATGTCAGGCCATCCGTCTGTGTTCTGAAGCGCAGCTGGGACATGCAGCAAGACACTTATCAAAAAACACAAATCAAGTCTACATGAAAATGGCTAAAAAGAAACACATTTTAAGTTTTGGAATGGCCTAGCCAAAGTCCAGACCTAATCCCAATTGAGATGTGGCAGGACTTGAAACGAACAGTTCATGCTTGAAAACCCACAAATGTCGCTGAGTTATAGCAGTTCTGCACGGAAGTGGGACAAAATTCCTCCACAGCGATGTGAGAGACTGATCAACAACTACAGGAAGCGTTTGCTTGGAGTCATTGCAGCTTAAGGTGGTACAACCAGTTATTGCGTGTAAGGGGGCAATTACTTTTTTCACAGAGGGACATAGGGTGTTGCATTACTTTGTTTATGAAATACGTAATTGTTGTGTTATTTGTTCACCCATGGTTTTGGTTGAAGATATAATAATTCAAGTATAAAAAAAAATATTTAAAAGCAAAGAAAATTAGAAAAGGGCCAAATCATTTTTCACAGCAGTGTATGTTTCAATCAGGTCAATGTATCTGACAAGCAAACAGTATTTGCGAGCAGCCATTTTGTAATTGTCAACAATTTATAACTTTTTCAATGTGGCTCCATGTGATACATCTTTGTTGGCCAGTTAATTAACAACTTGGGATAAACAAACCCTGATAAAGTCTGTAAACAGAGCAATGACAAATTTAGAAAACAAAACGACATGGAGAGAGCTCATGAATCTGTTTTATGGCTCCGGATAATAACAAACAAATTGCACTGACAATGCTAACCATCATATTGAGTGAGAGAGAAAGTTGAGCACTAGTTCTGTTCTAATACAAGCAAAACTGTGCTGGTGACATAGCTCCCCCATGTGGCCCTAAAAATACATTACAAGTGAAACGGGCAGTGCTGGACACCTTCAATAATTGATTTTTATAGCTAAGGAAAGCAGTAGGGTGGGTGGGGTGATATTACTATAGCATCGTCTATCAAAAATGATTGACAGCCATCGTCAATGGTGACGACATTGTGATGTGACAGATGATTGTTTAGTATATTTAAACTTGACTGGAGCTCTGTATATGTTATATACAGAGCACAAGAGGGGAATGTAGGTTAGACAGAGCAGAGAATTCCACCAAAGCAGAGCAAAATGTCCAGTCAGAATATTCTTTCTCGCTCTCTCTCTGTCAGATGTGTGGGCCTTATAGCCTAAATCTTAAAAAAAAAAAGTTTATATACAGTGCCTTCAGAAAGTATTCATACCCCTGGACCTTTTCCACATTTTGTTGTTATAAAATAGTATTAAAATGTATTTGTCATGTTTTGACAACAATCTACACAAAATACTGTCGAAGTTGAAAAGCATTCAACCCCGATTCAATACGTTAGTCTCTAAGAGCTTTACAAACCTGGATTGTGCAACATTTGCCCATAAATCTTTTCAAAACTCTCCACTCTGTCAAGTTAGTTGTTAATCATTGCTAGACAGCCATTTTCAAGTCTTGTCATAGATTTTCAAGCCGATTTAAGTCAAAACTGTAAGTAGGCCACTAAGGAACATTCAATGTCATCTTGTAAGTAACTCCAGTATAGAATTGGCCTTGAGTTTTAGGTTATTGACCCGCTGAAAGGTGAATTTCTCTCCCAGTGTCTCTTGGGGAAAAAAGAAACCAGGTTATCCTCTAGGTCTTCGCCAGTGCTTAGCTCTATTCCTTTTCTTTTTATCCTAAAAAACTATCTTGCCAATGACAAGCATAACCACAACATGATGCAGCCACCACCATACTTGAAAATATGAAGAATAGTACTCAGTGATGTGTTGTGTTGGATTTGCCCCAAACACATCAATTTGCATTCAGAACTAAATGTAATTGCTTTGCCACATTTTTTTCAGTATTACTTTACAGCCTTGTTGCAAACAGGATGCATGTTTTGGAATATATTTATTCTGTACAGGCTTCCTTCCTTTCACTCTGTCATTTAGGTTAGTATTGTGGAGTAACTACAATGTTGTTGAACCACCCTCCAATCACAGCCATAAAACTAACTGGTTTAAAAATCACCTGTCAGAGTTAGGAAGGACACCTGAATCTTTGTGGTGACTGGGTTTATTGATACACCATCTAATTAATAACTTCACAATGCTCAAAGGGATATTCAATATCTGCTTTTTTTGGTTGCTTTACCCATCTACCAATAGGTGCCCTTCTTTGCAAGGCATTGGAAAACACCCCTGGTCTTTGTCATTGAATCTGTACTTGCAGAGTTAGTCCCTGCAATTTTACTGACTTGTTAAGCAAATGTTTACTCCTGAAGTTATTTAGGCTTGTCATAACAAAGGGGTTGAATAGTTATTGATTTAATACATTACAGCTTTTAATTTTTTATACATTTGTAAAAAATACCTACAAACAGATTTCCACTTTGACATTATCGTGTAATGTGTGTAGATCGGTTACAAATTCAGGCTGTGAGAACAAAATATGGAAAAAGTCAAGGGGTGTGAAAAGTTTCTGAAGGTACTGTATATAAACGGACACTCCTTAACTATCTTGTGACTAACTCTTTAATTCGGTATGAATATGACTTTGGGCTACTGGTAGGCTACACTTTCATCATTTTACGCCTGCATGGCTTTCTCCTCATGAAACAAATCTATCTAACGGAGTTCCATCTCAAAAAGTTGTTAGTATAGCCTAAAAGCGTATGGTAGCCAGGGGACTAATAATGAGAGAGTACAAACAACATCAAAACCCTACTTTTTTTTAAGTGATACGTTTAATCAAGTTTAAGCTTATTAAGAAATAAATGATCCGTGCAGGGCGTAAAAATCATTCCATGCGAGGTTGAAAACCAAATGGCCAATTTCCTACTAGGCCTATCGTAAAAGCTTCAAGACAAGTTAAAGTTTTATCAAATAACCTAAGGCATCGTAAAGTTGCCCCTTTCATAAAGAACAAGAACGGGTTGGAGTCTACAGGCCTAGGCTATTCTCTATCACAGCTTTATGAGAGCCCAAACATACAATATTAAGAGAGGAGGATGAGGCAAATAAAGCAATTATTATCCAGTTCTGAAGACGGTACACTTTGTTTCCATCCAGCCCATGATTTATAACCTAACTCACTACGGCAAGACAGCCCCGTTCCTCATCAGTTGACTGTCACTTTGCTCCGTCATGTGCAAGCCACGCGGACACACACAAACCTGTTTTCAAGCTCCATCAGAAAGGAACACACACACAAAACAATATACATATTAAAAAAAAATATATATATATATATATATATATATAATAATATATATATAATACAATATATAATGTTGAAATCTTGGACAGAGGCTGAGTGGTATATATATACAGTGCCTTGCGAAAGTATTCGGCCCCCTTGAACTTTGCGACCTTTTGCCACATTTCAGGCTTCAAACAAAGATATAAAACTGTATTTTTTTTGCGAAGAATTGACAACAAGTGGGACACAATCATGAAGTGGAACGACATTTATTGGATATTTCGAACTTTTTTAACAAATCAAAAACTGAAAAATTGGGCGTGCAAAATTATTCAGCCCATTTACTTTCAGTGCAGCAAACTCTCTCCAGAAGTTCAGTGAGGATCTCTGAATGATCCAATGTTGACCTAAATGACTAATGATGATAAATACAATCCACCTGTGTGTAATCAAGTCTCCGTATAAATGCACCTGCACTGTGATAGTCTCAGAGGTCCGTTAAAAGCGCAGAGAGCATCATGAAGAACAAGGAACACACCAGGCAGGTCCGAGATACTGTTGTGAAGAAGTTTAAAGCCGGATTTGGATACAAAAAGATTTCCCAAGTTTTAAACATCCCAAGGAGCACTGTGCAAGCGATAATATTGAAATGGAAGGAGTATCAGACCACTGCAAATCTACCAAGACCTGGCCGTCCCTCTAAACTTTCAGCTCATACAAGGAGAAGACTGATCAGAGATGCAGCCAAGAGGCCCATGATCACTCTGGATGAACTGCAGAGATCTACAGCTGAGGTGGGAGACTCTGTCCATAGGACAACAATCAGTCGTATATTGCACAAATCTGGCCTTTATGGAAGAGTGGCAAGAAGAAAGCCATTTCTTAAAGATATCCATAAAAAGTGTTGTTTAAAGTTTGCCACAAGCCACCTGGGAGACACACCAAACATGTGGAAGAAGGTGCTCTGGTCAGATGAAACCAAAATTGAACTTTTTGGCAACAATGCAAAACGTTATGTTTGGCGTAAAAGCAACACAGCTGAACACACCATCCACACTGTCAAACATGGTGGTGGCAGCATCATGGTTTGGGCCTGCTTTTCTTCAGCAGGGACAGGGAAGATGGTTAAAAATTGATGGGAAGATGGATGGAGCCAAATACAGGACCATTCTGGAAGAAAACCTGATGGAGTCTGCAAAAGACCTGAGACTGGGACGGAGATTTGTCTTCCAACAAGACAATGATCCAAAACATAAAGCAAAATCTACAATGGAATGGTTCAAAAATAAACATATCCAGGTTTTAGAATGGCCAAGTCAAAGTCCAGACCTGAATCCAATCGAGAATCTGTGGAAAGAACTGAAAACTGCTGTTCACAAATGCTCTCCATCCAACCTCACTGAGCTCGAGCTGTTCTGCAAGGAGGAATGGGAAAAAATTTCAGTCTCTCGATGTGCAAAACTGATAGAGACATACCCCAAGCGACTTACAGCTGTAATCGCAGCAAAAGGTGGCGCTACAAAGTATTAACTTAAGGGGGCTGAATAATTTTGCACGCCCAATTTTTCAGTTTTTGATTTGTTAAAAAAGTTTGAAATATCCAATAAATGTCGTTCCACTTCATGATTGTGTCCCACTTGTTGTTGATTCTTCACAAAAAAATACAGTTTTATATCTTTATGTTTGAAGCCTGAAATGTGGCAAAAGGTCGCAAAGTTCAAGGGGGCCGAATACTTTCGCAAGGCACTGTATATATAATAATATATATATAATACAATAGATAATGTTGAAATCTTGGACAGAGGCTGAGTGGTATATATATATATATATATATATATATATATATATATATATATATATATATATATATATATATATATATATACACATACACTCAGCCTCTGTCCAAGATTTCAACATTATATTTTGTCCAGTTGTAGCATGCAATTTTTCACTATAGCTAGGCCTGGGAATTGCCAGGGACCTCACGATACAATATTATCACGATACTTATGTGCTGATTCGCATGTACTGCAATTTTCCCGATTCTATATGTATTGCGATTCTATATGTATTGCGATTCAATACTGCGATTTGATGTTCCAAACATATTGCTCACTATACAAAGAGACATGGCACACCAGCGCATGAGAAAACGAGTTTTGAGTGTTGAAAACATGTTGGCTCACTATTTAAAAAGGGGAGAACAGGCAATAGGATGAAAAATACTGGAGTTAGGCACAGGTACAGCCAACTAGTGCTAGCTTACGCTACCTACAACAAAGTATTTTTTTTGGGGGGGGGGGTTGGCCAAAAGGGGGCAATACCATTGCATATTACAATGTTTTATGGGTACATAATCACGATTGGAAAAATGTTGACATCGCCCAACCTTAAAACACAGTATATCCATCCTGGTTAAAACCTCATCTTCCATCTGTCTCAAAACAAGGTACCTCAAGGCCATACCATTGTGTGAATAATCAGGATTGTGTGAGTGAGTGAGAGATAAAAAGAGATCAAAGAGCGAGAGACAGGGAGACGGAACGAGATAGTGAGAAAGCGAGACAGAGAGAGAGAGTTACCTCTATGCAGTGGAGGTTGTCCAGCAGCTGTGGAAAGGAGTGGAGCTGCTCCAGAGAGAACACCTTCCTGCTTCTGCTGGAGGAGGAGTTGCTCTGGATAGACGAGCTCAACGACGGTAACTCCAGGTGATGAAATTTCTGATAGGAATGTCAGTATATTGTAAACAGTTCATTAGGTTATGACAGTGCCACATAAAGTGTCTATTTCCAGATAGATCCAAAAAGCAAGGAGGGCAGTTGACTCAATGAGTCTCATGGTCTATGGAGGGCAAAATGTCCTGACCCCTAATGATTAAAAAAATGTAGTATTTTTTGTGTGTGCTATACATTAGCAATAAGTCCCCTTATAAAGACTGTGTTTAAGGTAATCTGTCTCCTTGTCAGTGGTGTGCCATAGCTCATGGCCTTACCCTCTTTCTGAAGTTGGTCTTGTCTTTGAGCCCGAGGGGCAGGCTGATGTCAGAGGACACCTGGCCTCTGTTCCTCTTCTGGACAGCACAGAGCGCCACCTTCCACGTGGAATTGTGGTTCTTAAACCCACTCTGAATGACAGCCGAAAAGATACACGTTGACATTACAGATGTTTGTCAGGGTTTCAATGAAGAGAATTGGATTTTCAGTTCACTTCCAGATCGGATATGGATGAAATCGACCTTAAACCTGATGTTTGGTGAACAACAAAGTGTGGTTTGTGCAATGGAAAGAGGTCACTAGGTGTGATCCGTGTACTAACCCTCATTCGTGATGGAAGAGCAAGCGTCACCAACTCGGGGTAAAACACTTTGTACAATGACAGCAAGTGCAACAGGAACGGCTGCCTGCCCTGGGGAGACAGAAGATGAGAGGAAATGAATGAAACTCTCAGTGCAACATGCTCACAGCGGGGACTCCGCTCTCAGGTTGATGGATGCAGCAATCATTTACAGAGTGCAACTACAGATAAATGGTACTGAGGATTAACTATTTATGGGGATTACGTAGAGAGCTACAAACAATATACAAGTATTTTCTCCTCCTGCCATTTATCACAAACTATTTCATAACGGTAATACAATTGTTAGATGTCTCCCATGCATTCACTTGTATTAAGTTGGCAACACCTTAAAAAACAGAATTTGTTTTACCATTTTTGTTTGGAGGTCCAACAGTTTTCTGACTCTGAATGGCCGAACTATGACAGAAAGAAAAGAAAACGAAGAGCAATGTTGTGCTGCAGGAACAACTTGGACCATATGGTAATGGTTCATTGAGTAACAAGAAGTCACTTACCACTTTCTCTCCTTGTCAAAAGGTAAAGCAAATGGCAGATGTAAGGAGACTGAAACACAACAACGCAATCGTTATTTAAATAGCAATGCAATCTAATGCCAATGTAAAAACTCAAGACATTCATTGATATCATCAGAGCAGGGGGGGGGGGGGGGGTACGACTCCTGCACATACCAAATTCTCCTCAGTCACAAAGCTGAAGATGAAGCCATAGATGGCTCGAAGATGGTCCTTGGAGTCGATCATGTCGAAAACAGTCAGCACCCACCGAAGGAAAAGAACCTGGAACACACCCCATAACACCAGTTTCAAGCACGTATAGGGAAAGAGTACACAGAGCAATCCTGATGACTCTAATACTGTAATGTTACGTTCAGTCTTCAGTGTCAACCTTTAAATCTGTGAGTGTGACTTATAGACCTTTGAGACAGAGGAGCTCTTTACCTGTGTGCTGATTGCTATCTTGCCGACACATAACCACGACACTGCTCGAACAACAGCCTCCTGTGGCACCACGGTTGCGGGGATTAGAAACTTCAGGACCCGAACACACGTCACACCTCCTGCTCAGGGAAGAGAAAGCGCTGAAATGTTATGTATGGTCAAATTAATTCAGCATAGTGTAAATCTACATTTCATGTCAGTCTGTAGTTGCAGTGGCTGCTGGTTGTTCGTACCCATACGTAAGCTCATAGCGTAGTCCAACATGACGGAGATGGCCTCAGGAGGCAGTCCTCGACTGAGCCCCACTCTCTCCACCAGCACCAGGTTCCTCTCCAGTACATCGTTCCCCGCGCATGGGGTACCTGCCTCCACTAGGAAACAAACAGCTCATGTGAAGCCATGGACATTCTGTGACTGGATGCGGTTTAGTTACTGTAGCTAGCTAGTTAGCTATTGAATTCCAATGTACTTCATTAATAGCAAACAATGTTAGTAGGTAACATCCAGCTGTAACATTTCGAATCACATGATTGTATTTATTTTGTACGTTACGTGTAACGTTAGCTAGATATCCTCTTATTGTTTGTGTGATTAACCTTAGCATTAAATAAATATCTGTTGAATAATAAATTAAGTTATATGCAATTGTTGTACTTCGTAACTAAATGATCACTTGCAAATTGTGCATACTACATACCTTCCTTTCCTTGTTCAGTCTAACCATACCCCACCCACGCTGGTTATGCATTAGCTAACTAACGTCAGCAAAATAAGTTACAGTAAAAGGTCACTTTGGAACACAACATCGGCAGTCTCTGTAATGGTTGTTCCTATGTTGTGTCCAAGATAAGTAAAAGGGTGTTTCCAAAACAAGAAGACTGGGCGGGGTCTGATAAGATCACATAGCAATAAACTGGGCTGCCATACGGTCAAATAGCTAGTTCACTTTGGTTAAAAGGTAGCTACAACATTAACGTTAGCTACGCTTGCCTTCTGCAAGCAATGTTATACTAGCAGGCTAGCAAACGTTAGCTTCTCTTGCTACCTTCTGAGAAGTACTTCAGCGCAAGTACAAATGGATCCCCGATCTGGTTCTTCCTTCTTTCCTTCTCTGCCACTCGCAAACTTCTATTAGAAGTTCGACTTGAAACTGACAACTGGCTTTCAAATGAATAGTCCAAATCTGTCCTCGTCAGGTTGGAAGCTTTTGCCATTGCTAGCTACATAGTTAAAAATCCACGTATTATCTTTTCCCCAGGCACGAAGTCAATCAAACAAAACTCAAATATTGCGCGCGACCGTTTGTTGTACGCAGGCGCAATAACTACTTCCGAAAATGTATTGCGCAATAGTTTAGTGGGAATAGTGGTCCAACGTTTCTTCGATTAGGTTTAACGGCGGTTGGCATCTAATCTATGTTGCATTACCGCCACCTACTAGACTGGAGTACTCACTTCTACTTTGCTTAAAATAAAAAAAAATAAAAAAATACTCTACCATCTAACACTATACTCACAAAACAAAATAAAATAATAATTATAAAAAATAACACCACCCTACTCCACTATTTAAATATATTTAATCCTACCTCAGGCCAACAAGCTGAAAGGATGGGACACCACCACTTAACACACCTTGTAACTCTTCTGATGTCAAGTCACACCCACATACCTATATGCAGCTATATTCTAAAATCAATTTTAGAATAAGGCTGTAACTTAATTTTTTTTAGAAAAAGTCAAGGGGTCTGAATACTTTCCGAATGCACTGTATACGTAGAAATGTCAATAGAAAAAATGGTCAAACAAAATGAAATGCAGCTACTTTGCTGTTTTTCTAGCTCCACGGTTTGACGTGACTGTGTTAACCGTAGTTGGCTAGCTAGCAAGCAAGGGATAAGAGCATTGCCAGCCAGCATTGCAACGGAACATTTAAAACGAACGACTGGGACATAGAACAAAGACGTAATTTTAGTATAAGCAGAACCCAGAGATGTTCAAACAGACGGCCAGACTCTGGTCTCAAGTGTACACCGGCGCCCCCTCCTCCAGCCCAGAGTACACCAGCAAAATAAACAAACTCTGTGGCATAGGCTTCGACAAAGTCATTGGACCCCACGTGACTAGCTCTAATGTTGTCTCAGCAGTCGATACCTTCATCACATTTTATTATGGTTCACCAATGGATCTGTTTTGTGTTTGAATACTGTAGCATAGTTATGACTGTGTTATAAACTTCCTTCTCTACTGTTTGTCCCGTCTCCACAGAATGCAGTAATAGTGGAGTTGTCGTCGAAATCCTGGGACGTGGAGACTGCGACAGAGCTACTGCTCAGTAACTGAGTCTCAACGGCCCCCTGGTCCCAAACCACCCATCACACCACCACACCCGGCCCCCATCTGACTCCTCTATACACACCCTCTCCCTTCAGTCTCCCTCCATCTGAAGCCCTCCTCTGTTCCTCTGACCCCTTACCTTCACACCTGTTGGATACCCCCTCTCAACCTCCTGGCACTTCTCCCCTTAGTCATAATCACCATCGTCTCTGCTCTGTACCATGCTCCAGCTTTCCTGCCATCTTCACATTGGCACTATACCCTTCCATTTCACATACCTCAATCAAATGACTTGAACCAAGTGCCCTTCCTCTCTGCACATGCTGGACCCCATTCACTCGCTGGCTTTGTCCAAACACTCTTCACTGGCATCCTATTTAACTATACAATCCTTTTACATCAGCTATGACCTTGAAGAAAGTAAGGAAGCAGTGTTAGATTGTTTGAACAGAGCCATTTTCTTCACTCCACTCTTTTGGCACTTGCTAGGAAACATTACTGATGTTTCTTTGCAGTAGCCACATCCATATCATGCCCATCATGTCACCTGTCTTTTCAGTTTTACCTTCCGAAACTCCACTCCCCAGCCCATCCCATCAGCGGGTAGCCCCACCCCCCTCACGATTCATCATCATCACTCTTTCCTCCCCCTTTTTATTTGGTTCTGGCCTCCTACAGGAAGACATTTGGATTCCCATTTTTTGAAAGAAAGAAAGAAAACAAAAAGCAGAAAACGCTCACCTCATCGTTCACCGATAACGTTACTCAAGCAAATTGGGATTGGAAGTTTTAAAAAATGTTGAAAGAATTAATCTGTAAATAAAGCTATTAAAGTCTGTGTAAATTCATCCAAAACGTGTATTTTGTACTATGTGCTTTTAAGAAATGCACAATATTGTATAATTATCGATGATTTTGTGTGTTTGCATTTGCGTGTGCGATTAGTAGTCTTCCCTGTGTGTGTGTGTGTGTGTGTGTGTGTGTGTGTGTATGTGTGTGTGTGTGTGTGTGTGTGTGTGTGTGTGTGTGTGTGTGCGTGCGTGCGTGTGCGTGTGTGTGTCTATGTGTGTGTAAAAATCTGGGGTGAGAGGCTACTTTTATGATGCTGGCGAAACAAAGTCTAGTGGGAATTATATACTTGGGGAAAGCAGAACGAGCATATTCATTACAATAGAATTGTGGGCGTATGCAGTTAACCATGCTGCATACATGTGCATATTTATTTAAGAAATCACAGATCTTGACCCAAGTTGTGTGACACGGAGCACCTGCTCCCTCTGGTCAGAAGAAACACAAACAAATATCACGAGTCCACTACAGGTTACCTTCACTGATTCAATGGCACCCAACTCCTTTCCCAACCGCCCTTAAACCACAAATGGATCCACATATAAAAGGCAACGATCCACTTTCTCCAAAAATGCCACTCCTACTGGACCAAACTTATCTTTATCATAACCATGTCCATCAATGCAAGGCTCGGGCTCTGAGCTCCTCACAACACCTTCCACCCCTTCCATTTCACCTCCAGAACTTGAACTGGCGTCCGGCTCACATGTTTGAACTTGACACCAATCTTCCTCGACATACCCTCTCCCTTGTTATTGCGAGCTTCAACAGATTCAAATCCCTTAGTCTTTTCAACCTCCTCTCTCTTTCCCTAAAACTCACCTCACATAGCCAATTACCCAACTCTTGAAAATATTAATATTTTCTAAGCCAAAATCTCTTTTTAGCCCCCTCGAGAGACACGCTAAGCCCTATACTTCCTCGACTTCAAACTCAACCCATCTGCCAGTTCGCTTTCCTTCCTACATGCATAAACCGATGTGAAGGTAATGATTTATATACATAATTGTGTGTAGTAGGCTCATTCACTTCAAGGATCCAAGTTCAGGTACTCTAAATTTGCAATGAACTGAATGCAAATCCAAGCGTTCATTCTTCTTTTTACACACTTTATGTTTGGAATGTTTTTCAAATAACTGCTGACTTGAACTGAATTAAAACGATACACAATGAACACACAGCTTGGAGATCCACCTGTACATTTTTTTATTTAGCTCATCTTGTTTTACAGAAGTATTGTGAATGTTAAAGACCAACTGAACAACTGTTCATCTGACTAAAAACCTCCCTTTATCTACTCATCATTACTGAAGGTAGCACCACTTATATATTAATCAAATACATTTACATTACAAGAAGAACCCAGTGGTAATGTTAATACTCATATGAATACTTATCTAATATAGTAATTCAACAGAATACTGTTAAAAAAATCCAAGCGCAAAATAGACTCACAGATAAACATAAGCCTTTGTTGTCACTGGATGTAAAGAGAGACCGTCCTTTATTAAGAGACAAATATCAAGTCCTTTATTGGACATGTCAATTGACACAGCATTTGACAAAGTAGCTGGACTACTGACTGTGTTCCAGAGACATAGAGACAGCACTAGGCTAGCAACCATAGACATATTATGTATGTGCATAATTGCTAGCAAAATGCCTTCCTATAGGTCTCTCCTCCATATGAGTTCTTGAACAAAAGTGTTGGGTGCAACAAAGTGATTCATCAATTTGTGATGAGCGAAAGACTTGTCATTTGACCGTTCAATTTTTCTTTGGGGAAAAGGGGTACATTTTCATGCATAGGAATACTTACAAGAAAATCGAATTAACAGGTAAAAGCTTTAACGAAAGTAATCTGAATTCACTGAAATGATTCACTTATTTTACTAATACCAATGGAAATATGTGATACTGTGTATTATATTTAAATAAATGTGAGTCAATATTCACCAACAATATATCTTGAACAGTGGTGATAGGATATGAGTTTGTTTTAAACCATTTAATGTGAACTATGCTTAATTGTTGTAAAATAACAATTGAATTCAAGGGATATCATTAGCTTCCTAGCTAAAATGTAAAAAAAATAGAAAAGTACCAATCTTCAATAGCGGAAAACATTAGCAGTCTCAAAGCCAACAAAGTCACTCAAATTAGTATTTGTGTCAAAAAGAAACATAAAAATATCACTTGTTAATAGCGACTGTGTTTCTTTTGAATCAGAATTGCTACAATCCAAAGAAATACACAAGGTTCCATTTTGCTGTTGCTCTGCCCACACTAGACGATTGGGCTGGATTAGGACTGCTTGACTTTGTTCTTTTCCTGGACATTGATGTGTTCTTCCCTGCTCTCCTCCCTCTCAGGCCGGTCCTCACTCTGGCGGGCAATGAGCAGTCGGCAGGTGAGCAGAATGCCAAAGACCAGAGCATGAGCGTATCGTTTCAGGGGGTCTCCTACTAGCTGGTGGAAGAAAAGGACCGCCAGCATGACCAGCAAGAGCAGGAAGTTAGCCACGTCCTTGGGTCTCCCTGGAACCAACGTCAGAACCACACCACAGCCCACCTCTAGTGAGCCAATGATCTTACGGAGCAGCACCGAACTGATACCCATCTTCTTTAGACCTGGCAAGGCCTTTGCGTAGCTTTTGTATGCCCTTTTCTAAAGAAAAAATGTGAGAGAGAACATTTCAGCATTCATTTTCATAGATATCAAAGAGAGAACTTGCTCATTAGTGGTATACTATAGGCTACAGTATATACTTTCTCCGATTTGTAGAACCTGTAAGGAAGTTCCAGTTCTATATCAACAGTTGGAGTGAGACGATACATTTAATGTCTTAACAGAAATGACGCATGGCCTCTCATCCGCTCGTCGTCCTCTTATGCCATAGTTTGTACATCTCAATTGTCAGTAGAAATCACGTTTGTTTAAGCAAGTCAGCCATATGTTTTTTTAAAAGGCAGTAAATGAGGCTGAATGAACTGTTTCCCTGCCAGACAAGGCTCCGCTGATAGCCAGGTGTAGCAGTGGTAAGGATTCACTCCATGGTCCTGAAAGGAAAGCTCTGCTGTCGGGAGAGCTTTATGTAGTCCTAACAGTTTGTGGGCACCGTTTGTCACCGTTATAGTGCAATTCATGTTTTGATAAGTGTTGGGTAGTGGCTTTGCTGGCATGCATCTAAACATTGTTTTGTTGTTGTTGAGGTTGCCCCACCAAGATGTACATGCTAAAATCGCCACTGACACTAACAGATGCTTTTCTGTTGTTTTTCACAAAATAGTCTAACTATAGGGTTTAAGAGTTGTACTTGTAAGTAGCCTATGCAAGCACCACCAAAAACCACTGTCCTTGATATCGGCCTATTACATAAAATGTTAAATCGTTGGGGCCTGCCGAGTGGTGCAGCGGTCTAAGGCACAGCATCGCAGTGCTAGAGGTATCACTACAGATCCGATCACGGGCTGTTTCGCAGCTGGCCATGACCGGGAGATCCATGAGGCGGCACACAATTGACCCAGCTTCGTCCGGGTTAGGGGAGGGTTTGGCTGGCCGGGATGTCCTTGTCCCATCGCGCTCTAGCGACTCCTGAGGCGGGCCGGGCACATGCACGCTGACAAGGTTGCCAGATCGGATGCACATTGGTGCGGCTGGCTTCCTGGTTAAGCGAGCAGTGTGTCAAGAAGCCGTGCGGGTCGGAGGCGTCAGGTTTTGGAGGACACATGGCTCTCGACCTTCGCCTCTCCCTATTCCGTACTGGGACAAGACTGTAACTACCAATTGGATATCACTAAATTGGGGAGAAAATGTGGTAAAAAGTACAAAAATAAACAAATAATAATAATACTCAATGACCAAAATATAGGCTAATGAAGGGGCCTATTCGTCATATAATAAGAATTACATTAGAACATATATGAATGAAGAGAAAAGCACAGATGAGCATTAACATCATTGGTAGGGAGAGACTCAACATCAGCCCCACACCGGTAGGTGCACCCCTAGCTGATTAAACTCAACTCCACGATTTGCAATGGAGTTGAGTGGGGGCTAGTGTCGGCGGACTGGAGCTCCGACATCACATAAAATGACGTTTTTAACAAAAACGACTGATTTCAGCACCCAAAGAATAGCTCGAAATTACACAGAACAATGTCGTGATGTCGGAGCTCCAGACCGCCCACAGTAGTCGCCGCTCAACTCCATCATAAAGAGTTTAATCGACTGGTCGGCTAGTGAATCCCAGAATTTGACTATAGAATTTGTTCGAATGCGCTGCCTAGGCTAAAATGTACCTTCAAATACCGTTTTTAAGTCATATTTGGCTAATAATAACAAATAATTCGCCACAAAACACTACTGAACAAACGTGTAGGCTACTGTTAGCCTATATCCTAGTCTTATCTTATTTCAAACAAACAGGCCTATTTACCTGTAGCCAATTCATTCGATTTCAATTATGTGGGCTTATCTGAAATGCCTAATGGTAAATATTTAGTTTTTTTGTCATAAGTCATGTATTTCTATCGTCAGACTTCAATAAATAATTGTGCCTATTATAGGCTATATAATAATGCAGCAGGTACCATCATCTCCTTGCTTGCTTAAATTCATTCCCAAGATTGAAACAAAACATACATTAAAATCATATGTATCGGTTAGATATTATATGCTATTTTATTTCATGATCCAAATGTGGGTCAGCAGCGCACAGCACATTAAAGTCTGAGAGCGTCCATAGCCAGAACAATGGCTTTCGCTTCCAGCTGCGGTTTGTTGCTAAAGGTTTACTTACCATCTCACTGTACGCATCTTTGCTTAATCTTGGTGTGAGCTTTATAGTGCCCATGAAGACGAAAAAAAGACCAAGAGCAAAAGAGAGGGCCACAATTGTTATCGTCCTCGGTGAAGCCATCTTTAGTGTTGTGTGTCCCGGTCCCCCCACCAACCTGTGTGTCTCGGCGCGGCCGCTATTTAGTGCAGGCCTATTCACTAAAACAACTGGCTGTAATGTATTCTCTCCTGTGAATATGCTGAGGGGGGTGGGCTTCTCGAAGAGCGACAAAAATGGCGAAAGTGAATTTGTACACAGGTCCAAATGCCCAATTATGAAGCCCATACCAATATATATTATCAGCTTATATGTAATATGATTACAACAATTACGAATGGATATTATTTGAACACAAGAAAACCTTTTTTTATCAGAGTTTTTTTTCCAGCATGCATAAGTAAATAATAGCTAATACCGAATGAAATAGGAAACATGGTTACATATGGCTGACTATTAGTTTGGCGCTTGACCTATTGTTTGGACTGTTTTGAATCTGGGTCAAGCAACAGAGCATTATCATCTTCAAGGTGAACAAACACGAGCAAACTTCAAGGCATATGGTACATTGTAAAAGGTAGCACGTGATTGTTTATTGTACATTTCAATTTTGTATTTGTTCTTTCTTCAAAATTGACCTGGTGGTGTTATCTCTTAAAATTCTATTTTCCTTTCACTGACCATTTTGTGTTGTTGAAAAACAGGGTCTGTGAGACATTTGTCAAACAGTCATATAAAAAGAAAACGAACATTACAAAAGCATGTCACTTTTTCCATTAAAATTACAATATACACAGATCAACTCTATTCATATTTATGAGGGATTAAAATATTTTGGCCAGTACATTCATCATGTTTGTAAACAACTGTTTACTTATACTGCAGATAATTAAGTAACCACTAATAAATAAATATTTCATGTAACATATTTTTGGTAAGATAAAATAAACACACATTTCTCAGGGGGTGCATTGTGGATTTGCAGTTCCTGCACAGTAGCAGCGAAGAAAAACATCCATCAAGTATTTTGAAATTGTCCTTCAAAAGACGTTGAATACTCCAGTTGTAATCCATACGTTAGAAATGTGAGGTAACAGAATGGAAAAAGAGGTTGTGGAGGATTTGCAGGCAGGGCATGTCTCCCTCTGTCAATCAGTCAGTCAGGTAGCTGTCTGGGTGGTTTGCAGGGAAGAGGCTGGGGGTGAGTCACTAAGGTGTCTCAGCGTGTTTAGAAATCACTGGAGTGCTGCCCTTGCCAGGATAGCAGACTGCGTCGTCACACACTGACCTAGGACTCTCTCTCAGCCCTCTCCTCTCACTGGCCCTGATTCTGTCGCTCTTTCAGAGCCAAAATGGCTTTTCGGTAAAGATCTATCAAGAAACAGGGAAATCACATATCTCAAACAGTCTCATTTTTTTGCGTTGCATTTCAGTGTGAGTTAAAAAGGAGAGACAGGGGGCTCACCAAAGGTCGCGGAGAGGTCAACTGGCTGGGAGTATGCTCCTGGCATCTTCTCAGAGTTTATCCTGTTCTTTTTCACTTTCACCACTTTTTTCTTCTTCTTCTTGTCCCCTTTATCAACAGATGAGAAAATGTGAACGTTATCAACTCAGATGAACATTTCAATATTAAAAAGTGCTAACAACGTGTTGTAACCTGTTAATACATCATAAAACATGCTCCGATACATTGGAGGCAGATTGAAGTGTTGTTCGAGGAGCACAGCTACCTTTATTTGAGTTGTCTTTGTCTTCGTTGTCAACTGATTCTGGGAGCTCTTGGGTCTCTTCCTTCACTTTGGCTTTACGTTTCAGCTTCCTTCGTTTCGGAGGTATTAGGGGACTGTTGGCCTTCTCTTTCTGCACACTGTGTTCTGGGTCTGCCTCTGTGCTACCTTCCTCCTCCTCCGCATTCTCTCCTTCGCTTTTCTCTCCTGTGTCCTTAATCTTCACCTGTTGTTTCTTCTTTTTATTAAGCCTCTTTTTCAGAGTGCTCTCCTACAATAAACAAGGCTTTTCAGTTCACATATTCCAGCAGTGAAAATGAATGTGCACCTCCAGATCTACTAAAAGTAGTAGATTGTTTCACTACAAATAATCAACTGGAATCTTATCAAGATCAAATGGATCTACAACTAAAGATTATCAGTTGATTTGTACATTTAAATGTCTTTACCTTTTTCAAGATGTTTCGAATGGGTTGTAGCGAGGGGGTCTTGGGTCTTAGGTCCCTTTCATGAGGGCTTTGTACTTTACGAAGGTCATTTTTGCTGGCACGGATTCTACACATAGACATTTCACATAAGAAAGGGTCCATACCATGATGCTTTAGCTAACATGGGCCACGTCTTTGCAGTAGTCCATGGATACATTCTGTGAATGCAATATTAACACATTGGCCAAGGCAGATGATATCCTGTCTAACTGAAGGCACATCCCACTCATGGGCACACCATGTCATTTCAACGTGGAAATGTGGATACTAATTGGTAGAGAAGTTGATCAATGAGATTTCAACCTTTATTCACCGACTCCAATAGACAGACAGAAGGTTGTTGAATTCCCAATGTGTTATCACTATGCTTTCAACCATCTAAAAGGACACCAACGTTCAAATGGAAATACAATGTCAGACATTTTGTATTTATACAACAACGTAACGGGTTATCACTGTGCATTCCCTAATAGCAGAACCAAATGGATTGCAGTTGAGATTACATTAAAAGTACATAGTGCAAGTGATCAATGCTGTTCAAGATTCTGCTCAGATTATTACAGCAATTGTGAAGCTCTCCACAGACCTGCGGCCTTTGCATGCTATCTTGAACATGCACGCTTTCTATGATTACGTACTGTAAGAAGACATTTACAGTTCCAGTAACCTCAACATTTGTCCATGGAAGTGTTACTCATTTTAAGGTTGAATAAATACGGTTACATTAGTTTGTAAGATAGCCTTTACTTTAAGCTATTTACTCTTACGACAAAAAGATAATTGAATTGTGTTTGGTTGACATTGTAACCAAATGTCAACATTTAAAGGATATGCTTGGATAATTTCATTTGAGCCACTGGCTTAATCCTATTATTTAACTTGTATTTTTGGTTTATTTGGAGATGTGAATCCAACATATAATTTGTTTACTTGTCTGGAAATCTACCAATCCTCCATCGTTAACACAACGGAAAGGTCAAATGCTTTATCTAAATGTTGAAAGTGCGTGGGCGACGGAGAGAAACAAAATGGTGCAGTTTGAGGCCATGTGATAGGGCCACTGGAGATGGGGGTGTGAGCAGGTGGGTCTGGGCAGGGGGGATGTTGTGGATGTTTGTGTATGTCGTCTTTATGTTGTCATTTGTATGTATATGTTTTGTATTGTAAAACAAAAAAAATATATAAAATCTTTGAGCTATTGTTTAATAAAATATTTAACAATGGCTGTTGATGACTTTGCAAATGCTATATAGGCTTAAATAGTATAATTGATGATATTTGACCTAATAAGTATGGTTTCATTTAATTTGCCCTGTTAAACCTACCCTTTGGAATGACTTCAATAGCAACAGTGAATATATTTAGTTATTAAGGGATCTCTCAATAATCATTCTCACGATAGCACATTGGTAGTAGTCAGTGACAAAAATCAAAGCTGAGTTAGTTAAAATCCTGGATGGGAAACCAAATGAATAGCTTTAGATCAACTCTCCAGTAGGAGGTGCTGCTATATTTTTTAAATAGTGTATATGACGTTGAAGTTCTGAAATAGTTTCAAAGGTACAAATTCAACATATTTTATACAGGGTGTGTCTACCTTGAAAATTGTATTGTAACCTTAAATGTCACACTCAAAGCAACAGTTTCTATTGATTACTTTTTAAAATCCACGTCACAATACGTTGACAAATTACATTGAAACAACGTTGATTCAACCAGTTTGTGCCAATTGGGATAGTTATGGTCGCTCTTACCTTTCCTCTTTGGGCTTGCGGCTCCTCTCCATCTTCCCACGCCTGTCCCTCTCGTCTGGTGCTAGAGGTCTCCTGTCCCTGATGTCCCTGATTATGCGAGAACAGAGTTCTGGGTAATCCAGATTGACAGCACGCAGAAGCCAGCGAAGACCCCGCAGCGTCTTCCTGTCTGTCCACCTCCGCAGGTCTATTAAGGCTGAGCAAGGCTCCTAGAGCGAAAAGGCACAACATAATCAAATCTATGTAGCCTACATGGATTTCTGTCTGTCTATGTATCTATCTGTCTCTTGAACATAATAAACATAATCTGTCTGTCTGTTTGCCTGGCTGTCAGTTTGTCTGGCTGTCTGTCTGGAGCTTATGTCTGGCTGTCTGGATCTTCTGTCTGGCTCTTCTGTCTGGCTGTGTGGAGAGAGGTGTGTGTGAGAACTAGACTCACAATGTGGCACAGAGAACGGCTCTGGTTCACCAATCTCTCCAGAGACAGGAGCTCAATTATCTCACTTCCCAGCAGGGCATTCATCTTGTCTTGCTTGTTGGCCAGCCTAAAACACAACACAGTTTATTCAGTGGATTCAAAAAAGGAAAAAAAACTACACTGAAAGCACTAATCAGTTTCGTTACTGTGCTTCCTTGCCCACTGTACCATGGCAACACTAAGGTTTTAATGTAGGTAGTATAGATTATCTGTCACTTTGTCATGTACATCTCATAGAATATTGTCTAACATACTTATAAACTATAAATATAACAAATATAGCTTTACTTTTTATTTTAAGGTTGATCAAGTATGAATATTCACATGAACTCAAACTTGATATAAGAATTAGTCCTTACACCAGTAGTGGTTTTCCCGCCACTCTAGGCTGCTTCAGCAGGTCCGTCAGAAGTTCCTTGACCTCTTTAATCCTCTGCCGGTCACTGGAGTCCACCACAAAGATGAACCCATGGACCTCCCCATAGAGATCCCTCCAGGACCCCCGCAACTCCGGGGCCCCACTGATGTCCAGCAGGGTGACCAGGAAGTTCTCCACTCTCAGCTCCGTGCGGACACACCCATGTGTTGGACCCACGTCCACCGGGGGCACTGCAGACAGCGAGAATAGTTACAAGAGGACCTCAGTCAGCCATACGCAGATTTCTGTGTAATGTCTACTGCAATGTTACTGTTAATTGTTTTGTATTGAAGTCACTGTTACATTACCTCTTAACATCCCCCTGACAGTGGATGTTTTTCCTGCTTTATCAAGACCGACCACGAGTACATTGACTTTCCTGTGTGAAAATACGAGACATGGGGCTGGAGTTAGCATATGGAGCAATTTAAGTCAGAGTATTTGTAATCACAAGTGACTGAGGGACTGTGTTAATCCATTTGAGAGAAAGTCATTCTTACCTGATGGGTTGCTGGAACTTGGAGACCCAGCTGCAGCAGTTGGTTATCAGGTTGAACATGTTCAGTTGTGGTGAAACAGAACAAGGTGAGCACAGCGGCAACCATCTTCTCCTCAGTCCCCACCTGAAAGAAGAGCTCATTATGACACAGGGTCGACGTGCAAACTATAGACTTACAGAATGACCGTTGCTAAGTCAGCTGAGGTAACAAAGGCTACTGTCAGGTGATCAGGGTCAGGGCCAATAAACCCCTGAAGACTTCAGAGCCATTTAGATCTTACTGTAAAAGTCGATAATTTCTTTCATGTTTGAAATCTCTTTGACAAAGGTTAGCAGTATCTGTGTGACTATATAAACTGCACTAATAGAAAAAAATACTCTTTGTAGAACGTAAAATGGTTCTTCAGCTGTCCCCAAAGGGGAACCCTTTGAATAACTCTTTTTGGTTACAAGTAGAACCATTTTGGATCCAGGTAGAACCATTTTTGGCTCCATTAGGACCATACATGGAACCCAAAAGGGTTCTACATAGAACCAAAAAGGATTCTCCCTGGAAACAAAAAGGGTTCTTCTATGGGGACACCCAAAGAACCCTTTGAACCCTTTTTTCTAAGAGCATGGGTTATAGTACCTGGCTAAACTAGGTAACTTTGTTTGTACCCACAGTGCATTCCTATCCCTTTCGGGATACACTATTCATTGGGTCTGTGCATTACCTGCTTACTGTATATCCTTTTTGCTATCCCCATAAACTATCCATAAACTAGTCCATCGGTTTCCACCATGGGGTTTGTTTTATTGTTTTACAATGCACAGCATAAATGTATATAGACTCTCAACTACATGTTATGAAACTGTGTGGCTGAACTGGCTGGCACAGACTGATTACATTAAGACACGGTAGCCTACCAGTTGTCTGACAAATCTTTGTACCTGTGTGTAGTCTGCCACAGACTGGTTCTACACAAATAGCAGGTGTGTGAGTGTGTCCATCTAAGGTGTGCTAAATAAATCCAGCAGGCCTCAGCTCTCTGCCCTCTGCATCTGCTCAATCTCCATAAGCTGCCTAAGCCCAGACTAGTCAGGTAGAGCATAAACTAGCAACAAGACTTCAAACGACAGCATGGTTATCCAACTTTAGTAAAAAAATCAAATAAAACACACACACACACAGTTGAAGTCAGACGTTTACATACACCTTAGCCAAATACATTTAAACTCAGTTTTTCACAATTCCTGACATTTAATCCTAGTAAAAATTCCCTATCACCACTTTATTTTAAGAATGTGAAATGTCAGAATAATAGTAGAGAGAAATATTTATTTCAACTTTTATTTCTTTAATCACATTCCCAGTGGTTCAGAAGTTTACATACACTCAATTAGTATTTGGTAGCATTACCTTTAAATTGTTTAACTTGGGTCAAACGTTTTGGGTAGCCTTCCACAAGCTTCCAACAATAAGTTGGGTGAATTTTGGCCCATTCCTCCTGACAGAGCTGGTGTAACTGAGTCAGGTTTGTAGGCCTCCTTGCTCGCACACACTTTTTCAGTTCTGCCCACAAATTGTCTATAGGATTGACGTCAGGGCTTTGTGATGTCCACTCCAATACCTTGACTTTGTGGTCCTTAAGCCATTTTGCCGCAACTTTGGAAGTATGTTTGGGGTCATTGTCCATTTGGAAGACACATTTGTGACCGAGCTTTAACTTCCTGACTGATGTCTTGAGATGTTACTTCAATATGTCCACATAATTTTCTTTCCTCATGGTGCCATCTATTTTGTGAAGTGCACCAGTCCCTCCGGCAGCAAAGCACCCCCACAACATGATACTGCCACCCCTGTGCTGGAAGTTGGGATGGTGTTCTTCGGCTTGCAAGCCTCCCCCTTTTTCCTCCAAACATAACAATGGTCATTATGGCCAAACAGTTCTATTATTGTTTCATCAGGCCAGAGGACATTTCTCCAAAAAGTACAATCTTTGTCCCCATGTGCAGTTGCAAACCGTAGTCTGGCTTTTTTAATGGTGGTTTTGGAGCAGTGGCTTTATCTTTGCTGAGCGGCATTTCAGGTTGTCAATATAGGACTAGTTTTACTGTGGATATAGATACTTTTGTACCGGTTTCCTCCAGTATGTTCACAAGGTACTTTGCTGTTGTTCTGGGATTGATTTGCACTTTCCACACCATAGTACGTTCATCTCTAGGAGACAGAAAGCATCTCCTTCCTGAGCGGTATGACGGCTGCACGGTCCCATGGTGTTTATACTTGCGTACTATTGTTTGTACAGATGAATGTTGTACCTTCAGGCGCTTGGAAATTGCTCCCAAGGATGAACCAGACTTGTGGAGGTCTACAATTATTTCTCTGAGGTCTTGGCTGATTTCTTTTGATTTTCCCATGATGTCAAGCAAAGAGGCACTGAGTTTGAAGGTAGGCCTTGAAATATATATCCACAGGTACACCTCCAATTGACTCAAATGATGTCAATTAGCCTACCAGAAGCTTCTAAAGCCATGACATCATTTTCTGGAATTTTCCAAGCTGTTTAAAGGCACAGTCAACTTTGTGTATGTAAAATCCTGACCCACTGGAATTGTGATACAGTGAATTATAATGTGAAATAATCTGTCTGTAAACAATTGTTAGAAAAATTACTTGTGTCATGCACACAGTAGATGTCCTAACAGACTTGCCAAAATATTAGTTTGTAACAAGACATTTGTGGAGTGGTTGAAAAACTAGTTTTAATGACTCTAACCTAAGTGTATGTAAACTTCCGACTTCAACTGTATATACAATCTAATTTTGGAAATCTGTTCCCAAGTATTCCCACGCATAATAGAGATGTGATTGTACACAAATGTAAGCATGGTTTGAAATTATTATGTTTTAGTGAAGTATTATATCTGTGGTCAATTTGTAGTATACAAATTATGTGTAATTGTGGATGTTCATAAATTCAGTGCACTCTGGCGTTCGTAGATTCAGAGCGCTGTCAGATTGTCCTTTCTTAAATTCAGAGCGTTTCACTCTCGAGGCGTTCAGAGCCACAGTAGGGTTGATCCAAGCGTTGTCACAACTGCAGTCAAGCACCCAAGCTAACTGGCTAAAGTTGGCTAGCTACTTCCAGTCACAATTGAGAGAACAACTCACTGTCATTTTACTCGCCCTGTCAGAGCTGGTTAGGCTGATTTCATGATATCTAGATAGAGAGTTGTGGTGACTCTAACTGTGCTGCTGGCAACAATTGAATAAAACAAATTTGCCGACGTTTTACTGACACCGGTCATATTCAACAGGTGTTGCACATTCGGAAATTCATCAGTTATTCTGTACTCTGGCTCATTCAGACAGAGTCCTCTGAAATCGGAGTAGATAGCCAGAGTGAATTTATGTTTCCCGGCCCCTCGACCATCCGCGCAAGAAAAAAATCGGCCCAAAGTTGATCCCTGACCTACAGTATATATTTTCAATATTCATATTTCTTATTGATACGGTTTCGGGTGTCAGGTGAATTATTTATATATTAAATATGTTTGTCTCTATACAAATTCCAATGTAGCAATAAAAGGCTATTTAAATTCAGACATTTAGACCATAAAAGTGCAAATTAAGCACGTTGTCAGATTAAAGTAAAAATAAAAAACTGACTTCAATAAAACACGTCACTGACTGTAATGATGAATATTGATATGGTTGAATCTGAAGACAACAGTGTGCTTTATTAGTTAACAGTGATAACCATGTGTACAACCTCAATGTAAACAATGTGCAAAAGCCTAAATGCATTGCCCATCATATAAATTATGCAAAACTGTATTAGTCCATGACAAAATATCCAATCCACACACAGCATTGTTCACTCAAAAAGTCGTTCATATTACTTGTTTAATCCCGCAAGTAGAACACTTTCACCACTGTTCTCAGGGGTAAATCTATGAAAATAGAAGCCACGTGAAATGATAGATAGAATATAAATAAAATGTAATCTCAGCATACTTACAGTAGGATGTCAGTGTCCATACGTGTGTTTCTCTTGTGGCATCTTGTATGTACCAGATAACTAATCAGGGCTCAATAATTCCACTAATCCTGTGGTCACCTCATGTAGGTGGTGCAACCTGGGAAACACAGTGGTAACCTGTCTACCAATCATTCGGGTGTTCGTTAGATCTGCCTTCAACCGGATAGGTTGCTCTACTGTAAAGGTCCAATGCAGCCTTTTTTATCTGAATATCAAATAATTTCTGGGTAACAATTAAGCACCTTACTGTGATTGTTTTCAATTAAAATAGTTAAAAATGAACAAAAATAGATTCTTAGTAAAGATACATTTCTCAAACTAGAATTTTGCTAAAACTTTCTGGATTTATTCTGAGTGGGTAGGGGAAATCTGAGAACTAGCTGTAATTGGCAGAGAGGTTTGGAAAGCTCTTTCTTATTGGTTTATTAACACGCCAATGGTGATCTCACCTGGCAGGCCAAAACTTCATCCCAGCAAAATATGCTGGAAATTCAGGCTGTCTTTTCAAACAGCTCTTATGCTAAAAAGGGTATTATGATCATTTTCACAATTTCACAATATTATTCCAACCACATAGTGTGGAAATATTTATAAAATGAATCACGTTTTTGACTGCATTGTGATTTAGCTTGGCCAGATCAGGACACCTGCTCATGGCCAATTTGAACAAAGATGTCTCATGATGTGATTTTTATTTATTTTTTTTTACATCTAGTGCCCCTCCTTTAACAATGGAAGAGAGAAATCCAGATTATTGGTACTACCAGAATCCCCTCACAATTAATTGAGTTCAATTTGACCTATGATCTCCTGTGATGTCCATAATGAGTGGATAGAGAGGTGGTATCTTTACACTGATGGAAATAAAACAGGATAAACATGCAGTATGAGGCAAATGTAAGTATGTTTCATTTTATCGTAAGGCTATTATTGATGCCTTGTAACATTATAACATCTTTACAAGTTAATACATTATTACAATGGCCACTAGATGGCCTCAATTTCTATGGAACCATTCACATAATGGGGCTGTGATTACGTCACGGTGTGTGGTTTTGCTAAACAAGAGCTGACATAGGGAGGAAAGAATTTGCCCTGCAGTCTGTCTACTCATGACAACAACAAAAAAAATCTCCAAGCGAACCTTCTTAACAACCCACAACAATACTTACGTATAAAAGAAAATTGTAATTTTATAAACAGTTAGTCCTAGTACAGTCAGTATTTTTGTTCCATAACAAGGATAACATATTCTGGAACTGCCCTTTGTGTACATCCTTCATCTCGTTAAGTCATTACCCCAGTGTCCAATCAGGCATGGGCTTCATCTGCTGACTAGACTCATCCGAGGCTCTGACCACTGCGTCAGCTGGCAATGACACACATATAGACACACACACACACACACACATGCACATACGCACACACAACACACACACACACAGCAGCAGAAGCAGCAGCAAAGGCTTAGCACAACGTCCTTATGCCCTACCCTATATACCCATGGCCCCACGTACCTAACATCTCTGAGAGACCTGACAGCTGAATTTATGTCTGAGGGTTATGTTCCCTCTGAAGTCGCTCTGCTTTCGTTTAGAATGATCTATTAACTAGGGCTACAGAATGTTACTATGCCTCTGATGACTGTTGGACGTACTGTTTCAAACTGATTTAATTAGTTTGAATCTTGGCTCAGATTGTCTTCAGGTTTTGTTCAATGACGGAATAGGGAGTATGTGTGTACATACAGGGTGGGGTCCTAAAGACCTGCTAGGCCACTAATGACAGGGCCTTAGTTCTACACTGCCGCCTTCCTTCCAGAAAGTAAACAACCACTACGGTTTGCAGCCACTGACCCACAGCGCTGTCTCGCCACTCACATTAATTAATAATAGGAGGAGGGCCTCCAGCAGACATTCACAATGCAGCGCCCACATCATTGCCTGTCTGGGACCCATCTGGTTACACTGGGGGAGTGATTTTCATTTTGGGCTGAGCTATGGGTAACATTGTGCCTTTGAGCGATTATTGTACTGCTCTGGAAAAACATGAATATTTAATCTGGATTAAGGCTTTCATATGGAAAACAGTGCCCTGGGATCATAATACGAATTCAAAAATGAGATAGATTAATCATCCAAACTAGTGTTATTAAAACAATCTACATAACAGTCTGTATTTTAAGTACTCTGTTGATGGGCACAACATCTTATTTCAAGCTTAGCGACAGTTTGAAATGACTGGCCAGATTGAAGTCAACATTAAATTAAAGGAACCACATTTTCACTGAGGAGCAAAAGCAAAAGGTGGGCAAAGGAAGCAGATGGGATCCCTCTCACAGGACGAGCACCAATTCTCATAATCCCTGTTTGCACAGTAGCCCGAGCAAACAGAAAACCGTTTCACTAGGTTCCATTCATTCTAAAGGATGTGATGTAGTTGGTCATTTGTTTACTAAAATGTAGTACCAAGTGTAAATGTAATCCAAATGCAACACTGTGTCAAGTCACGGAAATATAAATCCTCAATTTTGGGGTAGGAGCTAGCCTGGCCTTCCCACAGCACATGTTGACATAGCAGCGTTCCACATAGCTCTGGTGCTGTAACAGGGCCAAGTCTGTCCTAGTGGTGGTGTGATAGCCTAAAAAGGGAAACAGGACAACTGATCTCTCTGTGCTCCTGCCCTGCACAACACACAGGCACTGAGAGAGAGAAGGTTGAGATGTACTGTATATGGCTGACTGTAGTAGTGTTTCTAAGCTGTCATGATTTGTAGTAGCCCCACCTGCTTCAATAACCTTCTGAAAGTAATTGCCCAAGATTTCTACTTTTTTCTATTCTGTGCTTTTGTGATATCCCCACATTACCATTGGGGCTTTCGTTATAGTTTTTTAGGATCCAAAACAGCGATGGCACTCTTATTGAAAATAGTCAAGTATAAATAGGTTGCAAGCATGCACTCTCGATGACATGCACACAGCTGCACGCAGTAAGCGTAGATAAAGGCTCAGGACCCAGGAGCAGTGGGAGGGAGCGCTCACCCTCCAAGACCGATGTGAAGCTAGCCACAATAATGGTTAAGCACAATAGTGGCATTTGCGGTTCGCCTTCAAAGTAAAAGTTCCCAATTGAACGTGACCCATTGAAAGTGATGCCATTTGTACTAGATCAAGGTTGGGATGTTGTTATATAAATTCAACAAAATACAATAATTAGCTAATTTGACCCCCAAAAAATAAATAAAAGGGCTGAAACTGAAATTTCGTTGGACGCATACTTAGATTTCACTGTACAGTCTTACCTATGGATTGTGTCTCCGTGAAATGGTGTATCAGCCTACTCAGTGACACGCACAGAACATAACTGTGAGGGTTTACCCAAATATTGGTGTCGTAGCTCTTATTAGGTACGACTAGCTGTCGCAATTGGCGTCGGCTAATGGGGATCCTAATCAAATCTATTAGGGGACTTTGTGGTAAATCACCTCCCCAGTCAGCCTATTGTGCGTTCTGGCATTCATATTTCACTGTAGAGCCTTACATTTGGATTGTGGATCCATGGAATTGTGTATCAGTCTACTCAACACAACTGTGAAGAGTTTACACAAATATTAGCATCGTAGATCTTATTGCAGCTCTTTGACACCAGTGTGAACTGAGACGCGCTAGTTCACCAGTTAACCTACAATGTGCATTGAACATTCATATTGCAATGTTCAGCTTTACCTATAGATTGTGGATCCATGGAATTGGGATATCAGTCTACTCAGTGACACCCACAGAACATAACTGTGAAAAGTTTACACAAATATTAGCATTGTAGCTCTTATTAGGGAACTTTAACTATGGCAATTCCCCTCACTATTCAGCATATTTACGCATATTGACCTTAATATTTCATACCCCATTTCATGGATCCACAATCCATACGTAAGGCTGTACAGTGAAACATGAATGTAAATACGCACAATAGGCTGACTGGGAGGTGATTTACCACAAAGTCCCCTAATGATAGTATCAAGGCTAACATTTGTGTTAACTCTTCACAGATGTGTTCTATGGGTTTCACTGAGTAAGCTGATACACAGTGGTGTAAAGCACTTAAGTAAAAATGCTTTAATGTACTACTTAAGTAGGTTTTTGGGGTATCTGTACTGTACTTTATTTTTGACTACTTTTACTTCACTTCATTCCTGAAGAAAATAATGTACTTTTTACTCCATACATTTTCCCTGACACCCAAAAGGTACTCATTACATTTAGAATGCTTAGCAGCACAGGAAAATGGTCCAATTTGCGTACTTCTCAAGAGAACATCCCTGGTCATCCCTACTGCCTCTGACGGACTCACTAAACACAAATGATTTGTTTGTAAATGATGTCTTAGTGTTGGAGTGTGCCTCTGGCTATCTTTAAAAAATGTAAAATAAAAATATGGTGCTATCTGGTTTGCTTAATATATGGAATAAATGATTTATACTTTTACTTTTGATACTTAAGTATATTTTAGCAATTACATTTACTTTTAATACTTAAATATATTTAAAACCAAATACTTTTAGACTTTTACTCAAGTATTTTAATAGGTAACTTTCACTTTTACTTGAGTAATTTTCTATTAAGATATCTTTACTTTTACTCAAGTATGACAATTGGGTACTTTTTCCATCACTGCTGACACACCATTTCATGGATCCACAATCCATAGGTAAGATTGTACAGTGAAATATAACTTTGACCCCAAAGCAATTCTGAATTCTAACACATCCACATTGCAATTTCAACTGACCTTTTTTTGTTGTTGGTTAAATGAACTAATTATTGTATTTTGTTGAATTTATATAACAACGTTGGACCATTATCTAGTCCAAATTTGTCATAATTCCACTATTTTTATCCGTTTGCACCACTTTCAATTGTGAACTCTTATTTTGAAGGCAGATTCGACTAGCGTTGCTAATCGTTATTGCTGCTAGCTTCGCATAGGTGTGAAGTTAGCAGCAATAGCATGTTCAGACACACCTGCTTTCTTGTTCAGTGGAGGAGCTAACAAAAACATTCACTTTTGCATTTCCCAAGTTTTCAATGGAATTCTACAGCGAATAAATTGCTTCAGTTTTGATTATGGTTCAACAGTCGACTTTGCTTTGCAACAAGTAAATGTGGGTATTGAGCCCATCATTTGCAGGCAGACATCAGCGGCATGACTTTTGCATTGCGCTGGAAAATGTATTTGCCGATCTTTAAGATTGTGGGAGTATGACTCGTATTTACACGTATGCGACAACCACTGGATTCGATTTGGAAGACTACTCTTGAGATACTATATGGGGGGTGGTTTATTTTGTATTTTTTGTATTGTGGCCACGGGTGGCAATGCCACGTAATATAGGCTATTGATACACAAAGGAGTTATTCTTGATGTGCGTGGAAAGTGGGCGAAAGGACAGGACCTACCGCAGCAAACATTAAAACGTTAAAGACGTTGTTTAACAAACTTGATACATTCATGAATGATAACAAACTGAACTGCTTTGTTTGAAGAAGTCGATACATTGTTGCTGCATAAGGATACATACAATCTGACACCTGGAAACTACACTTTTCTTTGAGCCGTTCGTCAGCCTTATAGGTCTCCATTGTGTGACGTTGTTTTTAGTCATTGAGCCATGGAAGAAGAGGGCGAGCCAGTCGTAAACATCTCGGACGTCGAGCAATTCCACCAGGAATCCCCCTCTGAAAACGGAGTCATGTTGGTTGTAAACCACAGTAACATTCAACCCCCTTTCAGCGTGGTGTTGGCCACTTTGTTGTATTGCGCTGAGTTTGTCTGCGCGGCTGTGCTTTGCAACATGTACCACAAGAGCGATGACGACACCTGGATGGGGTTGACCATCACCTTCATGTTGGTGCCCGCTGTATTGACTCAATTGGCGCTGACATTCATTCATAGAGACCTGGGAAGAGACCGCCCCCTGGTCCTCTTCTTGCATCTACTTCTCCTGGGCCCACTCATTAGGTAGGTATGGTGCCGAGTCATCACAGTGCTGAGTAGTAGAATAATGCAATGAGTGTTGCACTGCCTTTACCCAAGGCCCAGGCTTTCCTGGTACAGGGAATAGTGCTCTCACCTCTGGCCCCCAATCAGCTGTTCTCTCTCCCTACATTGGTGGGATCATTCTGGTGCTCTCTCGGGTAGGATGCTGGGGAAGCGTACCAGTTGACAGGTGGAACTGTGAGCGAGGAGGCTTTTCGAAGGAGAGGGTAAAATGGCTTATATAGGACTGTTCTACTGCCTCACAGGGACTAGAGCACTTGACTGCACCACAGGTTCATATACTTTAGTCCCCAGTGAACTCTCTTTCCCGCAACAGCGCTGCAGGCCTACTAAGAAATGCCTCTGTGGAGAGTAAAATGCTCTACAAGGTAAATTCACTTATCCTAGAATCAGGGCAGTATTTTCCCGTCTCTTCAAACCTGTTTGACCAGATGTGAAGTGGGTCACGGTTAAGATAGACCCTCTCATTTACACCTCTGTCAGACATGTGACTCACGCAGCCTACTGTAGATACAACTGCTAATTTGTCAACCCACTTCTAAATGGGCTTGAACTGCCACTGCCAGAGGTATTTATTACGCAGATTCTGTTGCCAAACGGCACAAAGTGGGAAAGGCCCTACCTGAATTTGTCCAATAGAAACTCAAATTTTGCTCTGTTTGGTCCCTAAACGGTTTCCGTAATGAGTATACCCCAGGCACATGTGACAATTCACAATGAGATCAACCTCATTTTTGAGGTTATTGGTATTCCGAAATTAATCTTAGTTTAGATCAGACACATTTTTTCATTCGTTTCACATACAGCTGTAGTCGGAAGTTTACATACACCGTAGCCAAATACATTTAAACTCTTAAACTCAGTTTTTCACAATTCCTGACATTTAATCCTAGTAAAGATTCCCTGTCTTAGGTCAGTTAGGATCACCACTTTATTTTAAGAATGTGAAATGTCAGAATAATAGTAGAGTGATTTATTTCAGCTTTTATTTCTTTCCTCACATTCCCAGTGGGTCAGAAGTTTACATACACTCAATCAGTATTTGGTAGCATTGCCTTTAAATTGTTTAACTTTGGTCAAATGTTTCTGGTAGCCTTCCACAAGCTTCCCACAATAAGTTGCCTGAATTTTGGCCCATTCCTCCTGACAGAGCTGGTGTAACTGAGTCAGGTTTGTAGGCCTCCTTCCTCACACGCTTTTTCAGTTCTGCCCACAAATTTTCTATAGGATTGACGTCAGGGTTTTGTGATGGCTACTCCAATACCTTGACTTTGTTTTCCTTAAGCCATTTTGCCACAACTTTGTAAGTATGCTTTGGGTCATTGTCGATTTGGAAGACCCATTTGCTACCTAGCTTTAACTTTAACAGCTTTAAGACTGATGTTGCTTCAATATGTCCACATAATTTTCTTTCCTCATGGTGCCATCTATTTTGTGAAGTGCACCAGTCCCTCCTGCAGCAAAGCACCCCCACAACATGATGCTGGCACCCCGTGCTTCACGGTTGGGTTGGTGTTCTTCGGCTTGCAAGCCTTCCCCTTTTTCCTCCAAACATAACAATGGTCATTATGGCCAAACAGTTCTATTTTTGTTTCATCAGACCAGAGGACATTTCTCCAAAAAGTACGATCTTTGTCCCCATGTGCAGTTGCAAACCGTAGTCTGGCTTTTTTATGGTGGTTTTGGAGCAGTGGCTTCTTCCTTTCAGGTTATGTCAATAGAGGACTAGTTTTACTGTGGATATAGATACTTTTGTACCAGTTTCCTCGAGTATGTTTACAAGGTCCTTTGCTGTTGTTCTGCGATTGATTTGCACTTTTCGCACAAAAGTACGTTCAACTCTAGGAGACAGAACGCGTCTCCTTCCTGATATGACGGTTGCGTGGTCCTATTGTGTTTATACTTGCGTACTATTGTTTGTACTGATGAACGTGGTACCTTCAGGCGTTTGGAAATTGCTCCCAAGGATGAACCAGACTTGTGGAGGTCTACAATCTTTTCTCTGAGGTCTTGGCTGATTTATTTTGATTTTCCCATGATGTCAAGCAAAGAGGCACTGAGTTTGAAGGTAGGCCTTGAAATACATCCACTGGTACACCTCCAATTGACTCAAATGATGTCAATTAGCCTATTAGACGCTTCTAAAGCCATGACATAATTTTCTGCAATTTTCCAAGCTGTTTAAAGGCACAGTCAACTTAGTGTATGTAATCTTCTGACCCACATGAATTTATACAGTGAATTATGAGTGAAATAATCTCTGTAAATAATTGTTATAATAATCTCTGTAAACAAAAATGACTTGTCATGCACAAAGTAGATGTCCTAACCGACTTGCCAAAACTATAGTGTGTTAACAAGACATTTGTGGAGTGGTTGAAAACTGGTTTTAATGACTCCAACCTAAGTGTATGTAAACTTCAGACTTCAACTGTATCTAATTGGCTGAAATGACACCAATCATAGCTCTCATTTTGTTTTATTGTGGAATGCACACACTTTGAAGGCTCTAATACTGACATTTCTGTAAAGCACTCTACCCCATGACAGTTAAGGTTTCTCTTTGTGTCTAGACCTGTTTGAACAAACCGTCATTTGTCACTGGTGAATTAAGGTTAAGGTGGAGTCTGGTTGCTGTTTCAAAACGGAGCATATCTGAGTGATACTGTTGGTTAACTTTGGTGTGTCAACAGAACCTTGGATTTTACAATTTGATCACTGTCGGCCTAGTAGATAGCTGCGGGTGTGGCCCATAACACTGTACAAAGTAGGCCTTCAGCATGTTGACTTTACCTCTGCATTGCTTACCATTCCATAGTACAGATTTGAAAAAGACCCAGAAAAGCAGAATAACGGTGTTTCATATTTCCTTTGAGGTGTTCTGCATTCAATCTTTTCAATTCCGCAACAAGGACTGCCTTGAATCTGCGAGGTGAATGTGCTCTATTAGAAGTGAAGCGTGATTATCAGCTATGTGTGTCAAGTATTCAAATATCTAGAAAAGCCTAGGACTGGAATGTGGAAGCAGTGCCCCGTGTCATATCACTTGAGATTTCTCTAAATGTTATATGGTTCTATTCTAATAAACACCTTATATCTACATACAGTGCCTTTTGGAAAGAATTCAGACCCCATTATTCTTTCCACATTTTATCTAATTTTATTTGTCACATACACATGGGTAGCAGATGTTAATGGGGCGGCAGGGTGGCCTAGTGGTTAGAGCGTTGGACTAGTAACCGGAAGGTACAGATCTGTCATTCTGCCCCTGAACATGCAGTTAACCCACTGTTCCTAGGCCATCATTGAAAATACGAATTTGTTCTTAACTGACTTGCCTAGTTAAATAAAGATAACATTTAAAAAAAAAATGCAAGTGTAGCGAAATGCTTGTGCTTCTAGTTCCAACGGTGCATCTAACAAGTAATCTAACAATTCCCCAACAACTCCTAATACACACAAATCTAATGAGAATATGTACATGTAAGTATATGGATGAGCGATGGCCGAGCGCTATAGGCAAGGTGCAGTAGATGGTATAAAATACATGTGACTTGAGATATGTAAACATTACTTAGAGTGGCATTGTATAAAGTGACTAGTGATCCATTTTATTAAAGTGGCCAGTGTAGGCAGCAGCTTCTCTGAATTAGTGATTGCTGTCAGATGGCCTTGATATAGAAGCTGTTTTTCAGTCTCTCGGTCCAGCTTTGGTGCACCTGTACTGACCTCGCCTTTATTGTCCTTGATGATCTTTTTGGCCTTCCTGTGACGTCGGGTGCTGTAGGTGTCATGGAGAGCAGGTAGTTTACCCCTGGTGATGCGTTGTGCAGACCGCACCACCCTCTGGAGAGCCTTGCGGTTGAGGGAAGTGCAGTGGCTGTACCAAGCTGTGATACAGCCCTACAGGATTCTCTCGATTGTGCATCTGTAAAAGTTTGTCAGGGTTTTGAGTGACAAGCCAAATTTCTTCAGCCTCCTGAGGTTGAAGAGGCACTGTTGTGCCTTCTTCACCACACTGTCTGTGTGGGTGGACCATTTCAGTTTGTCTGTGATGTGTACATCAAGGAACTTAACTTTCCACCTTCTCCACTGCTGTCCCTTCGATGTGGATAGGGGGGTGCTCCCTCTGTTGTTTCCTGAAGTCCACAATCATCTCCTTTGTTTTGTTGACGTTGAGTGAGAGGTTGTTTTCCTGACACCACACTCCGAGTGCCCTCACCACCTCCCTGTAGGCTGTCTCGTCGTTGTTGGTAATCAAGGCCACTACTGTTGTGTCGTCTGCAAACTTGATGATTGAGTTGGAGGCATGCATTGCCACACAGTCGTGGGTGAACAGGGAGTACAGGAGGGGGCTAAGCACGCACCCTTTTGGGGCCCCAGTGTTGAGGGTCAGCGAAGTGGATATGTTGTTTCCTCCCTTCACCACCTGGGGGCGGCCAATCAAAGTCCATGGCCCAATTGCACAGGACGGGTTTGAGACCCAAGGCCTGCAGCTTGATGAGGAGCTTGGAGGGTACTATGGTGTTGAATGCTGAGCTGTAGTTAAAGCCTTATTCTAAAATGGATTAAATAAAAATTAAAAATTTCCTTAGCAATCTACACACAATACCCCATAATGACAAAGTGAAAACAGGTTTTTAAAATGGGGTATTGTGTGTAGATTGAATGGGGGGGACGGACTATTTAATCCATTTCACTACAGACACCCTGGTTCGAATCCACGCTGTATCACAACCGGCAGTGATTGGGAGTCCCATAGGGCGGCGCACAATTGGCCCAGCGTCGTCTGGGTTTGGTCGGTATAGGTTATTGTAAATAAGAATTTGTTCTTACCTGACTTGCACAGTTAAATAAAAAAATCCAATAAAATACCCATAAGGACTTAAGAATGTAATTACTGCCAAAGGTGCTTCAACAAAGTACTGAGTAAAGGGTCTGAATATTTATGTAAATGTTGAATTTAATAAAAAAAATGTTTTACTTGTTTTTGCTTTGTCATTATGGGGTATTGTGTGTTGATTTATGAGGGGGGGGGGGGGGACTATTCAATCAATATCATAATAAGGCTGTAAAGTAACAAAATGTGGAAAACATCAAGGGGTCTGAATACTTTCCTGTATATGCACGGTATATGTTCAATTCAAAGGGCAGGTTTGGCGTGATCTCTGACTGTACTAGCTTCACCTTTTATGACAAATCAAGTGACTGACTTGCAGGCATTTACCAAGCCCGCACAAGGCATCACATTGGCACACTGTTTACAGCCATGCTCCCCCACTCCCTCACTGTAGCAGTGCTGATTAGTGAGAATCAGACCTTTTTATTTGTTTGTTTTCAGAAGAACTAGATCAAGGTTCGGTTTCAGGGTTTTTCTGCTACAGCTACACAGTTCTATAATCATACTCTGGAGGGTGGCTTGTTTGGGGATGTGGTTCCCTCCGTAGAGGAAGCTACATATCATTCCCGTCCTGACATTTTCCTGCCTTAAACCATATTTTGTTTCTAAGTGAACAGTTAACTGTGTCAAAAACAGATGCACTAGATAAACAGCTGTGCGTTAGTTCCAGTTACTCCCACAGACCACATCTCCGCTTTGGGCTGATCTGCTGTGCACTTCCTGTGGAGCATGGGAGGATGTCATCATCATCATCAGATCATCTGCTGTGTCGGCGCAATTCAATATTGCATGTTGCCTAGCAACTCCACCCAAGGGTTTGAATGTTGTTGACTGCACGGCTTGCTTTACCAAGTAACAGGCAAGGACTCTAGCTCACAGGGTTGTATCCGTCTTGTAACTCACATTCTCACATGTCAATGAATGAACACACAGTGAAGTTTCACAAGCAACGTAGCTTAGAATCTTTCTAAGATAATACTGTATGTTGACAAGATGTCACATGGCCAACTGGGAATCTCTGTATAGTGTCAGGTTGGTTCCCTGCTTGAGTGACCCTTGTCACAGCTTATCTAAGATAAAATAATTATCCTCCGAGGCAGAGGAGGCTACATACTTAGTCATTGCTGTCCCTGTCCCATCATGCAACTCTGAAAGTGTTTACACACAGCGAGGAAAGGTTGGTGTCTTGATGTCCTGTATTCTGAAATGCTAACTTAGTGCAAACACTCAAAGAAATTGAATTTGT
This sequence comes from Oncorhynchus mykiss, assembly GCF_057628025.1. NCBI lineage: Eukaryota > Metazoa > Chordata > Actinopteri > Salmoniformes > Salmonidae > Oncorhynchus > Oncorhynchus mykiss. Next base: position 9,270,824 of record NC_143035.1, on the reverse strand, counting down.
CCGAAGGTCAAAATTGATCTTTTTTTTTGGGCACCAATGTCTCTTGTGGGTGTTAAGTCACTGTTAAGCATAACAGGGTGAGAAATCTCTACTGGACCTTAAGGAGCATGTTGAAAGTATTTCCTGATGATGAAACCGCCCTTGTGACATTTTCTATGAAAACAAAAGCCGCAGTTGCTTGAACTGCAGCCCATGCCTTAAAGCAGGGTTTCTCAAATCCTGCCCACAACTGGCAGCACCCAAGTGATCATAAATTCGGAGCACAGGTGCAGCTGACCCGTTCGTAATGCTCGTGGTCAATTTGGTTTGACATTTGATATCCCTATGGGGCTAGTTGGGGACCATCATTAAATAACATGGGACAATATATGAAAATGGCAATAGCTCCAAATTTGAGTGACAAACCTCAAACCAACTATAAATTGTTGCTCGCCACCATTGTACTCTGGAGCAGTGGAAACGCGTTGGAGTGATGAATCACACTTCACCATCTGGCTGTCCGATGGACGAATCTGGATTTGGAGGATGCCAGGAGAACGCTACCTGCCTGAATGCATAGTGCTAACTGTAAAGTTTGGTGGAGGAGAAATAATGGTCTGGGGCTGTTTTTCATGGTTTGGGCTAGACCCCTTAGTTCCAGTGAATGGAAATCTTAACACTACAGCATACAATTACATTCTAGACGATTCTGTGCTTCCAACTTTGTGGCAACAATTTGGTGAAGGCCCTTTCCTGTTTCAGCATGACAATGCCCCCGTCCACAAAGTGAGGTCCATACAGAAATGGTTTATCAATTCTGCGAGCCAGACCTAATCGCCCAACATCAGTGCCCGACCTCACTAATGCTCTTGTGGCTGAATGGAAGCAAGTCCCCGCAGCAATGTTCCAACCTCTAGTGGAAAACCTTCTCAAAAGAGTGGAGGCTGTTATAGCAGCAAAGGGGGGACCAACTCCATATTGATGGCCATGATTTTGGCATGAGATGTTTGAGCACATGTCCACATACTTTTGGATGTGTACTGTATGTGCTTCATGAAAATATTGTCCCATTTACATTGTGTAACATATTGAAATGGGCTATCCAATGTCAAACCACACCAGCCAGCTGAAGCTAGTTGGCTAGCACTATCTAGCCTAGGCGACTTCAAGACACACAACTTGAAAACAGTGTAACCGGGTCATCTAGAAGGGTGAGTGACTAGCTGTGAACTGTTTTGACAGTGTGAATGTACAAACACTTGCCACATTCGAACACACACACACATGAGACACCCACATTACCCCCCCAAGACAACTAATTTGGCTTCAGTCATGGCCACTGCATTTCTTAATAACCAAGCTGAAAAACAAGACCAAACCAGGAAGTTCAGCCCCCCCCTTTTAAGTTCCTTATTGCATGTGTGTTTTACTTTGCTCTTTTTACAAGAACTTGTACTGTAAGCTGAGAGCAAAGTGATTTTTATGGCCTGGGAGTGATTACCTGGCAGTAGGCACTTTGCTTCAGCCAATGGTACCATTAGATGCTGCTGTGGACATCGGGCATATTGATTCTGCCAGCCAACCTTTTTTCTCAGCTGTGCTTTTTCCTGTAAGTGTAATGCATTTAGTCTCTTAGTCATTTTTTTTCAGTGCTGGCTGGCTAGACTGACTCAGCACTCATTCTCAGCTGCATTATGATGCCAAATTTCCCTGGAAGTAAATCAGTCTTGTGCCTGCTACTTCTCTCCATCTGTAGACCTTAGTTTCACGATTGTGCAATCAGACAAGATGGCCTCGATTCTTATGCATGGGCTACCAGTATTGTAGTACCACTCGAGCGATGAGTCACCTTGTGGATGGCACAGAGTGCCTTCCCTACCCCTCCTTTAAATGTCTCTCAGTTCAGCGAGAGTTGAAGTCAAAGACGAGAGGTGGCATGTTTTGGTTATGCACCGCAAGGTCACAGCCAACGTGATTCCACCAGCACCACAACAGCTGAAAAAACACAGTGGCTGAAAATGGCTGACGGACTGTATGCCAGAGGGCTCTCGTAGCAGCACAAAGCTGAGCTGCCAGGAAGTGAATCCTAGTAGTAGCCAGCCTGTCTGTGTGTTCTCTCCCCTAAAGCCCATGTCCAAAGTAGGAGCTGTTTTGGTCTGAAAGACAACATTCCAGCAACGTGCTGTGTGATTTAGTAGTTGAGTGTGGATACATTGGATGTTATTAAGTGTCTTGTGTACAGCTAACCCCTGCACTAGTACTATTCAACATAAACAGACATAAAGGAGAGCTACACCACATGTTTATCAGTGAACAGTGAAAGCATTTACCTCTGGGAAGGGAACACACCCTTCTTAGGTTTCAGTGCTATAGGCTTAGGTTTCAGTCATGCTGTCACATACACTGCCCTCTGGTGGAGTCATATAAATGTCACATTTCAGTCTCAAATTTAAATGTGAAGCAAAATATGATATTTATTGAATGATAATACAAACCCTTGACTGAAAATAAACGAGACAATGTTTTTTTGTTAGCCCGTGTTGCCCTTTGGTGGTTATGTGAAATTGCTCAATTTTCAATGGCCCTCTTCTGTCCTCAGGTGTTTTGAGGCTCTGATGGTTTATTTTAAGGCAGGCAAAAAGGAGGAGCCGTACGTGACCATCTCCAGGAAGATCAAGCTGAAGAAAGACCAGGGCACGCCCATGGAGTGGGAGATTGGCCACTCAGAGCGCAAGCTGGCCACCCACCGGAACGCCTTCAAACGCACCGCCGTCATCCAGGCCTTCCTTGGCTCCACCCCCCAGCTCACCCTGCAGCTGTACGCCACCATCCAGGAGAAGTACTTACTCCCCGTCAGAAGTAAGAGTTATCTTGATGGCATTAATGGTGAATGCTGTATGTCTTGTTTTGGGGGGTCTAACGAGTGCTTTGTCTCTGTGTTCATCCCAGTGACTCTGATGATTATCTGCCTCATCTCCGTCACCTACGGGGCCCTGGTGTGCAGCGTGCTGGCCATCAACATCCGCTACGACGACTACAAGGTGCGGCTGCGCCCGGCCGCCTACCTCTGCATGATCCTGTGGCGGGTCCTGGAGATCGCCACGCGCGTCACCTCCCTGGTACTGTTCAGCACGGCGCTCACCTACTGGGTGATCCCCGTTGGCCTAGGCAACCTTCTTTTCTTCTTCCTGCTGCCCTGGGTCGAATTCTGGGCACGACGCGCCTCGCTGCCCGACAACGTAGAGAAGAACTTCAGCAAGCTGGGCACCACAGTGGTACTGTCGCTGGTTACCTTCCTGTACGCCTGCATCAACATCTTCTGCTGGTCGGCCGTGCAGCTGGACCTGGGCCACCGTGACCTCATCGAGAAGAAGCAGCGCTGGGGCCGCCTGGCCGCCTACTACGGCGGACGCTTCCTGGAGAACGGCGCGCTCATCACCCTCTGGTACTTCCACAAGTCGGACTTCTACGAGTACGTGTGTGCCCCGTTGTTGGTGGCTCAGCTGCTCATCTGCTACAGCCTGGCCGTGCTCTTCATGCTACTCTTCTACCAGTTCTGCCACCCGTGTCGGCGCCTCTTCAGGCACAACGTGCACGACTGCCTGGCCTGCGTCTGCTGCTGTATCTGCTGCCGCAGGGGTGGGGGGAGAGAGGGGCAGGGGCAACCCAATTCCTATTCCACCACTGCCACCATGGTGCTGGTGCCATTGGAGCCACCAGAACTGCAGCCCCCAGACCTAACCAGCCAGCTGGTGGAGCGGGAGACAGCCATCATTGAAGACATAATGGAGGCGGCTTGAGAAGGCCCCATGTGATTATTGAATGATATGGGGTCATTGCGTGGTGCAGCTACTGAACTAATGGCTATGTACACTCAGGACTGTTATACTGTGAGTGGTGCAGATGAGTCGGACAGAGCTGCTAGTTCTGCACTGCGGTGCACAGAGGACAAGTTGGTCCCAAGTGGTTAGCTAAGCGCATTTGAAATTGGTACCATGATTTTATCGATTTTCCTCATTTTAGAATAACACGTGCATGCAGAGCTTTGGGCTCAAAAAGATCAGCTGTGATATAGACAATGTTGCATCACTGTTGTTGAATGGGCATACTGTACAGGTAGAGAGGCAGTGGGCCGCGGGAGACCAAAGAATATACTCTGATAAGATATGCCGCCGTGATGCACAAAGGCAGACTTGAGGATAGCAGCACGGGGGTCAGATACAGGGGGGCCAGGTGTGTGGAAACATGTGGCCTCGGGCCGACTTGCCCTGTAAACTGGGACTTCCCCTGATTACCGGCGGTTTACTTAATGAATAAACCCAACATGTTGCATTAGGTCTCTTTCATCCACACGTCAAAGCCCATATGTAACATGAAGGAAATGAAAGGTCAGATGAAATCCGAGCTACCTTCCTCAAACCCCACTCCACTCACTGTGTATTTAATGAATGGTTTGTATTATTAGTACCTGGCCTTTTTTTTTTGCCTTTTGCGCACAGTGTTTAAAAGTCAAGCTCAGTGAGTCATGCCGTGTTCACTTGCTAGTCGGGAACTAGGAAACTCAAATGTCCAACCTGCTAACCGGTTGAAGGCGGCACGACTTACAAGTTGGACATTTCAAAGTTTTGTAGTTCCAACTAGCACGTGAACGTGGCAATAGCCATGGATCATTTTAAAGAACAAATGGGTTAAAGAGACAATGGAGATTTTATGTAATCACACACATTGTCATTGAGATGCAATTCACAACTGTTTACGTTCAATGATGCCTTACCGGTAGTCTGAGTACCAGTCTCTTTACCTAACGGTCCACTCCTTTTCATTGCCAATTGGGATTAGCTAAAGAGACTGGTACCCAGACTACCTTCATGGTCCCTTATGTCTGAAATATTAAAGTCCATTATTAGTCTGCAGTGTATGGTCTGTTCAATGGCATGTTAAGTGCCTTAACTACTACATTATCACTTGAATAAAAAAGTTATTGAATACTAAATTCTGTAATATAAAGAAAACACATTTTTATTTTAGCAGTAGTAGCCTGTATGGACTTTCCAAAAACCATATACAGTTCATTCTGAAAATATTCAGACAACTTGACTTTTTACACATTGTTACGTGCCTTAATCTATAATTGATTCAATTGTTTTCCCCCCCTCCATCTGCACACAATACCCCACAATGACAAAGCAAAAACAGGTTTTTAGAAATGTTAGCAAATCCATTAAAGAAATCCCTGAAATAACATTTCCGTTAGTATTCAGACCCTTTTGTTGAAGCACCTTTGGCAGCGATTACAGCCTTGAGTCTCCTTGGGTATGATGCTAAAAGCTTGGCACACCTTTATTTGGGGAGTTTCTCCCATTCTTCTCTGCAGATCCTCTCAAGCTATGTCAGGTTGCATAGGGAGTGTTGCTGCACAGCAATTTTCAGGTCTCTCCAGAGATGTTCGATCGGGTTCAAGTCTGGGCTTTGGCTGGGCCACTCGGAGACTTGTCCCAAAGCCACTCCTGCGTCGTCTTGGCTGTGTACTTGGGGTCATTGTCCTGTTGAAAGGTTAATATTGACCCCAGTATGAGGTCCTGAGCGCTCTGCAGCAGGTTTTCATCAAGGATCTCTGTACTTTGCTCCGTTCATCTTTGCATAGATCCTGACTAGTCTCCCAGTCCCTGCCACGGAAAAACATACCCACAACATGATGCTTCCACCACCATGTTTCACCATAGGGTTGGTGCCAGGTTTCCTCCAGATGTGACACTTGGCATTCAGGCCAAAGAGTTCAATCTTGGTTTCATTAGACCAGAGAATCTTGTTTCTCATGAGAGTCCTTTAGGGGCCTTTTGGCGAACTCCAAGCGGGCTATCGTGCATTTTATTGAGGAGTGGCTTCCGTCTGGCCACTATATCATAAAGGCCTGATTGGTAGATTGCTGCAAAGACAGTTGTCCTTCTGTTAGGTTCTCCCATCTCCAGAGAGGAACTCTGGAGCTCTGTCAGTGTGATCATCGGGTTCTTTGTCACCTCCCTGACCAAGACCCTTCTCCCCTGATTGCTCAGTTTGGCTGGGTGGCCAGCTCTAGGAAGAGTCTTGGTGGTTCCAAACATCTTCCATTTAAGAATGATGGAGGCCACTGTGTTCTTGGGGACCTTCGACGCTGCATAAATGTTTTGGTACCCTTCCCCAGATCTGTGCCTCGACACAATCCTGTCTCGGGTGCTCTATGGACAATTCCTTCGACCTCATGTTTTGGTTTTTGCTCTGACTTGCACTGTCAACTGTGAGACCTCATATAGACAGGGTGTGTACCTTTCCAAATCATGTCCAATCAATTGAATTTATCACAGGTAGAATCCAATCAAATTGTAAAAACATCTCAAGGACGATCAATGGAAACAGGATGCACTGAAGCTCAATTTCGAATATCATAGCAAAGGGTATGAATACTTATGTAAATAAGGTATTTCTGATGTTTTTTTAATACATTTGCAAAAAATATATAAAAACCTGTTTTCACTTTGTCATTTTGGGGTATTGTGTGTAAATTGATGAGGGGGAATAAAATACAATTTTCGAATAACGCTGTAAAGTAACAATGTGGAAAAAAATCAAGGAGTCTGAATACTTTCCGAATGCACTTTAGATCCATAGGAAAGTAACTTGAGATGTTCTATAGGCGCAGGCATGGATAGACATGATCGGGTGGTGGTTTACCCGAATATGGCTCAAAATTGTCTAAAGAAAAAGGCCTCTCCTCAATTCCCCTGCTTGGAGCCCAAGAGCCAACCATAGTCGGTCCAAAAAAAATCTTCCTCATTCCAAAGGCAAGGGGAAAGGGGATTCTGACAAGCTCTCAACAAAAGTAAATGATTACATCCTCCCTGGGGAAATGCAATTTGATGGACTGTATTTCCTTGGCATAACTTTGACTACTGACCTGAAATGGGTGGGGTTCGAACAGGTGCACTGTATAAAAACGACTGGTAACGGCTTAAAGACCAGTAGTGGTGGATGGCAAAAGTCATTCAAAATGGGCAACTGGATCATTAACCATGGACTGACATACTTCATACTGGTAAGAATATGATGTATTACCTTAATCATATTGGATAATGTAGGCTATAGTCAATGTATCATTTGAGTGAATGCGATACATGTATTTGGGCTTTTAAGGACAGCCAGACAAAGCGCATATGAGTGATGCCCCAGATGCGTAATATCTCTCCAAATGCGCAAAATAGGATAACTTGGTTAGCTTTACTGAAACCCCAAAAGGTTGTGTCTATACTTGACACTTGCATGCGACTTCTGCTACCAGAATATGAAGAGGTGGTCAGGGATGTGTGCGGATTTCTCCTTAGTCTGAACGCAATCAAGCTACCGAAAGGGCATACATTGGGCGAGCTCATCACCTATCCTCCCGCAAGGCTCCAGAAAACTTGCGTTTTGGACCGAGAGGCAGCTTTTTATTATTAAGTTGGAGGAAAAACGTTCTTAGCGTGTGAAGGCACGTGTCTATTGGCCTCATACACGCTAGCTAATATGTTTGGTTTGGCTAGAGTTACGCTAACCCGTTTGAAATCGCTTTAGCGTTGCTTGCTGGCTAGCTACAGAGGTAGTTACTGCCACCAGTTGTTGTTGTGTTGTTGTATTTAGCCTATTCCACTGTTCGTAGAACGCATACTGTCATTTGAAAATAGCGCGGGAATCCGGACACACTGTGGACAGGGTAGACATAATTTAAAATGTAGTGTCCGTGCATGACTCGTTCGGGAATTCCATGATCACCCTTACAAAAAAAGATTACCGTTTTTAAACTGTAGTCGACTGTGGTATTTCGGACGCAGTAATTGCAGCGGTCTAAAGGCACTGCATCTCAGTGCAAGAGGCGTCACTGTAGTCCCTGGTTCGAATCCAGGCTGCATCACACCCGGCCGTGATTGGGAGTCGCATAGTGCGGCGCACAATTAGCCCAGAGTCATCCGGGGTAGGCCGTCATTGTAAATAAGAATTTGACTTCCCTAGTTAAATAAAGGTAAAATAAATACATTGCAGAATAACTAAATGTAACTGCAGTTACTCTGCAAAATTACTGTAGTCAAAAAAAGTGTTATTTTGGACGCAGTATTTGGAACATACTGCACTCTGACTGCAATCTTTTTTTGTAAAGGCAGAACTATGATCAGAATACTAAAGCTGCATGAACTGTCAAGTCTAGACAACGGCAAGATATGTTATTTTGAGAGGAATGCATGTTCTTTTTAAGAGTAATAAATAGAAGACTACAATATTCCCAATCCTGCTGTTTTGGACATCTTTTCATGGCTGGATTTACAGGTGGTCTGGATGGCCATCAACATATTCATTTTCGTCTGGTTCTACTTCTTGTACGACTTGGGGGATCGGTTTTTCTACACGCGACACCTTTTAGGGGTGAGTCTTACCATAATATTTAGGCCTTGGGCAGTATAAACATAGTATAGTGTACATGCTCAATTAATAATGCATTCCTACTATTTAAATAGGACAAATATGAAGTATCCGACTTTGTCTGTTGAATTTGTTTCTATTTAGTAGTTTACACCATTCCTTATGATAGGACAGATGTCACAGAGGGTATGTATAGGATAACACACTGCAGAGGTTGACATGGGTGTCCTTGGGCTTTCAGTCTGCATTGGCCTGGGCCAGAGCCCCTGCAGCCGTCCTCAACTTCAACTGCCTGCTGATTCTGCTGCCTGTGTGTCGGAACCTGCTGTCTCTTGTCCGCGGCTCCTTCGTGGTAAAACTAATCCTCAGGGTTTAGCCAAGGGGTCATGCAATTATTGTCTAATTTGTCATCACAGCATCTTGTAGCAAACATTCCTCTGTACATTACTGTATACTTATATTGTCTGATGATAACTATAACGGAACGGACTTGTATGGTTGAAGTGCTTTGCCAATATATTAAAGGTTCATGGCTTTTAATGGACTTTCATTGTCATCTTCCTAATTTGTCTTGAACTTCCTTGTGTTGCTGTTTCAGTGCTGTGGGCGAACTATGAGGAAACAGCTGGACAAAAATATCAGTTTCCACAAGCTGGTGGCCTACATGATTGGCCTGATGACAGGTATGCGACGCTTGCTTCCTGGTCAGATAACCAGCGGAAAACCCTAACCTGAAGCCTTTACTTTCTCATGCACTGATAAGTAATCTACTCGTAAACAAAGTTCGATTTTAGGTGACAATGGTGATGAAACGTTTAAGATTTATTTGAAATTGTTACCAGTGTTATTTGGTCAACACAAAATATGACACTTTCTTATTGTGGCAACGGCACAATTAAGGTCAAGGGGTGAAAAAGACCAGGAGACTGAAGCTGGAAATGGACTTACTAGGGTTGTTGGATGGGGAGATCCTGACCTCGGAGAGACTAAAGGCCTGACAAAGTATTTCTCAAGAAGAACCGAGTAAACATTTTTGTCACATTCGATAGAACATTTGAACATTCATCCAGTATCTTTTGATATGGCCAGATGGAGTATTCAGGCTATGTTGAAGAGGTCATTGAAAACCTCAGCTTCGGTTTAAATACCAGTACATGGTTCAACATAGCTTGAAATGCTCGAGGAATGGAGAACGACATTCCGACACGGCTTCTTTCATGTTATTATCCCTGTGCCGTTATCCCTGTGCCGTTATCCCTGTGCCGTTATCCCTGTGCCATACCAGTACATGGTTCAAAGTAGATTAAACCATTTCAACATAGATCGTACCATTATCTTTGTGCCAATTTCTACACTTTTCTATTCTTAAATAATAGTGTTTCGAAAGAATGGAGTAGTGGTATCCAATCAAGGCAGTGACTCCGATCCAAAGTTCAACTAATTTACCTGCGCTGCCCTTGGGGGTGGTTTATTCAGATCCCCATTCGATTTTGCCAAAGCAGCAGCTATTCTTCCTGGGGTGGAATGATCCTGTTGAACACATAGGAATCTCGAGTCTATTCCTAATGCTAAATTAGACGTTAAACTGTATTTCCTCTTGTTTTGTGGCAGCGGTTCACATCATTGCCCATTTGCTGAACGTGGAGCGGTACTACAACAGCTGGCATGGAGAGTATGATGCCCTCAGCATGGCCCTGTCCAGACTTAACGACTCGGGCAACACCACCTACCTGAACCCAATCCGCTCTACAACCACTGTACGGCTTGCAAGCCATTGGAGTTTTAATCACTTGTTTAGTACTGTATTATAATTCTTTGTATGTTATTGTAATTAGGGCACCAAGTTTTTCCTAGTCAGGTCTGGTATACCAAACAAACTCCTGGCACAAGTCCTTGTAGAAGTTTTATATAGGCCTAGAGGTCATGTGAATGACTTGGGTGCATTCTGATTGGCTCCTTCTGCCTCAGACTCCGAACCTCCTGGTGTTCACCACCATCGCTGGGATCACGGGCGTAATCATCACGCTGGCACTCATCCTTATGATCACCTCGTCCATGGAGGTCATCAGGCGCAGCTACTTCGAGGTCTTCTGGTTCACACACCACCTCTTCATTGTCTTCTTTGCTGGGCTGGTCATCCATGGAGCCGGGTAAGGCACTCTCTTTTAAAGCTACAATATCTGACCAAATTCACATAGAAATGGCAGTTAGAAATCTCATTCTAATTGAAAGCAAAGCTAAGAAGCAGTAGATCTGTTCTATATGCACTATTTCTATGTTTCCTGTTTTTAAGTTTAGTGGTTTAGTACACCAGCTTCAAACAGCTGACAATACAATGTTTTTTGTTATGGAAATGGTATTTCACAGAGGTTTAGATGGTGCAATGATTCTCTACACTATACCTGCTAGTTTTGTCACATAAACATAAATTATGCGAACTACTGTATTAGAATTTTTGCAACCAGGAAATGGTGGAGTGATTTCTGCATAGTGCACCTTGAAGAGTAAAGGTTTGTTTTGGATTAGAAGTCAATGGTTATGTCCATTGTCCCTACAGACGCATAGTTCGAAGTCAAACAAACGCCAATCCACCATATAATATCACCTTCTGTAAAGATCATATAGAAGACTGGGGGAAGAAAAAGATGTGTCCCGTCCCTCAGTTTGCAGGGGGGTTCCCACAGGTAAGAGGTTCCTCAATGACACGTAATAATATCACCTACAATCAAAAATAACTTAAAGAGAATCGTCTTCGATACAGTATGTCCTGTGTTCCCATGTCCTTATAGACCTGGATGTGGGTGATCGGTCCCATGGTCCTCTATGTGTGTGAGCGCTTGCTGCGCTTCATCCGCTACATTCAGGCGGTCAAATACAGAAAGGTAAGTGTGCACTGCAGTAACTACTAACTATTCTGTGTAATTGACAATAATTGTATTTTCCTTTCCATGACCAGATAATGAATATCCGTTTCTCTAACGCTCCCCTCTTAGATAGTGATTCGGCCGTCCAAAGTACTGGAACTGCAGCTGGTGAAGAATGGTTTCAAAATGGACGTGGGCCAGTACGTCTTCCTCAACTGCCCAGCCATCTCCCAGCTGGAGTGGCACCCCTTCACCATGACCTCTGCCCCCGAGGAGGACTTCTTCAGCGTGCACATTCGCTCTGTAGGTGACTGGACCCAGAAACTCATCAGCATCGTGGAGCAGCTCCCTGAGGGGGCTCAGGGACCGAAGTAAGTTTTCTTTATAGAAAAGCAGACAATGGCTTATAATGTAGCAAGCAGCAAGCTCCTCATCTTTGTTGATGGGGAGGATAAGGGGCATCAATGCATGATTTCTGTGAAAGGTCCAAGTTACATGCACAGATTAAGTTGGAAACCATTCCTGAATGCATAGGAATTAGGTTTAGCTGGTCAAATATTTCTGCCCTCCTATCCTGTTTGTGATGGCTTGACCTTTGACCTGTCCCTCAGAATGGGTGTGGATGGACCGTTTGGTACGGCCAGTGAGGATGTGTTTGACTACGAAGTCGCCATGCTGGTTGGCGCTGGAATCGGAGTCACCCCCTTCGCCTCCATCCTCAAGTCCATCTGGTACAAATTCAAGGACTCCAACCCCAAGCTACGCACCAGAAAGGTAGGGAACATATTGATACTCTCTGGCTTTCCATTGAAGCTACTAACCAGACACCTTTAGTCCTGCATACCAGTCTAATTCCATGATGCACCTGAATGTCTCTGTGAACATTAGTATTTTTCATGGACTTTTGCCAGCATAGCATGTTATAGCTTCGGTATTGAATTGTTTGAAATCACATCCTCATATTTACTTCCTGGTTGCAGATCTACTTCTATTGGCTGTGCAGGGAGACGCATGCATTCGAGTGGTTTGCAGATCTGTTGCAGGTGCTGGAGAGGGAGATGGAGGAGAGAGGCATGGGAGACTTCCTCACCTACAAACTCTACCTCACTGGATGGGATCAGAGCCATGTATGTGAGGCAGCATACATACACCCACCAACAATCTGTATTACCATATTCCACTGTGAGACATGCAATAGTTGTGGTAGCGTCTGTTCACTATCTTCCTTCCCCATAGGCAACTCATGTGATGGTTCATGCGGATGCGGACACGGATGTGGTCACTGGTCTGAAGCAGAAAACCAACTACGGCAGGCCGAACTGGGATAAGGAGTTTGAACAAGTGTGCCAAGAGAATCCGACGTACGTTTGTTTACAACACGTCTTGATATGACAATATTCCTTTATAAATCAGTTCTGGACAGTAGTAAAAGCTGCAATGTGTAACTTTTTGGGGCGACTCTACCAAATTCACAAGTCTAAGAAGCTGTACATCTGTTCTATGGGCGCTATTTCTATGCTTCCCATTCTTATGTGCACAAAATGAGACAAAATAAACTTTTTAGAATTTTAGCAACCAAGAAATGGCAGAGCGATTTCTGCATCTTTAAAAACAGGGGTATTACATATAGCTTGGACTGTACCCTTCATTGACTAAACTACTATATATGTCTCTCTTATCAATGTCTACAGGTCAGTGGTGGGCACGTTCTTGTGTGGCCCTGTGGTCTTAGCTACCGTCTTGTCAAAGAAATGTGTCAAATACACGGACGTCGATCCCCGAAAGACCAAATTCTACTTCAACAAGGAGAACTTCTGAGCAAAACCATGTCTAATCTGCCCCCCGACCAAAGCTGGCTCTTTGGTCTTCCAAAATGTTTGCAAAGAGTTGTTTTTAAAACTATTCATCTGGGAGCTTCTTGAGTGGTGCAGCGGTACTTCCGGCCGGGATTTCCTTGTTCCATCGCGCTCTAGCGACTCCTTGTGGTGGGCCAGGCGCCTGCAAGCTGACTTCGTCCGCCAGCTGGACAGTGTTTCCTCCGACACATTGGTGCGGCTGACTTCCGGGTTAAGCGAGCAGCGTGTCAAGAAGCAGTGCGACTTGGCAGGGTCACGTTTCAGAGGATGCATGGCTTTTGACTTCACCTCTCCTGAGTCCGTAGTGGAGTTGCAGCGATGGGACAAGACTATAACCAAATGGATATCAAGAAATTGAGGGAATTTTTTTTTTTTTACAAGAATCTGAACATGACAGATGCTGTAGAATATATCAGCCCTTAATACCTTTTCAGATTCTGCTTCCTCCACAGAAAACTGACAAGCCTTGCACATTTAGACAAATGTGCACAAAATGAGAGAAATAAGCTTTTTGTGCATATGAAACATTTCATTTCAACTCAAACATGCAACCAACACTTTAAATATGTTTTATTCAGTGTAGAATAAAGAATCAACAATGGCTCTTATAGCTGAACATGACACTGAGGCCTTTGAGTTTCACGCTTTCAAGGTGTAGCTACAGAGAAGGAAATGATAGCAATGTTTTTACAAAAGCCCTATTGTATATCCATTTCCTTGTAAACGATACAGGTGCACTGAAGTGTTAAATGAGGGCGAGGCATTGCCAGTCAAAGCTACATAATCTGTTCTAGAACAAATGAGTCACAATCCTATGAAGCATGTATACAAATGTACTTTCCTCACATTTACAAAATAATTCCAAGGACTCTTTCACTCTGTGTATCCCCTCAACCTACACAATTGTTTCACTTCATTTGTATGTCCTTTTTCTTATGAGCAAATAGTTTATTTTAAATCTACAATGGACACTTTAAATCCTCTCCTGTACATACCAACATCCCATCTGAATAAAATACAGTACTGAAAAATTGTTCTCGTCTATTTGTTTTGATAGACAATATAAAAACCCATAACATCCAGCAATACTTCTGTTGAAGTGTTGCCATTTGAGGATGAACTGACATTCTTCAAATCACAAGCACTCACTTCAATCTTCCATTAAAAAAAGACAATATAATACAAAACAATCTACAAAATGTTTGAAATTAGGATGAGGTGACGTCGACATTATAGGGGACAGGGAGTTGGTTGTTCTTTAGGGCGCCCCGGCGGTCTTCTGGATCTGCTCTTTGAGGATGAGGATGCTCTGCCTCTGCTCTGGGGGTAGCATGGCAATCTGTTCTGGGGTCAGCTGCAGCACCTGCATGATCAAGGCGGCCTGGAAAACAATAGACAAACTGGTGAACCACACTGCTCTCAGATCAGATATTGACAGGCAGGCAGTAATGTTAAAACCAAAATACCGCCAAAAGCACAGCTTGGATACAGAAGGAAAGTCAGATCTTTCAAAATAGTTTACACAGAACACGTTAAAAATTTTCCACTGCGTCATGTAGTGTATTCCATTGGTTGTTATTGCATTGAAATAAATGGCTTTTCATTGAGTGCTAATGCATTGGTTATTTTGTTGCCCTGACTCGTTACTCTTCAGGTAGCCAAAGAAAGCACTGAGCCCCAAGTTGTCTCCACAAACCCAAGTGCTTGAGATGTCAATCCTCTTTTCACCCCATTCCTCAATAACTTCCTTCCCAGACTGCTGACAGGTTAGGACAGACAGACCTTTCATTTAAAAGTTGGGGTTTAAGCTTCTTGTCATTGAGCATCTTTTTTTATTTGACCTTTATTTAACCAGGTAGGCCAGTTGAGAACAAGTTCTCAATTACATCTGCGACCTGGCCAAGATATAGCAAAGCAGTGCAACAAAAACAGAGTTACAAACGTTCAGTCAATAACACAATAGAAAAATCTATGTACAGTGTGTGCAAATGTAGAAGAGTAGGGAGGTAATAAAAATGCTAAATTGTAATTATTTCGCCTAAACACTGGAGTGATAGATGTGCAGATGATGTGCAAGTAGAGATACTGGGGTGCAAAAGAGAAAGAGGGTAAGTAATAATATGGGGATGAGGTAGTTGGGTGTGCCATTTACAGATTGGCTGTGTACAGGTACAGTGATCGGTAAGTTGCTCTGACGGCTGATGCTTAAAGTTAGAGGGGGAGAGATAAGACTCCAGCTTCAGTGATTTTTGCAATTCATTCCAGTCATTGGCAGCAGAGAACTGGAAGGAAAGGCAGCCAAAGGAAGTGTTGGCTTTGGGGGATGACCAGTGAAATATACCTGCTGGAGCGCATGCTACGGGTGGGTGTTGCTATGGTGACCAGTGAGCTGAGATAATGCGGGGCTTTACCTAGCAAAGACTTAGATGACCTGGAGCCACTGAGTTTGGTGACAAATATGTAGTGAGGGCCAGCCAACGAGAGCATACAGGTCACAGTGGTGGGTAGTATATGGGGCTTTGGTGACAAAACGGATGGCACTGCGATAGACTACATCCAATTAGCTGAGTAGAGTGTTGGAGGCTATTTTGTAAATGACGTCGCCGAAGTTGAGGATCGGTAGGATAGTCAGTTTTACAAGGGTATATTTGGCAGCATGAGTGAAGTAGGCTTTGTTGTGAAATAGGAAGCCGATTCTAGATTTCATTTTGGATTGGAGATGCTTAATGTGAGTCTGGAAGGAGAGTTTACAGTCTAGCCAGACACCTAGGTATTTGTAGTTATCCACATATTCTAGGTCAGAATCGTCCAGAGTAGTGATTGATGCTAGTCGGGCGGGAAGGTGAGGGCAGCAATTGGTTGAAGAGCATGCACTTAGTTTTACTAGCATTTAAAAGCTGTTGGAGGCCACAGAAGGAGTGTTGTATGGCGTTGAAGCTCATTTGGAGGTTTGTTAGCACAGTGTCCACAGAATGGTGTCATCTGCGTAGAAATGGATCAGAGAATCACCAGCAGCAAGAGTGACATCATTGTTATATACAGAGAAAAAAAAAAGAGTCAGCCCGAGAATTGAACCCTGTGGAACCCCCATAGAGACTGCAAGAGGTCCGGACAACAGGCCCTCCGATTTGACACACTGAACTATCTGAGAAGTAGTTGGTGAACCAGGCGAGGCAGTCATTTGAGAAGCCAAGGCTATTGAGTCTGCCAATAAGAATGTGATGATTGACAGAGTCGAAAGCCTTGGCCAGGTCGATGAAGACAGCTGCACAGTACAGTGCCTTCAGAAAGTATTCACACCCCTTGACTTTCACATTTTGTTGCGTTACAGCCGGAATTTAAAATTGTGATTTGTCACTGGCCTACACACAACAACCCATTATGTCAAAGTGGAATTGTGTTTTTTACAAATCAATAAAAGTGGAAAAGCTGAAATGTCTTGAGGCAATAAGTATTCAAACCTTTTGTTATGGCAAGCCTAAATAAGTTCAAGAGTATAAATATGCTTTCAAGTCACATAATAAGTTGCATGGACTTTGAATACAAGAGTGTTTAAACATTATTTTTGAATGGCTACCTCATGTCTGTACCCCACACACAATTTTGAAGGTCCCTCAGCTCGAGCAGTAAATTTCAAACAGATTGAACCGCAAAGAATGGAGGTTTTCCAATGCCTCGCAAAGGGCACCTATTGGTAGATGGGTAAAAAAAGAAAGAAAAAAAGACATTGAATATCCCTTTGAGCATGGTGAAGTTATTACACTTTGGATGGTGTATCAATACACCCAGTCACTGCAAAGATACAGGCGTCCTTACTAACTCATTTGCCGGAGAGGAAGAAAACCGCTCAGGGACTTCACCATGCGGCCAATGGTGACTTTAAAACAGTTACAGAGTTGAATGGCTGTGATAGGAGAAAACTGAGGATGGATCAACATTGTAGTTAGTGCCTTCGGAAAGTATTCACACCCCTTGACTTTTTCCACATTCTGTTATGTTACAGCCTTATTCTAAAATGGATTAAATTGTTTCCCCCCATAATGACAAAGCAAAAACAGGTTTAGAAATGTTTGTGAATGTATTAAAAATAAACTGAAATGTCACATTTACATAAGTATTTAAACCCTTAAAAATAAGTACTTTGTTGAATGAAGCACCTTTGGCAGCATCGAGTCTTCTTGGGTATGACGCTACAAGCTTGGCACACCTGTATTTAGGGAGTTTATCCCATTCTTCTCTGCAGATCCTCTCAGGCGCTGTCAGGTTGGATGGGGAGTGTTGCTGCACAGCTATTTTCAGGTCTTTCCAGATATGATCGATCAGGTTCTAGTCCGAGCTCTGGCTGGGTCACTCAAGGACATTCAGAGACTTGTCCCGAAGCCAGTCCTGAGTTGTCTTGGCTGTGTGCTTAGGGTGGTTGTCCTGTTGGAAGGTGAACCTTCACCCCAGTCGGAGGTCCTGAGCGCTCTGGAGCAGGTTGTCATCAAGGATCTCTGTACCTCATCTTTGCCTCAATCCTGACTAGTCTCCCAGTCCCTGCTGAAGAAAAACATCCCCACAACCATGCTTCACCGTAGGGAAGTGCTGCAGGGATATTTCTCCTTCTGGAAGGTTCTCCCATCTCCACAGAGGAACTCGGTCAGAGTGACCATCGGGTTCTTGGTCACCTCCCTGACCAATGCCTTTCTCCCCTGATTGCTCAGCTTTGCCGGGCGGCCAGCTCAAGGAAGAGTCTTGGTGGTTCCAAACTTCTTCCATTTAAGAATGATGGAGGCCACTGTGTTCTTGGGAACATTCAATGCAGCAAACATTTTTTGGTACCCTTCCCCAGATCTGTGCCTTGACACAATCCTGTCTCGGAGCTCCAGGGACAATTCCTTCAACCTCGTGTTTTGGTTTTTGCTCTGACTTGCACCGTCAACTGTGAGACCTCATATAGACAGGTGTGTGCCTTTCCAAATCATGTCCAATGAAGTTGTAGAAACATCTCAAGAATGAGCAATGGAAACCAAGATGCACCTGAGCTCAATTTCAAGTCTCATAGCAAAGGGTCTGAATGGTTATGTAAATAAGGCATCGGTTAATTTGTATACATTTGCAGACATTTATAAAAACCTGTTTTCGCTTTGTCATTATGGGGTTGTGTGTGTAGATTTCTGAGGACTTCTCTCCCTTTCAGAATAAGGCTGTAACGTAACAAAATGTTGAAAAAGTAAAGGGGTCTGAATACTTTCCAAAGGTCATGTATGCCACAATACTAACCTGCTGAACCTAGTGAAAAGCAAGCAAGCCTGTACAGAATAACATTTTCCTAAACCTGCATTGTTTGAACAAGGCACTAAAGTAATACTGCAAAAAATGTTGCAAAGCAATTAACCTTTTGTCCTGAATACAAAGTGTTATGTTTGTGGCAAATCCAATACAACATGACCGAGTACAACTCTCCATCCTTTCAAGCATAGTGGTGGCTGCATCATGTTATGGGCATGATTGTAATCGTTAAGGACTCAGGAGCTTTATAGGATAAAACAATAAAGACAGAATGGAGATAAGCACAGGCAAAATTCTAGAGGAACTCCTGGTTCAGTCTGCTTTCCAACAGACAATAGATGACAAACGTACCTTTCAGAAGGACAAAAACCTAAAGTACAGGGCCAAATCTACACTGGAGTTGCTTACCAAGAAGACCTTGAAAGTTCTTGAGTGGCCATTTTATAGCGACATAAAAATCTATGGCAAGACCTGAAAACGATTGTTTAGCAATGATCAACAACCAATTTGACAGAGCTTGAAGGATTTTGAAAATAAGATAATGGGCAAATGTTGCACAATCCAGGTGTGCAAAGCTCTTCGAGACTTACAGTTGCAATCGTTGCCAAAGGTTATTCTAACATGCATTGACTCAGGGGGTTGAATACTTATGTAATCAAGACAGTGTTTTTTTTTTATACAAATGTTTGAATTTTTCTTCCACTTTGACATTAGGGTATTTTGTGCAGATCATTGACCAAAATAAATCACAATTAAATAGATTTCAATCACACTTTAACACAACAAAATGTGGAAAAAGTCAATAGATGTGAATACTTCCTGAAGGTACTTGATGCTCTAGTTTCTCTAGACAGCCAACACTAATCTGAGCCAATATCTTCTAGTACTAGCCAGGCATTTTAAGGTGAAACTGAAAGTTAATCGTGACACAATGGTGACATGACAAACCCACCTTCTCATGGTCCTGTGAGGTCACCTGGCTTTGCCCTGGGCTGAAGCTACCTCCAGACTGTGGTACACCAGGACCCTGAAAAAAACAGTTATTAGAACTGTTTTCATTGACAACAAGACCTAATGTTGAAGACATTTGCTGTAGGTAGGCAGTACCGGTCTGGCAGTTGGAGGGGCATTAGGATTCATGGAGTGGGGGGGGGGACCCTGCATTCCTTGGGCCATGGGAACCCTCTGGCCTGACACTGGTCCACGGGTGTCCACCGCTCTGGGGTCACGACCTTTAGAAACAACAGCCATTCCTCACGTGATTACTCATTACAGATCTGATCTAACTAGTCTAAGCACAGGAGCTTTTCCACCTGTTTTCCACACAATTCTAAATTATGGCAATAATGCTTCTAATAAAATGTCTGCTAATAAAAGAGACTTAATTGGACTTGATGTTAATACTGTGATGTGGATACCTCTTGTCTCCATGGGGGGTCCCCTGGGCTCCATCATGGGTGGTCCCCGGGGCTCTCCCATCATGCCCCTGGGTTCACTCATGGGGGATCCCCGGAGCTCTCCCATCATGCCTCTGGGTTCACCCATGGGGGGTCCCCGGGGCTCTCCCATCATGCCCCTGGGTTCACCCATGGGGGGTCCCCGGGTCTCTCCCATCATGCCTCTGGGTTCACCCATGGGGGGTCCTCTCATGTCATGAGGTGGCCTCATGTCCGAAGGAGGCCCGCCAACCATCTGGTTCATGTGCATGGGGGGCCCCTGGTGTGGTGGGGGGGCGCCAATGAAGGCTCCTCCACGACTGGACACAAAGAGAACAGAATAAGCCAGTCGTTCACAGAAATTGAAAAGGTGCTATAAGAATGCAATTGATTAACTCAATGACGGTAAAACTACACTAACAATGCCTCCTCTTTCACCTGGGTTCGATGACCTCTCCTGTGACTGAGAGCAGGGTTCCTCCTCGGGGGTCGTTGGGGCCGTCGCCAAGCAGGCCTCTGGGGGGGATACCACCTGGTCCTGAGGGGGGTATACATCAGTCAGCTATAGACATGTCGGAGGGACACCATCTATCACAGAACACAACATCACTACACCGTAATGCATCCAAAGAACTACAGTTCTAATTCTATGGTCATGTCACTCATCAGACCATGGTGATTTAATTTCACAATGACTCCCATAGGTCACACAGAGAGACACAATAACCACAGCACAGTAATGACACAGCTCACCATCACACCACAGACAGAGGACCGAGGTAAAAACAACAAGGAGTTTTATACAAAAGGAGCACGGCATATCTTTGAAAATGTTCCGTTTTCAAGTCGTTTGCCTACTTGCACATCTGGTATTGTTGGACCGGACACGTCAATAGAAGAGGCATGTGTTAGCGACATGAAAAAAGGCCATGGGTGTTAACATGAAATTGCTAAAACAGCATTAGCACAAATCTATTTTGTTGACTACAATAAATGTATTAATCCCATTCCTCGTCATGGAATTTTCTAACAGGTAATTACAATTGAGGTTATTTGTTCATGCGGCCGGCCGCCTTTGTCAATCACTCTAATCATTCATCACACTTGTATCTTGGGACTATTGTTCATATTTGCAGTTGCATCACACTCCTCTATGACATGATAGGGTTTTAGGGCAATGTGTATTTTTAGCCTGAAGTAAACACCAACTGCATGACCAGTCAGATTAATAATACATTTCTAAATGACAAAAATGTATTTACTCTAACAGGACATAATTTATGCTCTCATGGTCTAAAAAGAGTCCATATTAACAAAAGGAAACTGAAGGACTAACAGTACAGTTAGATATCAATAAAAAAAAAACTGTACCATAGACGTACAAAATAAGTTAGAGGAAAAACAAAAAGAAATGGGGGAACTTATTCAAGAAAGAGCAAGTGTAATATATTATATAAATAAAGCAAAATGGATGGAATATGGGGGGGATGCACAAAATTATTTTACAATCTTCAACATAGAAATGCTACCAAAAAAATGTTATTGAAACATGTTAAATGGAGTCACGCATGATACTCTTTCAAAATATTGTTCAGTGTAAGTAAAGTACGTTAGGAATATGTTTTCATTTCAGTTTCCTCCATCTCCACTAACCGAAGCTAATTGTATGGATTTTTTCCCTATTAATAACGTAAAATTAACATCTGTACAGAAAGACTCATGTGAAGGCCAAATTGCAGAGGAGGAACATCTTGATGCAATTAAAGCCTTTATGGCTGGGAAAACATGTATTTTTAAATATACTTAGTGGACCAATATTAGCATGTTTGAAGCACTCCTATATAAACAGATTATAGGATACGCAACAAGAAGGTTGGATTTCATTATTACTGAAACAGGATCCAAATGATTGATTGATATATATATATATATATATATATATATATATATATATATATATATATATATATATATATAAATAAATAAAAGAGGTCGACTGATTAAATCGGGAATGGCCGATTAATTAGGGCCGATTTCAAGTTTTCATAACTATCGGAAATCGGTATTTTTGGGCGCCGATTTAAAAAAAATGGTATACCTTTATTTAACTAGGCAAGTCAGTTAAGAACACATTCTTATTTTCAATGACGGCCTAGGAACGGTAGGTTAACTGCCTTGTTCAGGGGCAGAACAACAGATTTTCACCTTGTTAGCTCGGGGGATCCAATCTTGCAACCTTACAGTTACAAACTTGTCCAACGCAATAACGACCTGCCTCTCTCTCGTTGCACTCCACAAGGAGACTGCCTGTTACGAGAATGCAGTAAGCCAAGGTAAGTTGCTAGCTAGCATTAAACTTATCTTTAAAAAAACAATCAATCATAATCACACATTAACTACACATGGTTGATGATATTACTAGATATTATCTAGCGTGTCCTGCGTTGCATATAATCTGACTGAGCATACAAGTATCTGAGCGGTGGTAGGCAGAGGCAGGCGCGTAAACATTCATTCAAACAGCACTTTCGTGCGTTTTGCCAGCAGCTCTTCGTTGTGCGTCAAGCATCGCGCTGTTTATGACTTCAAGCCTATCAACTCCCGAGATGAGGCTTGTGTAACCGAAGTGAAATGGCTAGCTAGTTAGCACGCGCTAATAGTGTTTCAAACATCACTCGCTCTGAGCCTTCTAGTAGTTGTTCCCCTTGCTCTGCATGGGTAACACTGCTTCGATGGTGGCTGTTGTCGTTGTGTTGCTGGTTCGAGCCCATGGAGGAGCGAGGAGAGGGACGGAAGCTATACCGTTACTCTGGCAATACTAAAGTGCCTATAAGAACATCCAATAGTCAAAGGTTAATGAAATACAAATGGTATAGAGGGAAATAGTCCTATAATTCCTATAATAACTACAACCTAAAACTTCTTACCTGGGAATATTGAAGACTCATGTTAAAAGGAACCACCAGCTTTCATATGTTCTCATGTTCTGAGCAAGGAACTGAAACGTTAGCTTTCTTACATAGCACATATTGCACTTTTACTTGAGGCAAAATGTATTTTATTGATGTATTATATTAAGTTAAAATAAGTATTAATTCAGTATTGTTGTAATTGTCATAATTACAAATAAAAGTTAAAAAAAAAAATATATATATATATATATATATATATATATATATATATTTAAAAAAAAATGTTTTTTTTTTAAAATGTTTTATAAAATTGGCCGATTTATCGGTATCGGCTTTTTTGGTCATCCAATAATTGTTATCGGAGTTGAAAAAATCCTAAAATCGGTCGACCTCTAATTAATATAAATATATACACACACACACTGCAAAAAATAAATAAAGGGAACACTGAAATAACACATCCTAGATCTGAATGAATGAAATATTCTTATTAAATACTTTTTTCTTTACATAGTTGAATGTGCTGACAACAAAAATCACACAAAAATGATCAATAGAAATCAAATTTATCAACCCATGGAGGTCTGGATTTGGAGTCACACTCAAAATTAAAGTGGAAAACCACAACTTCAGGCTCAGTAGTGTGTGTGGCCTCCACGTGCCTGTATGACCTCCCTACAATGCCTGGGCATGCTCCTGATGAGGTGGCGGATGGTCTTCTGAGGGATCTCCTCCCAGACCTGGACTAAAGCATCCGCCAACTCCTGGACAGCCTGTGGTGCAACGTGGCGTTTGGTGGATGGAGCGAGACATGATGTCCCAGATGTGCTCAATTGGATTCAGGTATGGGGAACGGGCAGGCCAGTCCATAGCATCAATGCCTTCCTCTTGCAGGAACTGCTGACACACTCCAGCCACATGAGGTCTAGCATTGTCTTGCATTAGGAGGAACCCAGGGCCAACCGCACCAGCATATGGTCTCACAAGGGGTCTGAGGATCTCATCTCGGTACCTAATGGCAGTCAGGCTACCTCTGGCGAGCACATGGAGGGCTGTGCGGCCCCCCCAAAGAAATGCCACCCCACACCATGACTGACCCACCGCCAAACCGGTCATGCTGGAGGATGTTGCAGGCAGCAGAACGTTCTCCACGGCATCTCCAGACTCTGTCACGTGCTCAGTGTGAACCTGCTTTCATCTGTGAAGAGCACAGGGTGCCAGTGGCAAATTTGCCAATCTTGGTGTTCTCTGGCAAATGCCAAACGTCCTGCACGGTGTTGGGCTGTAAGCACAACCCCCACCTGTGGACGTCGGGCCCTGATACCACCCTCATGGAGTCTGCACAAATGGTCAGAAACAGACACATGCACATTTGTGGCCTGCTGAAGGTAATTTTGCAGGGCTCTGGCAGTGCTCCTCCTTGCACAAAGGCGGAGGTAGCGGTCCTGCTGCTGGGTTGTTGCACTCCTACGGCCTCCTCCACATCTCCTGATCTACTGGCCTGTCTCCTGGTAGCGCCTCCATGCTCTGGACACTACGCTGACAGACACAGCAAACCTTCTTGCCACAGCTCGCATTGATGTGCCATCCTGGATGAGCTGCACTACCTGAGCCACTTGTGTGGGTTGTAGACTCCGTCTCATGCTACCACTAGAGTGAAAGCACCGCCAGCATTCAAAAGTGACCAAAACATCAGCCAGGAAGCATAGGAACTGAGAAGTGGTCTGTGGTCACCACCTGCAGAACCACTCCTTTATTGGGGGTGTCTTGCTAATCGCCTATAATTTCCACCTGTTGTCAATTCCATTTGCACAACAGCATGTGAAATTTATTGGCAATCAGTGTTGCTTCCTAAGTGGACAGTTTGATTTCACAGAAGTGTGATTGACTTGGAGTTACATTGTGTTGTTTAAGTGTTCCCTTTATTTTTTTGAGCAGTGTATATATAAAGAACCAGTCCATTAAAAAATTGGAGGCCTCTTACACTTCAGTGTTGTGATGCAAAAATTCTAGCTAAATGCTTGGAGCATAGAATTTAAAAAAAAAGGTTTTGTCAGATATTATTCATCCTAATCAGACAGGTTTTTAACATGGACGACACATTGGAGATAAGAGAAGTAATGGAAACAATAGAAAACCAGGCCTGGTATTCATAGCGGACTTTAAAAAGGCTTTTGATAAAGTACGACTGGAGTTTATATATAAATGCCTGGAATATTTCAATTTCGGAGAATCTCTTATAAAATGGGTTAAAGTTACGTATAGTAACCCTAGGTGTAAAATAGTAAATAATGTCTACATCTCAGAAAGTTTTAAACTGTCAAGAGGAGTAAAACAAGGTTGTCCATTTTCCACATATCTATGTATTATTTCCATTGAAATGTTAGCTGTTAAAAGTAGACCCAACAATAATATTAAGGGATTAGAAATCCGTACGCTGATGGTTCATGTTTTCTTTTAAAACCACAATTAGAATACCTCCACAACCTCAGAGAATCTAGATAGTTTTTCTAACCTCTCTGGATTAAAACCACATTATGATAAGAGTATATTACATAGTGGATCAATAAAAAAAAATGCAACTTTTACATTACTGTGTAGTTTACCAATAAATGGTCTGATGGTGATGTGGACATACTTGTTATACATATCCTGAAAGAAAGAAATAATCTTACTCCAACAACTTTTAATAGAAAGTTGGCAAAAATAGATAAGATCTTGCTACCATTGAAAGGAAAATAGCTGTCTATTTGTGGAAAAATCCCAGATTAACTCTAGTCAAATCACAGTTTACCTATTTGCTTATGGTTTTGCCTAAACCTAGTGACCAGCTTTTTAAATTATTTGAACAAAAAAAAATCTCTTTTAAACCCAGACATAATTAAAAGGGCCTATCTACTTAATGAACATGAATTCGGAGGGCAGAAATGAAATATTAAAGCATTAGCCCTCTCACTAGAGGCATCAGTCATACAAAAGTTATACTTAGTCATTTAATAGAGAAATCCGAAATGGTTAAGACTGTCTCACCCCATGTTCCAGAATGGCCTTTTTCCCTTTATTCAGATTACAACTGCTCGCTTTCGGTTATTTGAAAACTAAATCTCCAAAATATCATTATTTTTTTAAACAAGCCTTAGAAAGTTGGATGACATTTCAGTTCAATCCACCTGAAAAGACAGAATAAATAATACAACAAATAGTGGTTAAACTCAAATATACTAATTGATAAAAAAATAAATTAAATCCCCCTTTTCTACATTTATCAAAAAATAAAACTACAATCTTTGTAAATTATATCATAAATAGGATATACGGAGTTGTCATACATGCAGCTAACAAACACATATGGAAATGTCTGCTCTACCCAAAATTACAACCAACTAAATGCAGCATTACAATAAAAATGGAAGAGGCAAAAGTAAGGAACTTGTCTGTTGGCCCTGCATTAAATACCAAAAATGGTTAAATAAAATTGTGATAAATAAAAAGATGTATACCAATTTCATTGAAGGACCCCCAAAAAATGACAGCTGTGCCATATACATTTCTAAATAGTTGGGAAGAGATTTGCAATATACCGATTCTATGGCACATGGTTAATGAATTGACAAGCAAAATGATGCCGGATTCAAAACGTCTAATTTTTCAATTTAAATTATACAAACTCCTTGCGACAGACACACAGTTGAAGTTGGAAGTTTACAAATATCTTAACCAAATACATTTAAACTCAATATCACAATTCCCAACATTTAATCCTAGTAAAATGTTCTTGTCTTACAATGGGTCAGAAGTTTACATACACTCAATTAGTATTCGGAAGCATTGCCTTTAAATTGTTTAACTTGGATCAAACATTTCTGGTAGCTTTCCACAAGCTTCCCACAATAAGTTGGGTGAATTTTGGCCCATTCCTCCTGACAGAGCCGATGTAACTGAGTCAGGTTTGTAGGCCTCCTTGCTTACACACGCTTTTTCAGTTCTGTCCACAAATTTTCTATGGGATTGAGGTCAGGGCTTTGTGATGGCCACTCCAATACCTTGACTTTGTTGTCCTAAAGCCGTTTTTCCACAACTTTGGAAGTATCCTTGGTGTCATTGTCCATTTGCGACCAAGCTTTAACTTTCTGACTGATGTCTTGAGATGTTGCTTCAATATAATCCATATCATTTTCCATCCTCATGATGCCATCTATTTTTTTGAAGTGACCCAGTCCCTCCTGCAGCAAAGCACCCCCACAACATGATGCTGCCACTCCCATGCTTCACAGTTGGGATGGTGTTCTTCAGCTTGCAAGGATCCCTCTTTTTCCTCCAAACATAACGATGGTCATTATGACCAAACAGTTCTATTTTTGTTGTTTCATCAGACCAGGTTTCCTTCCTGAGCGGTATAACAGTTGCGTGGTCCCATGGTGTTTATACTTGCGTACTATTGTTTGTACAGATGAACGTTGTACCTTCAGGCGCTTGGAAATTGCTCCCAAGGATTAACCAGACTTGTGGAGGTCTACAATTTTTTTTCCTGAGGTCTTGGCTGATTTCTTTTGATTTTCCCATGATGTCAAGCAAAGAGGCACTGAGTTTGAAGGTAGGCCTTGAAATACATCCACAGGTACACCTCCAATTGACTCATATTATGTCAATTAGCCTATCAGAAGCTTCTAAAGCCATATCATTTTCTGGAATTTTCCAAGCCGTTTAAAAGACACAGTCAACTTAGTGTATGTAAACTTCTGACCCACTGGAATTGTGATAGGGAAATAATCTGTTTGTAAACAATAGTTGGAAAAATTACTTGTGTCATGCACAAAGTAGATGTCCTAACCGACTTGCCAAAACAATAGTTGTTAAACAAGAAATTTGTGGAGTGGTTAAAAAACTAGTTTTAATGACTCCAACCTAAATGTATGTAAACTTCCGACTAACTGTATGTATGCATGTATGTGCTGGGCGATATGGACAAAATTCATGTCACGGTATACAAATGGTATTTGACAGTATATTGTTTTTAAATTATAAAATGTCTAAATTTGCTTTATAAGTAGTGCATGACCTCAGAGTGTCAACACATGCATTCTAAGTGATTTCAATGGGTCTTTCTCCATTCTTATTGTTTCAGAAGATTTTAAATTCAACAATTTTGTTGTTGTTGCATTTTCATACATTTCTTGATTTCATGTACACATTTGAGAATTTCCACACTGCCATGTAGGGCTTCACGATACGGGAAAACAATCTAAACCTTATTTTGAACCAAATGTTGCAATAGCGATATGATTTAGAGCTAAACACTTGGGTAAAATGTTGGAATCATGGAAATAGAATGACTATTCTAATTCTATAGTTAGAATAGGAACCAAAGTGTTGATAATTGTTTCCTAGGGGACCCTATAATCTTTGGCTACATTGTCTGTTCTCTCTTAACTACTTAATGTAGCTAACCTATTAATGCTTCTTGTATTCCTCTTTGATTTAGAAGGTACTGTTGCACAAACAGCATGTTGATTTAGGTGTACACCGTCACTGGTATTATCAGGCTGTATAACTAATTATGTTTGCTCTAACTCAGTACATTATCTAGCTACCTAGCGATTAGCGGCTTTAGGCCCAACTTGCTAAGAAAAACTAGCAGATGTAAGCAACACAAACTAATAGTGTAATTATAGAACGCTACTGGAAGAATATATGAAGAAGCAAAGTGAAAACAGACTGAATACAAGTGTCTTGTGGTCGAGGAACAACAAATGCGCTCCTTGAGTGACAGGGGGCAGGGCTAGGTCTGTATGGAAACCGGCATTGAGAGAGCGAGAGGACTCAAGAAGCAAACTATAAAAATGGACGTTAAACACAGCGCATCATATTTAACAAACCAAACATTCAAATATCGTTATAGAAGGTGAAGTAAAAACCCAAATCGGTCCATGAATCAATACAGGTTTATCGTAAAATACAGTATACTGCCCAGCCCTAACATACATACATACTTTACCCAAAAGAACATATGGGGGATTGGAAATGATACAAACAATTACATTAATGGGAGCAACAATTTATCCCCAATATTAAAGCCGATCCACCACCTGAAATTAAAATATATAAAAAAATTATGCATGCGCTCATGAGACAGCCTATAACAGCCCTGTTGGCTTGGCTGGAGTCTGGGACAGGCCAGAGCCTGGGGCTAGGGTGTGAGTGATACCTTGAGGCCGCTCGATAGCAGCTTGCCCAGACGATCCTACGGGAGAGTGCTGGAGGTTTCCTGAGCCAGCATTAAGTGAAAAAAAAAACAGGAGACAACTCAGAGAGCAAAGCAGCAACACATAGGAGTGCACCCACCGCATGCCACACTGACAGAGAAGCCCACAGACTTCATAGCAGGAGCTCAGAACACACACAGAAAGCAGCACTACTGACATGGATGGCTGAAGTGGATGAGGTGGCAGAGGTGCGTTTAGTGGTTAAAATGTACAAATGTATATATTGCAGATAGAAATGTACTTATGTACTTAATCCCCCCAAGGAAATAGTCTCGGTAATCTTTACATAGTTGGACAATCATCAGGCTCCCGAGTGGAGCAGCGGTCTAAGGCACTGCATCTCAGTCCTAAAGGCGTCATGGGAGACACCTCGAATCCAGGCTGTATCACAGTCGGCTGTGATTGGGAGTCCCATAGGGTGGCACACAATTGGCCCAGCGTCGTCCGGGTTTGGCCGGTGTAGGCCATCATTGTAAATAAGAATTTGTTCTAGTTAAATAAAGGTTAAATAAATAAATCCAAAATAAAATCATGGCTGATCTATTACTTTAACTGCAATGCTATGATCTCATCCACCTGAGTTGGCCCCATGTCCTGAGGAACTTAGACCACTAGTTTCCTCTGCCACCAAGTGTCAACAAGGAGTAATGACATGCACAGGAGGAAAGGAAGACATGAACAGGTAATGCTAAGACTTAACTGGTAAATACTTCAATTGAAGCCCCGGCTAGGAATGGATGGATTGTAATGCCATTAAAACTAGTTTCATTGGAGACACAGGCATGTTAGATTACCTTGTCCCCTATCGATAGGAACGGGACCTCCCTGAGGCATTCCTATCGGTGGCTGTATCCCACCTGGGGTAAGATGGCAAGGTGAAGCACAACAGGGGTGCCCCTTTGACTTATGGATACCGAGAGGCTGTCTATGGGTGTGGGTGTTGGTTCTTCTATCCTTGTGGAGAACTAAAATCCCCACAAGGATAGTAAAACAAGGAACATTCTCCATTGAGGGGACATTTCCCACATCCCGATTAGGACAAAGGCTATTTTAAGCTTAGGGGTTAGGTTTAAGAAAATGTATTTTAGGTCCCCACGAGGATAGAACATAAACGTGTGTGTGAGTGATAAAGGGTCTCTCTTTACCTGGTGGTCCCACTAGTCCCTGCCCTGGCATGGGCCCAGGTCCTCCACCTATGGGAGGGGGCTGCATCATCTGGGGGGCTCCGTTCATGTGCATGCCCGGCTGACGACCACACACAACCAGACATTAGGACAGGGAATAGCACACATGAATCATGTAACAATTATTAAAATGTACAGTACCAGTCAAAAGTTGACACCTACTCATTCCAGAGTTACTTTATTTGTACTATTTTCTACATCGTTATTCTACAGTGAAGACATCAAAACTATGAAATAACACATATGGAATCATGCAGTAACCCCCCCAAAAAAAGTGTTTAACAAATCAAAATATATTTTATATTTGAGATTCTTCAAAGTAGCATTCCAGGTGAAGCTGATTGAGAGAATGCCAAGAGTGTGCAAAGCTGTCATCAAGGCAAAGGGTGACTACTTTGAAGAATCTAAAATACATTGACTTGTTTAACACATGATTCCATGTGTTATTTCATAGTTTTGATGTCCTCACTATTATTCCACAATTTAGAAAATAGTCAAAATAAAGAAAAACTCTGGAATTAGTAGGTGTCCAAACTTTTGAATGGTTCTAGATTTAGCATTAGAGATTGTGTAGGTTGATCTCAGATGTAGGAAACTGACAGATGGTCTTCAGTTGACCTAAATCCTAATAAATTAAACGATTAGCTATTAAACAATTAGTTATGGGTCTGCCAAAGTGGATTCACCATTGGCTGTGACTGGGAGACTGGAGCGTTGGGCGGTGGAATAGGCTGGTTGGCCACTGGCACTGGTCCAGCTTGACTGTTGGGAACCAATGGCTGCACTGGGGTTTGACGGTGAAGCATTTTCTACAGCAGAGGTCAAACGAGCAGAGGAACATCAAGTTAAACGTTGACGATTCTCTTGACAACATGTGCAACAAGATCTCTGAATGAGTTCATGCTCAAGGTCTATGAAGAATACAATCTTAACCATTACGCTCTAAAGTCAGTAAGACACCTAACCCCATATCACTGGAGTGCATTTGCACTGACCCAAGTTTCGAGTAACCAGGTCTCACCAAGGCGATCTCAGGGTCTACGATCCTCATGACCACCTGGGCCTGGAGCAGGGCAAAGGCCAGCTGGGGGTTCTGCAACAGCATGTTCCTGGCCTCCTGGGGACTGTTTTGCACACACAGCTGGAGGGGATAATTACACCACAATGGGAGTCCAATGAATTTGTCTTTGGATTATCCACAAGTGACTGTCTATGGATGGATGTGATGATATACATCTCAAAACAAGGAAACTGGGGTCTAAAGAGAGAAAACTCACCTTCATCTGTTTCATGAGCTCAAACATCTGCTCTGGGGGCAGACTGGCCACAGCTCTGCTTATAGACTCTGGAGCCTCATCTGGTATTATGTTGTCCCCGTAGGGAGACTCAATGATAGGGGCCCCTGTCCCCAAACCTAGGGGAGACAACAGGAGTTATGTCCGAAGAGTTATGCTGAAAGCTTCACACTACCAATTATTGAGAAGCAGCAAAACATGTCCCAACCCCTTTTCAGATGTTTGTTATGGTGAATAGTGCACTGCACACGTTCCATTGTGGTTAATCGTGCACTGCAGTGTAGCGGGCCAATAGACCTGCGGGTTCTGACAGAGATCATTACGGTGCGGTCTGCATTTTTTATGCTGCGGTTGTGAGTGGGCGGTCACAAAGACAGACACCTTTGGGATTAAAATATTTGTTGTCGTCCCGCAGATTATTTCAAAACTGACATCTATCTGCTTTGCATGCGCTAGCCTACCCATTGTATTAAAAGCACATCTGTCGCATTATTCGCACTCAGAATTCGCTGCTTCAAGTTAAGTAGCATATCTCCTAGTTGGGCGTGCTAGATCAAGTGCGCATAGCATGTTTAGTCTCAATGAAATAGAGTAGACTGCCTATGCATGGACGGAGATTGACGTGGCATTAACTTTCCAAGGAAATTAAATATGATTTGACTATATTTTCCTACAGTAGCTGGGTTGCCCTCCAATTTGCGACAGATTATCATGAGAATATTTTAAAATCTGCATTAAACAATTTGCACGGTTTCCCACCAGAGATGTTTCCATCAAACATACCTTTTGCGGATAAAAAGACTGTGCATGATGACGTAGTGCACATAAAAACACTTTTGCTGTTAAAAAAAAAAACACAAAAACAAGTTAAATGGGTTTCCATCGCATTTTCATCTCTTTTTCAAATGTTTTAATTGAACCTTCATTTAACTACGCAAGTCAGTTAAGAACAAATTCTTATTTACAATGATGGCCTACCCCAGCCGATACTGGGCAAATTGTACGCCGCCCTATGGGACTCCCAATCACGGCCGGATGTGAAACAGTCTTGATACGAACCAGGGACTGTAGTGACACCTCTTGCACAGAGATGCAGTGCCTTGTGCAACTCGGGAACTCTGGTTGTCAAAAAAACGGTTGCATTATACAGCGCATTCGGAAAGTATTCAGAACCCTTGACTTTTAGCACATTTTATGTTAACGCTAATTCTAAAATTGATTAAATAGTATCCGCCCCTCAATCTACTATTAAATCTATTAAAAATAAAAAACTGAAATGTCACATTTACATAAGTATTCAGACCCTTTACTCACTACTTTGTAGAAGCACCTTTCGCAGCAATTACATCCGAGTCTTCTTGGGTATGACGCTACAAGTCTGGCACACCTGTATTTGGGGAGCGTCTCGCAGGACAATCTCGGAACTCATGACACGTGATGGCGCCGACAGAGGGGTCTGTCTGCCTCGCTTCTCGTTCTTAGCAAACTTTGCAGTATTTTGTTGTTGTGTATTATTTCTTACATTGTTAGCCCAGAAAATGTTGTGTTATGCAATAGTTATTCCCGGCTGTATGTAATATCAGGGCGGCGGTAACTCACCAACACTAACAGTATTGCGACTTTCCCGAAGCAGATCATTTGTTTGCGCCATCCAGGGCAATTTAACTGATTCTAGAGGCCAACACAAAACAACACTGGTGGAGAAGAAGAATTCGGAGCGGTCTTCTAGTCAGACTTAGGAGGAGCGCACACCACCCACCGCATCCGAGTATATTACTCGCCAATGTTCAGTCCATGGGAAACAAAGTTGACGAGATCAGGCAACGGTTTCTTTCCAGAGAGACATCAGGGATTGTAACATAGTCCATTTCACGGAAACATGGCTCTCTCTGGATATTCTGTCCGAGTCAGTCTAGCCATCTGGATTCTCAGTTCAACGCGCCTCCAGGAAGAAGGGCGGGGTGTATGTTTCATGATTAACAACTCAGGGTGTAATTGTAATAACATACAGGAACTCAATTCCTTTTGTTCACCCGACCAAGAATACCTCAATCAAATGCCGATCGAATTCTCTTCGGTTATTGTCACAGCCGTGTATATCCCCCCTCAAGCTGATACTATGAGGGCCCTCAAACTTCACTGCACTTTATGCAAACCATAAATACTGAGGCTGCATTTATTGTAGCTGGGGATTTTAAAGAAAATTAGGAAAAGGCTACCTAAATTCTATCAGCATATCGACTGTAGTACTCGCGCTGGAAAAACACCTCGACCATTGCTTCTCCAACTTCCGGGATGCATACAAGGCCCTCCCCCCGCCCTGCTTTTGGCAAATCTGACCATGACTCCATTTTGCTCCTCCCTTCCTATAGGCAGAAACTCAAACAGGATGTACCCATGCTAAAGACTATTCAACGCTGGTCTGACCAATCGAAATCCACGCTTCAAGATCGTTTTGATCACGAGGACTGGGATATGTTCCGGGTAGCTTCCGAGAATACACAGACAGTTACTGATTTCATCAAGGAGTGTATAGGGGATGTTGTACCCACTGTGACTATTAAAACCTACCCTAACCAGAAACCGTGGAGAGAAGGCAGCATTCATGCAAAACTGAAAGTGCGAACCACCGCATATAACTACGGCAAGGTGACTGTGAATATAGCAGAACACAAACGTAGTAGTCATTCCCTCCGCAAGGCAATCAAACAAGCGAAATGACAGTATAGAGAAAGTGGAGTAGCAATTCAACGGCTTAGACACGAGACGTATGTGGCAGGGTCTACAGACAATCACGGACTACAAAAGGAAAACCAGCCACGTTGTGGACACTGACGCCTTGCTTCCGGACAAGATAAACACGTTCTTTGCCCACTTTGAGGATAACAGTGCCACCGACACGGCCAGCTACCAAGGACTGTGGGCTCTTCTCCGTAGCCGACGTGAGTAAGACATTTTAACCCTTGCAAGGCTGCTGGCCCAGACTGCATCCCTAGCCGCATCCTCAGAGCATGCGCAGAACAGCTGGATAATGCGATTATAGACATAGTCAATCTCTCCAAATCCCAGTCTGCTGTCCCCACATGCTTCAAGATGGCCACCATTGCTTTCCTGGGTACAGGAACAAAGTTAACTGAACTAAATGACTAGCACTCAATTCTGTCACCATGAAGTGCTTTGTGAGGCTAGTTACGGATCATACCACCGCCACCTTAACTGTCACCCTAGACCCACTTCCATTTGCTTACCACCCCAAAAGGTCCACAGACGATGCAATCGCCATCACACTGCCCTATCCCATCTAGACAAGAGGAATACCCATGTAAGAATGCTGTTCATTGATTACAGCTCAGCATTCAACACCATAGTACCCTCCAAGCTCATCATTAAGCTCAAGGCCCTGGGTCTGAACCTCACCCTGTGCAATTGGGTCCTGGACTTCCTGACAGGCCACCCCTAGGTGGTGATGGTAGGAAACAACACCTACACTTCGCTGATACTCAACACTGGGGCCCCCACAAGGGTGCGTGCTAAGACCCCTCCTGTACTCCCTGTTCACCCATGACTGCGTGGCCATGCACGCCTCCAACTCAATCATCAAGTTTGCAGACAACAGTAGTGGCTTGGTTACCAACAATGACGAGCCTACAGGGAAGAGGCGAGAGGCTCTGGGAGTGTGGTGTCAGGAAAATAACCTCTCAACGTCAACAAAGCAAAGGAGATGATTGTGACCTTCAGGAAACAGCAGAGGGAGCACCCCCTATCCACATTGACGGGACAGCAGCGGAGAAGGTGGAAAGCTTCAAGTACCTCGGTGTACACATCACTGACGATCTGAAATGATCCACCCACACAGACAGCGCAACAGCACCTCTTCAACCTCAGGAGGCAGAAGAAATTTGGCTTGTCATCTAAAACTTCTACAGATGCACAATTTAGAGAATCCTGTCGGGCTATATCACCGCCTGGTATGGCAACTGCATCACCGGGGGCAAACTACATGCCCCCCAGGACACCTACAGCACCCAATGTCGCACGAAGGCCAAAAAGCTCATCAAGGACAACAACCACCAGAACCACAGTCTGTTCACCCCACTGTCATCAGAAGGCGAGTACAGGTGCATCAAAGCTGGGACCGAGAGGCACTAGCAGAGCGGCTGCTGCCTACATACAGACTTGAAATTATTGGCCACTTTAAGAAATGTAACACTAGTCACTTTAATAATATTCACATACAGTTGAAGTCAGAAGTTACATACACTTAGGTGGGAGTCATTAAAACCTGTTTTTCAACCACTCCACAAATGTATTGTTAAACTATAGTTTTGGGAAGTCGGTTAGGACATACTTCGTGCATGACACAAGTAACTTTTCCAACATTGTTTACAGACAGATTATTTCACTGTATCACAGTGGGTCAGAAGTTTACATACACTAAGTTGACTGTGCCTTTAAACAGCTTGGAAAATTCCAGAAAATTATGTCATGGCTTTAGAAGCTTCTGATAGGCGAATTGACATAATTTGAGTCAATTGGAGGTGTACCTGTGGATGTATTTCAAGGCCTACCTTCAAACTCAGTGCCTCTTTGCATGACATCATGGGAAAATCAAAAGTAATCAGCCAAGACCTCAGGAAAAAAATTGTAGACCTCCACAAGTCTGGTTCATCCTTGGGAGCAATTTCCAAACGCCTGAAGGTACAACATTCATCTGTACAAACAATAGTACGCAAGTACAAACACCATGGGACCACGCAGCCATAATACTGCTCAGGAAGGAGACGCGTTCTGTCTCCTAGAGATGAACGTACTTTGGTGCGAAAAGTGCAACTCAATCCCAAAACAACAGCAAAGGACCTTGTGAAGATGCTGGAGGAAACAGGTACAAAAGTATCTATATCCACAGTAAAATGAGGGACTGGTGCACTTCACAAAATAGATGGCACCATGAGGTAGGAAAATTATGTGGATATATTGAAGCAACATTTCAAGACATCAGTCAGGACGTTAAAGCAGGTCGCAAATGGGTCTTCCAAATCGACAATGACCCAAAGCATACTTACAAAGTTGTGGCAAAATGGCTCTAGGACAACAAAGTCTAGGTATTGGAGTGGCCATCACAAAGCTCTGACCTCAATCCTATAGAACATTTGTGGGCAGAACTGAAAAAGCGTGTGCGGGCAAGGATGCCTACAAACCTGACTCAGTTACATCAGCTCTGTCAGGAGGAATGGGCCAAAATTCACCCAACTTATTGTGGGAAGCTTGTGAAAGGCTACCCAAAACGTTTGACCCAAGTTAAAAAATTTAAAGGCAATTCCACCAAATACTAATTGAGTGCATGTAAACTTCTGACCACTGGGAATGTGATGAAAGAAAGAAAAGCTGAAATAAATGTCTACTATTATTCTGACATTTCACATTCTTAAAATAAAGTGGTGATTCTAACTGACCTAAAACAGGGAATTTTTACTTGGATTAAAATGTCAGGGATTGTGAAAAACTGAGTTGAAATATATTTGGCTACGGTGTATGTAAACTTCCGACTTCAACTGTATCTTGCATTACTCTTCTCATATGTATATACTGTATTCTATACTATCTAATGTGTCTTAGTCTATGCTGCTCAGACATTGCTCATCCATATATTTATATATTCCTAATTCCATTACTTAGGCGTGTGCATTAGATATTTGTTGTGAAATTGTTAGATATTGCGGCACTGTCGGAACTAGAAGCACAAGCATTTCGCTACACCCGCAATAACATCTCTAAACCCGTATGTGACCAATAAAATGTTATTTGATATCCTTCGACCTAATGGCTTGGTTTTTGCTCTGACGTGCACGGTCAACTGTGGGACCTTATATAGACAGATGTGTGCCTTTCCAAATCATGTCTAATCAATTGAATTTACCACAGGTGGACTCCAAGCAAGTCGTAGAAACATCAAGGATGATCAATGGAAACGGGATGCACCGGAGCTCAATTTCAAAGTATCATAACAAAGTGTCTGAATACTTACAGTACCAGTCAAAAGTTTGGACACACTCATTCAAGGGTTTCTTTATTTTTTTTACTATTTTCTACATTGTAGAAACTATGAAATAACATATGGAATCATGTAACCAACGGGTGGCTACACTTTTTTGATTACTACATGATTCCATGTTATTCCATGTTATTGCACAGTTTATGTCTTCACAAATACTCTACAATGTAGAAAATAGTAAACAGAAAAGAATCCCT
Organism: Oncorhynchus mykiss; assembly: GCF_057628025.1. Taxonomy (NCBI): domain Eukaryota; kingdom Metazoa; phylum Chordata; class Actinopteri; order Salmoniformes; family Salmonidae; genus Oncorhynchus; species Oncorhynchus mykiss. The sequence goes on along the minus strand of NC_143035.1, from coordinate 9,233,091 downwards.
TGAATGACTAGTGGTACTGTACATTTAATAATTGTTACATGATGCATGTGTGCTGTTCCCTGTCCTAATGTCTGGTTGTGTATGTGTGGTCGTCAGTGGGGCATGCACATGAACGGAGCCCCTGGATGTGGGATGTGGGAAATGTCCCACGAGGGAGAATTTTCCTTGTTTTACGATCCTTGTGGGTACTTTAAAGAAAAACACTTGGATGAGTTGGTGTCCAAACTTTTGACTGGTACTGTAAAATAAGGTGTTTATTTGTAATATATATTTTCAAAAATGTCTAAAAACCTGTTTTCACTTTGTCATTATGGGGTATTGTGTGTAGATTGATGAGGGAAATATGTAATTTAATCCATTTTAGAATATGGCTGTAAAGTAACAAAATGTAGAAAACGGTCAAGGGGTCTGAATTCTTTCTGAATGCACGGTATATCAAATGTGCCCACTAGTCTTGGCACATGCGCTCTAGCCAACAGCTTGCAGGTACAGTGTGGGTAGGCTACCTACATATTATGGATAAGAGTGATATTATTTATATTTATCAAACGACAGCCAAGCATTGATGATCATGTCACCAAAACAAGACCCTCGATATTTATTGGAAAGCAACATCAAGTTCGTCACCATGCACTTACTCGCCTGTGAAGTTCATCATAACTTATGTAATCTGTAGCCTAATAAACTGCATGCTTTCCAGTCGTAGTGGGAGGACCACACAACATATCATCACGTGACTCCAAGTTTACTTCGATATGTTATTCCACCGCCATTTCTCACAGAATTTGGGTCTCCCGAGCAGGGCAGCGGTCTAAGGCACTGCATCTCAGTGCAAGAGGTGACACTACAGTCCCCGGTTCGTATCAAGGCTGTATCACATCCGGACGTGATTGGGAGTCCCATAGGGCGGCGCATAATTGGCACAGCATCGTCCGGGTTTGGCCGGAGTAGGCCATCATTGTAAATAAGAATTTGTTCTTAACCGACTTGCCTAGTTAAATAAATAAAAAAAATATAATAATAATAATAATAACTCATTTTACAGACACAAAAAGATCCCACCATGTGGAACCAACAAATTGTCTGTCTGCATTTATAAAATTGTAATTGTTCATCAGCCCGGTCGTAATTTATCCGCATGAAAATGGTTGGATGGAAACGTGGTTAGTGTCTGTAAATAAATATTGATGAATGGAAATAAGTGGAGGGCACTCAACCAACGTGAGTTGAAGTGCAATCAAATAATTTGAGAACCAGTGAAAAGGCGCACAGGCTACCATGGTGAGCAAGTGTTGCGCCTTTTCATTTTAAATAAATATCGATGACTCATTTGTCTCTGCCTCCAGATCATCCTCCTAAAAAAAGGTAGGCTATATCCTATATGCAAAGCGTAGCTCAAGAGAAAGGTCATGTGTCTGCTCTCATCATTCTTGCTGACCTATTCATGGTCCAAACACACCAACAGTCGTGACGAGGACACGACAGTACCCCTCAGGAGGCTGAAAAGATGTGTCATGGGCTTTTGTTGGTAGGCCTACACTATGCTCAAATAGTCTATTGGCAACTGTCTAAAACTGTAAGGGTACATCCTCAGAGCAGTTGCACAAAATTCTCACAATGTTCAAGTTTCTGCTCACAAGACCTAAAATTTGCAGTGTCCCAATTTGTTTAGGTAACAATGCGTATGGCGAAGCTACAGACAATGAACACAATTGCATTTTACCGAAGGGCAATTTGAATGCACAGAGATACCGTGAAAAGTTGAGGCTCATTGTCGTGCCATTCATCTGCCGCCATCACCTCATCACTGCATGAGGCAAATGGTTCTGATCCACTCCCCTACTTTTTTTTAGGTACCTGTGACCAACAGATGCATATCTGTATTCCCAGCCATGTGAAATCCATAGATTATGGCCGTATTTATTTAAATTGACTGATTTCCTTTTATGAACTGTAAAACCCGGTAAAATCTTTGAAAATGTTGCATGTGGCGTTTATATTTTTGTTCCAATATAGTTCAATTAAAATGGTGTAATACTTTGGAAGAAGAACTATTTCCCTAAGAATCCTGTTTACATGGACACCTGATGGCCATCTGATAAATGCAGAACATCGCCAATGAGTTCAGGTATATAAAGTTTGTATGCTAGAACTACTTCTAAGAAGCATACATTCAGTTGTTCCGAACTCACTTCACTCTAGATAAAGAGGGTGGCTCGCTCAGCTGGTGCTAGCACATGCACAGATCAAATACGCCGCTGTAACACCAATTAAGGTGTTTACATGTCCTAATAATTCAAAAGATCGCTCAGAAAACAGGGTTTAAGATAAACAGACCAAGGTGTTTACATGATTATTGCATAATCAGGTTAATATTGAATTATTACTGTGTATGTCAACCTAATCCATGTAGTTAATAGTGCATTGCAGTAGATACTTTCCATTGTGGATAATACTGCAGTGCATACTTTCCATTGCGGTTAATAGTGAACACTTTCCATTGTGGTTAATAGTGCATTGCAGTGCATACTTACTCTTGAGCTCTTCTTTATTCTTCTCACTAGCAGCATTGTCGACACGGAGAGCTCGGCCACTGAACTCTCTTCCGTTCAGGTTCCGCATGGCACTGAGGGCGGTCTCCTGGTCTTGATACTCACAGAAGCCATATCCTTTTGGCTTGCCTGTCTCCCTATCATACACTAACCTGAAAAATAGTGTACGGTTACAAAACCATTTTCAAAAGGTGACCAAAAATACATATTAGCATGTAATTACTTGAAGAATAGCCTAGTGCACAGCAGCAATTGTTTTAGGCAGATGAAACGGTGAACGTTGCCTTAATTAAGACTGCTTTACGTACCTAAAGCTGACAACAAGCCCGACTTCTGAAAAAATGTCTTTCAGTTGCTCCTCTGTGGCCTCATATGGAATGTTTCCCACTGTTAAATTGAGTTAAGAGTTCAAGACAGCAACTCGACTGAGTTGTGGAAAAACTTACAGAATGCAAGAACCCTAAACAACTAACATGCAAAAGACATGAGCGGCAGAGTTCTTAGTTAACGTTACTGTTGTCTATGGCTGAACCACCTGTTGCTAGTAGCAATGTGTGATGATAATTCAGACACCATTACCAACCTTCTAGTTAACTATAAAACTTGTTAACACAGGTATACACTTCGCTAACTTGCCACTTACGTCTGTGATACAGACAGAGGAATACCTTGGCTAACTAACGTGAGGCACACTTGCTAGCTATAAAAATGCGTTTGATACTAATCCTGCACACATTAGTTAGTTATCTGCTGATGTGCTATGTCTAGCGCGGTAAGCTATCCAGCTCGCTAGCTGTGAGTACAAACGTATTGTCCGACATACACTTTTGAAACAGTATTCCCCCATCAATAAATTTACCAAAGACAGAGCGCAATGAACGGTCAACAGCGGGATCTCTACCAGCGGCAGCAACAACAGCAGCTGCTAAATTCGCCATTTTAGGGAATAACAAGTGTAACAACAGGAAATGCTAAACTTTAAAGTGTAACACCATCCGGTTTACGAGGGGGGCTCGTTCAGTGTTTCAATGCATCAGCGTTTCATCACAGATGATCCATTAGGTTGCATATTGACCAGATACTCTAATGACCGTTCTAACAATGAAAATAAATCATAAAATAAAAGGCAGTTGGGAGGAGGCAAGATCAGGTGGGACCATTCGCGCCAATGAGAGGGCAGATAAGCGTGTGAACAACAGACACAACGGTTTCCATTAGTTACCACAGCCACCAAGTCAACATGGGCTATATCGTAACAATTTGCGTTTTGGTCTTCATGTAAGAATATGGTTATGCATAAGGTTACGGTTAGGTTTAAAATCACATTTTAATAATATAAAGTGTAAAATGGGTGAGGTGTAATACTTTGTGGCTGTGGTAACTAGTAACGACCAGACAACTCCGGTTATTGTGTTTGGATGTTACGTGTCCTACTTATATCAGTACACTGGTAACAACCTAATCGTTACGAAACGTATATTTGATCAAGTAAGCCACACGTAGCAAATAAGCCATTCAATGTTTTGTTAGCAAAATTCGATACTCTGCCATTGGCCTCCATGCAAAAACTCCTGGCTTGAGCGAAAAAACAACTAAAAACGCAACCCTCTGGAGAAGACCATATTTGGGCCCATATATCCCTCTCGCTTCGCCTCTTCCTCCCTGGTTTCATACTAAACTATCATTGAATGATCGTTCATTCCTTCCTCCTTGAAGTGAGGAGTCATTGATTCAATTAATGAAAGTACCTACATGTTTCCGGTGTTGTCCACTGAAAATGTACAATTTCAATCAAATAACAGCACTACTATTAATTTATTTGCATACATAACGTTCACATTTGGCGGGAAAAACACACCAGTTTCTTTGTCCAATAGGGGGCATCGTTTCTTGCAGCAGGTAACATGCATGCGCCTTGACTAACGTTTTAGTTCAGGAACCTCTGGGTGCCAACTTCATAAGCGCTTTTATATAGCTTGCTAAACAAATGGGTCAAGTCAAGTGTGCGAACACAGAACATATACATTTAATTATTTGGTAAGTAGCTAATGTGAAAGCTGAGATGAATGAATGCTAAGTGTAGGCATATTGCTAACATTAGCCTCGCCCTGGCTATCTAACGTCTGCCATTCTAGTTAACTTCCTTGACTACAACGCGCTTGAATTGATAGCTAGCAATAAGCTAGCAACATGTATCTATCCGAATTTTGCGAACAAGCTAGCTAGATTAGTTTACCTAACTAGCAAGATTGAATTATTAGACAGTTCCTCCATGTGGACCAAGATAACTAACTAGCTAGTATGCAAGTCTAAGATTATCATAGATGTCAGTGCTGTTATCAGACACAGTCAAATATTTTCTTAGCAGTTAGGTAACGTTAGCTAGTTTAAGTCATTGTGTTTCATTTTCAAAACGGGCAAACATGTCAATTTAGGTTGAGTTTAGTTTATGAATGGAAGGCTTTTTAAAATGATGTCCTCATAGTGTCTATTTATTGCCCATAGTGTGTATTTATTTAGGAAAAGCCACCATTGTAAGTCAATTGATAATTGGTCATAACTATCTGCTGTATATGTTTATGCAGAGTCACAATACCCAGCAGGATTTATCACATTGAAACGATTTAATCTGAAATCAGTGTTTAGTCATGATTCTTCTAGAATACTCATTATGGAATCAAATGCATTATGAGAGAGTGGAGAAAGTCTTTGAGGAAGTGATAGGCCCAATCCCAAATGGACTCCATAACCTGCCTATGCCCTATGCACTTGTGGAGATCTGAGAGGATTTGACAGGTGTAAGCAATATGGTAATAGCGCCACTTTGCCCTTTGATATGCTAGGTGGAAGTTTCACCATGTTGCTTATATGAATCAATTGAAAAAGAAAAGGAGAGCTTCACTCTAGGAGCTCAGATGCAATAATTGTATAACCAACGTTTATATGTCCATTTGGGATTGGGCCACAATGCAGAGGACATGGGCATGGTGGCAGCACAGTTGGCAAGGATATCAACCTGGATCAGCTAGAAGTGGTTTTTCAAATATCCAGTCACCACTGTCTGTTTTACAAGGCTAGCCTGAGAGAGTGCTGTATCCTTATTAACTCACCAATTATCTTGGAAGGCCTTGGGACCCTGTAAAGAACAGATTTAACAGTAGGGGGTGCTAACTAACAAGATAAAAAACAAACAGCTTGATCATTGGTAATTTCTTTTAGTCCACAAGGATTCAATTATTGTAATTACTGGTACTTACTACCTATTAGAAAAACACGGACAATACAACCACAATGTAAATAAATTGCTTTGGATATATAGTTATTGTTGCTGAGACTTTTTAATTGGGTATGTTGTAGGGCTGGGAATTGCCAGGGACCTCACGATACGATTCAATACAGTGCATTTGGAAAGTATTCAGACCCCTTGACTTTTTCCACATGTTGTTACATTGCAGCCTTATTCTTAAATGGATTAAATAACAAAAAAAAACTCAATCTACACACAATACACCATAATCAAAAAGCGAAAACAGGTTTTTAGACATGTATTAAAAATGTAAAATATTGAAAAGTATTCAGACCCTTTGCAATGAGACTCAATATTGAACGGAGCAAAGTACAGAGAGATCCTTGATGAAAACCTGCTCCAAAAGCGCTCAGGACACCAGACTGGGGCGAAGGTTCACCTTCCAACAGGACAACAACCCTAAGCACATAGCCAAGACAACGCAGGAGTGGCTTTGGGACAATCTTTGAATTCCCAGCCAGAGTCTGGACTTGAACCCAATCGAACATCTCTGGAGAGACCTGAAAATGGCTGCAGCAACGCTCCCCATCCAACCTGAACATTTCAGAGTATCTGCAGAGAAGAATGGGATAAAATCCCCAAATACAGCTGTGCCAAGCTTGTAGCGTCAATACCCAAGGAGACTCGAGGCTGTAATCACTGCCAAAGGTGCTTAAATTCTGTTTTCAATAGAAGTATGGCATAATGAGTATTATGAAGTCAAGTGTTGACCTTGTAATATTTGAAAAGAAACTGATAGCCTACTCATGTTACATTCAGAAATATTTCACCTGCCTGGATATCGTAGGTGTGAATTATCAGTTAAATTACTATGATTACCAATGTCATCATGAAACAAGAGTCTTCAGACGTCGGGGGTACGCCGTCGGGGGGTACGCCAAATAAAAATGTGATTCACATTTTTAAGAGGGGTTTAATTTTTTTCCCCTTGACATTTTCAAACAGTCCGTTTATATTTTCGAATGGTGCTATACATTTGGGTGAGGTTTTTTTCTCGCCTGAGTAGCCTCGTTTCACTGCCAAAAATAAAATTAAACCATCAGCAAAATAACAACACAATGTCAAATACAGCTAGTCTAGTCAAATAATTAACATCCAATCGCATGAACCGTTACTCTCTTGCGGGAATTCCACTAGCCAAACGTAGCTGCTGCTCATGTTGGTATCTGTACTGATGGCGCAAAAGCCATGACAGGGAGACATAACGCACGTGCAAGCAGTTGTTCCCGATGCCACTTGGTGCAGCATCCACCGAGAGGCTTTTACTGCCAAGGGACTGCCTGACAGCTTGAAAGATGTGTCAGAGGAAACACTGTGCACCTGGCAACCTTGGTTAGCGCGCACTGTGCCCGGCACAGGAGTCGCTGGTGCGTGATGAGACAAGGATATTCCTACCAGCCAAACCCTCCCTAACCCGGACAACTGTGTGTCGCCCCACAGACCTCCCGGTCGCGGCCAGTTACGACAGAGCCTGGGCACGAACCCAGAGTCTCTGATGGCACAACTGGCACTGCAGTACAGCACCCACTGCGCCACCCAGGAGGCCCAAAAATTTAATCAGAAGCCACTGTCAGATTTCTGGATTGGGCTGTGCTCAGAGTATCATGTCTTGGCAAATCACACTGTTAAGACACTGATGTCCTTTGCTACCATGTACCTATGTGAGAGTGGATTCTCGGCCCTCACTAGCATGAAAACTAAATACAGGCACAGACTGTGTGTAGAAAATTATTTAAGACTGAGACTCTCTCCAATACAACCCAACATTGCAGAGTTATGTGCATCCTTTCAAGCACACCCTTCTCATTAACCTGTGGTGAGTTATTCACCATTTTCGATGAACAAATAAGGTTTTATATGTAAGATGGTTAAATAAAGAGCAAAATGATTGATTATTATTATATTATTTGTGCCCTGGTCCTATAAGAGCTCTTTGTCACTTTCCATGAGCCGGGTTGTGACAAAAAACCTGTACTCATTCTTATGTTTAATAGATGTATCCTATAGTGTGTGTGTGGCAGGCTTACAATGATGGCAAAAAAACAAAATGTGAGTGCGTTGACCCTGGTGCTAGAGGTGGTATGCAGCTGGAGGTTGAATGTTTGAAGGGGTACGGGAGTATAAAAAGTTTGGGAACCACTGGCACAATGCAGTTTGCAGCTTGTTTGTTATTGAGATAATACATCGATAATACATCGGTACCATACTGGCATGCACTATAGACCAGTGACCAATAAATCTGTGATTATCTGAGAACAAATGTTGTTCCTATATGTCTAAAATTTTCATGAGATAACAGATCTTAGATATTTATTCGTGATGTGTGTATTAGCCTACATTTAGCTATCAGTATGGAGCGTTTAATGTTTTCTGTAGGTCAACAAAAAGTGGTGGTTCCACTGGGGCTCGAACCCAGGACCTTCTGCGTGTAAAGCAGACGTGATAACCACTACACTATGGAACCAGGTGGTAACGTTGGTCAAATACACTGTTCTTGTAGATGACGACGCCACAGTAGTTCTGAATGTTTTTCATTAATTAATATTGTTTGACCTATATTAGATGTATTTAACTGCTTGGAATATTATGAGATGATATCTTCATTTTTGAGACACGCATGGAATTGCAGTCTTGTTGGAATTGATTAGCTGTATAGGCATCGGGGAGTGCAGTCGTGTGTATAACTGCATTTGCAATGGCAAGCTATTTGGTTTAGTGCTGAGTTGTGTCATGTTAGTATTATAGCTTTCTGCTTTGATTCAGCACCTTCTGCGGCATTAAATCTGCGCCATAAATAGTCACCAAATACAAACTTGATCTAAAAATGTCAAAATGTACACGTTGCATGAACATTAAAATGCCGGCCTATAATAAACTGTATTTAATCCGTACCGGCACTGACATACCTCTCGTTGAGTTGGATCCATAGGTTTTTAGCGCACAATGTTGTGCAAAACCGAAACTTTTACCAGGCTCAACTGACACCATATTTCTTTCCCCTTGTGAAATGTCCGGAATGCATTGGTTATGACGGATTGTGTAATGGGTCTGTATACATAATTTGAGCCACATGGTTATTTATTTAAAGTGAATTGACCAATAATAACGGTTTTATAAATTGGAGAACATTTGAAAGGCTCTCCAGTCTCGACAGCACGTTCGTCGGACCAACTCATGCTGGTACAGTATGACAAACTGTTATCCATTTCCGTCGCCTGTTTTGTACAAATGAGGAAAGCAGGGCACCCACCGTGAGACACACCCTCGTGACCACCACACAGGCTATTGACAGGGTTCTTGTTTATGGGGAGGTAAAACTGGTTGCCTACATTATACTTGACTGGCTTCTTGGATTTCCACTCTAGTCACCCGTATCGAGTGGAAGGTCTATAATCTACCTGTGTGAAGCTAGCCACAATAAGGATTAGTCACAATAGTAGGTAAGGCGCCAATCGCAAGGCTGTACAGTGCGTATATGTTTGCCCAACATGGTCTCAGAGCAGTTCGTATTATTATGTAAATAAATCTGATGCACCACATTTAGTACGATGGCATGTATTAATTTGTGGATGACCATCACCTATTTCGTAATATATGTTACTATTTACAATTCGTATTATATGTTACGAATTTGTAAAACATACAATATGTTACGAATTTGCTAACGTATGATATGTTACGAATTTTAGCTAGGTGGTTAGATTGCAAACATTAGCTAACTCGCCAATGTAAACTAGGCTATGGGTTAGGATTAAGTCTAGGAGTTAGGTTAAATGGTTAAGGTTATATGGTTAGCTAAAAGGGTCAAGGTTAGGGAAAGGGTTAGCTAACATGCTAAGTAGTTTTAAAAAAAAGTAGTAAGTAGTTGAAAAGTTGCTATTTGGCTAAAATGCTAAAGTTGTCTGTAATGAGATTTGAACTCGCAACCTTTGAGTTGCTAGAAGTTCGTGTTAACCACACTCCTTTCGTTTTTGCCTGAAATAATCATCTATCTAATGTAACTACAAACGTAGCATACACTAAATGGGAGTGTCCTCGGATTTATGTACAGAATAGGTTGCAGCACACCCAATGCAATTATACAGTTTAATAAATCCAATGTTTTTTCTGTTTATTGTCAAATTAATACATTATTGTATTTTTTTTAATTTTTTACCTTATATAACAACATACCTTGTTTAGCATTATCTAGTCCAAATATGGCCTTATTCCACTATTTGTATCCGTTTGGATGTTTCAACAGGGACTTTTATTTTGATGGCGAAATGCAAATCCTTATTGTGGCTAGCTTCACTCAAGTCTCTAAAACTCAGTAACTAAACGAGGTGTCCTCTATTCACATCGCATATTTAATAACGCAATTTAGGGACATTGTAGTGGAAACAGGACAGCAACGTTGAGACGGATTCTGCCGAAGTTATTTGTGTCTTGGGTGTAATTATAGGGGACTAGAATGCGACGTAAAGGAAATGTGCATTCTTATTGAATGGCAATAATAACTTTACAGTAATATGAAGAAGGACACTCCTGTCCAAACCCTCATGATAACAATGTAAGCTTTTACACAACACGTATTTTATGTCATCATAGTGATCGTGTGTTATGCATTGCAGAGGGAAAAAATCCCATATTTGTGCCACAATTGTTTTATACTTATAGTTTAGTATCTTTCCTTACATTCATATCATTGTCAGGAGGAAATATCCAGTAGCCAAATCGTATGATGTGCCTATGCTTAATAACTACCATTCTGTCAGCTATCTAATGATGGTTCATAAACACACACTTTCAGCCATAACATCACTTGGGTCATCAGAGTTTGGCTGTTGTGGTAGACCTATTCCCGTATTAGAAGGGATGATTCTAATTTCCAAAGATGATTCCAAAAATGTCCATGTTTTGAATTTACAATTATATAAGGGCTCGACTACGGTCACCACCTGTTATTCACCTGTAGGCCTCTGTCGGCGCTAGGACCCAGGGTGCGCGATTTTCATCTCCAGCTGCTGCGGTCTGAAAACGGGCGATGAGAGAAGATCGCGAGGAGAAGCCGACATGTCACACTGGAATTATTCTACCACAAAAGCACATTCCTGACCCTTAACAGAAGTCATCAAGTCTCAAACAATCACTTGTCGTGGTGTGAAAAGCTCTATTTGCAAGCTTTGAAAGGGCAGTTTGGAGCGCAAGGTAAGGCGGTGCGATACCATGCGATTACTAATAACAAAGGCGTACATACTGGAGAGCAGGGGGCAATAAGGGGGGCATTGCACAACGGCATGGAGGGCAACAGTCAACTCTCCCAAACTTTTGCTGTGAATAATTGTGTACAGTAAAGTTTGTAAATCCACGTACAGGCCATAACAAACCTGTCTAACGGTATTCAAGGTATGCATTTTGGTAACGTAAAGTCTTCAAGTGTGAGGATAAACGTGTCACATGTTTCTTGGGGTGAATTCCTGTCTCAGTCGGCAGTGGCCCACATTATATTTTGCTAAGGCTACTATAACCAAAAAAGGTCGTGAATTCTAGTTTCACCTTATTTCATTATAACATTAATCTTCCATCTGCCATGAGTTTACACATCGTGGCATCCTCAACCTGCCAACTCAGAGCATCGTCTCCAACTTGTTCCCTGCCTCCATGGTATAGCCTACATCAGGTCCAATCCTTTTACGCACATACGAACAAAAGTGATCGTCTTTTTACATAGTTGGTGGTGACATATTTCATGCTTTGCATGATTTACTACGTTCGCAACGTAAACATTTGGTCAGGTAATGGCAACCGCGAACTCAGACGGGACATGCCATGCTGTAGCTACTACTCTATAGCAGCAGTATCCCAGGCCTAGGTTGTTTGGACGAGGCGTTCGAATATTCCATAAATCGACCAAATTTACTCTCCGTAGCCTAAGCCCCATTTTGAAAGGGAACGACAGTAATTTTGACGAGGCCTCAAACAAAACATTGTGGCTTCATTCACTGTAAACTTGCTGTTTTGAGTGTGATTGTTTTAATCACCAGTCAAATGTGCACTGGAGTGTGCAAATGTATAGTCACTGTATTTACGTTTTTTGAGCCTATGGCGTCAAACGTTCACTGGTCGTGGCAGTGACCAAAACTAGTCGATAGCTGAAGACCGGAGCAGCCAGCCACAACCGGGATTGCTTTCGCTCTGTCGTTAAGGTCTCTGGGTAACCCCGCTCTGACACAATGCAATGTGGAGACAACCTGGTTCCTCTTGTGCTCGATAGGGAGGCACAACAATCAGTCGTGTTATTCCGTAGCTCGGGTAGTGTGATGTGTATATTGGTTCTATTTTGATATTTGGCAATATGTCAACGACTAGTCTGTCAGCCGACATGCAACACTCAGTGCTGTTCGCGAGTGAATGGTGTTGGGCAATGGACAAATGATCATACACTCCAATAGCTAGCTACCTTCACCGAGATGAAGGCTGCGAAATAGTAGAAAGACGAAAATGTATCCGGTGGGGTGCATCACCGTGCAGCAACGGCCGGGAGAGAGGAAAGAAATAGGTCATTGTTAAACAACAAACTTGTTTACTTCCATTATCATTTAGACTACCAGACATTTAGACAGTTGCTATAACCGGGTGTATATATTCCAGTTATGTCATTCACAAGTCTGTGATATTGTATTCCATAAGCTACTTAGTTTATACCTGCGTATGATTTAGGTAAGATTCCTGCGCTGGCCTGATTAAAGGTATCCGAAATTGGGAAAGCCAGATGTACCAAAAGCTTTTTTCTAGATGTCAACTGTATGAACGCGTGGCCTGCTGAATGTTTTGGCGTACGCTATTGTGTCTATTCTGCATTAAGCAGACAACACAGGCTTCGAGACCTGTCTTTAGGCGGTTTGACCTTGCAAGGCAATAGAACTTATAGGTTCTCAGCTCGCATATTATAGCCTCATTATAATCGAGTGGCGAAACATTCCAGTGTATTTTTAGGACAAGCCTGTTCAAGTTAACTGTAAGATGTATCCATCCACCTGACACTCGTTGACACTTGCAACCGGTATTAAATTGGTGGAAATGCTGATCCTCTAACCTTGATCATTCACACCTATTTTACCTCAGCATTTACAACTATGAAAATAACTAACCAATGGTCCAAAACGTGAAAGATGTGTTGTTAATTGTTAATTACCACCTGTAATGGCGTATATGAGAGGAGTGATTATCAGCATCATATTTCATCATGAAAATGTGTAGGTCACTTCAAATATTGAAATTCTTATCTCTCTGAACTATCAGCCAACAACTTGGGCTGATACACTTCTCAAACATCAAACATTTCTTATTGTATGCACATATATTGGTCATCATGATAATCACTCAATAAAAAGGCGTTCATACATCACATGGTGCCAATAGTATTTAATATTGTATGGGATAAAGGTCGAATTTCTGAACACATAATGCATATTTTTCAAAAATTGATTCATCTCACATTCAATGCACTTCCCTTCCCCAACGTTACAAATGTTTTCACATGACCTTCCCCTTGTACAGTAAAATACATTGAAATCCCTCCTTCCTCAGAAGTAACTAAAAATAATGTTTAAGACCACAAATAAGAATAACTGTAGCGACCCTTTGTTTATATAGGTGGATATCAACTTTGCCACTTCAGCATGCTTTTGTGGCCCGGTCGATGCCAAGCAGGGCTACGAGCCAGAAGGTTAGGGGTTCGCTGACCACCATAGACGAGCTCACTCTCCCTGCCTGCTTCTTTACACTACAATCAGAGCCAGCTGCATACAATGATCAGCTATGGGGAAGCAGATTTTTTACATTATGATGCCATATTTATAATTCTATAAAATATATGCAAACAATATTCCAGCGACAGGTTTCTGTGCCAATGCACCACACAACCAATAACAAAGCATATCAACTTCAGGCACTTCAATATCATGGTTTGCGTTTTCAGCACCACAGTAAATAAACTATGTAAATTTCGACAAACAGAACATACAGTGGGGCAAAAAAGTATTTAGTCAGCCACCAATTGTGCAAGTTCTCCCACTTAAAAAGATGAGAGAGGCCTGTAATTTTCATCATATGCACACTTCAACTATGACAGACAAAATGAGATAAAACATTCAGAAAATCACATTTTTAATGAATTTGCAAATTATGGTGGAAAATAAGTATTTGGTCACCTACAAACAAGCAAGATTCCTGACTCTCACAGACCTGTAACTTCTTCTTTAATAGGCTCCTCTGTCCTCCACTCGTTACCTGTATTAATGGCACCTGTTTGAACTTGTTATCAGTATAAAAGACACCTGTCCACAACCTCAAACAGTCACACTCCAAACTCCACTATGGCCAAGACCAAAGAGCTGTCAAAGGACACCAGAAACAACATTTTAGACCTGCACCAGGCTGGGAAGACTGAATCTGCCATAGGTAAGCAGCTTGGTTTGAAGAAATGAACTGTGAGAGCAATTTTTAGGAAATGGAAGACATACAAGACCACTGATAATCTCCCTCGATCTGGGGCTCCACGCAAGATCTCACGCCGTGGGGTCAAAATGATCACAAGAACGGTGAGCAAAAATACCAGAACCACACGGGGGGACCTAGTGAATGACCTGCAGAGAGCTGGGACCAAAGTAACAAAGCCTACCATCAGTAACACACTACGCCGCCAGGGACTCAAATCCTGCAGTGCCAGACATGTCCCCCTGCTTAAGCCAGTACATGTCCAGGCCCGTCTGAAGTTTGCTAGAGAGCATTGGGATGATCCAGAAGAAGATTGGGAGAATGTCATATGGTCAGATGAAACCAAAATAGAACAATTTGTGGTAAAAACCCAACTGTTCGTGTTTGGAGGACAAAGAATGCTGAGTTGCATCCAAAGAACACCATACCTACTGTGAAGCATGGGGGTGGAAACATCATGCTTTGGGGACTTATTTCCATTGTGGTCAATATTTTTTACATATACAATTACATAGATAGAGCCGAAAAAATGCTCAACCGCCAGATGAGTATGAGGGAAAAGCTTGTATGGCTGGTAGCTTATTCTTTAGATGTTTGGGGCTGCTTGTGAACCATGATGTACAAGCATAATCAAAGTGACATTGGACTAGCGCACTAGCTATGTTTTCATCCAATTGGCGACAGATTTTCGGAAATCTTCATAAAAACAATATGCCATTTCAGAGTTACCTTTTGAAAAATGTTGCACCGGACAACATGCCCGGGAAGATTTTAATTTACCGGACATTTGAGGAATTTACCGGACATCCATATGCATTCAGATCCAACCTGGCGCAACCAGTGCCATCAATATATGAGGGATATTGGCCAAATGAGCCACATTTACGTATCCTTAAAAACAGCCTATAACAAATTACAAAAACACTATTACTT
Source organism: Oncorhynchus mykiss (assembly GCF_057628025.1). Classification (NCBI taxonomy): domain Eukaryota; kingdom Metazoa; phylum Chordata; class Actinopteri; order Salmoniformes; family Salmonidae; genus Oncorhynchus; species Oncorhynchus mykiss. Next base: position 9,217,818 of record NC_143035.1, on the reverse strand, counting down.
GTGTTTCGATGTGTAGCATATGCTAAACCTGTTTTTAGGCTACTTTCCTAAAACAATAATTGTCCACCTCACGGTTCATTTGTATCAGGGCATTGTATGCATAGGCCTATAGGCTTAGGTGTCCACTGTATGATATTAACAATTTAATAAATATATACAGTAACTATCAAAACTATCTACATTGTAGAATAATAGTGAAGGCATCAAAACTATCAAATAACACATATGGAATCATGTAGTAACCAAAAAGTGTTAAACAAATGAAAATATATGTTATATTTGAAATTCTTCGAGGTAGCCCTTTGCCTTGGAGATTGCTTTGCACACTCTTGACATTCTCTCAACCAGCTTCATGAGGTAGTCACATGGGATGCATTTTAATTAACTGGTGTGCCTTGTTAAAAATTCATTTGTGGAATTTCCTCAGAAATTGCAGCCCAAATAAATGCTTCAGAGTTCAAGTAACAGACACATCTCAATATCAACTGATCAGAGGAGACTGCATGAATCAGGCCTTCATGGTCGAATTGCTGAAGAAGAAAAAAACACTACTGAAGACACAAATAAGAAGAAGAGACTTGCTTTGGCCAAGAAACATGAGCAATGGACATTAGACCGCAGGAAATCTGTCCTGTCCCTGATGAGTCCAAATTTGAGATTTTTGGTTCCAACCGCCGTATCTTTGTGAGACGCAGAGTAGGTGAACAGATTATCTCCGCATGTATGGTTCCCACCGTGACGCATGGAGGAGGGTGTGGGGGTGCTTTGCTGGTGCACTGTTGTGATTTATTTAGAATGCAAGGCACACTTAACCAGCATGGCTACTAGAGGTCGACCGATTATGATTTTTCAACGCCGATACCGATTATTGGGGGGACAAAAAAGCCAATACCGATTATTGGAGGAATAAAAAGCCGATTAATCAGCCAATTGTTTTATTTTTATTTGTAATAATGACAATTACAACAATACTGAATGAACACTTATTTTAACTTAATATAATATACATCAAGAAAATCAATTTTGCCTCAAGTAAATAATGACACATGTTCAATTTGGTTTAAATAATGCTTATAGCTTCCGTCCCTCTCCTCGCACCTCCCTGGGCTCGAACCAGCAACACAACGACAACAGCCACCATCGAAGCAGCGTTACCCATGCAGAGCAAGGGGAACCACTACTAGAAGGCTCAGAGCGAGTGATGTTTGAAACACTATTAGCGTGCACTAACTAGTTAGCCATTTCACTTCGGTTACACCAGCCTCATCTCGGGAGTTGATAGGCTTGAAGTCATAAACAGCGCAATGCTTGACGCATAACGAAGAGCTGCTGGCAAAATGCACAAAAGTGCTGTTTGAATGAATGTTTACGCGCCTGCTTCTGCCTACCACCGCTCAGTCAGATACTTAGATGCTTCTATGCTCAGTCAGATTATAGGACAGTAGGACACGCTAGATGATATCTAGTAATATCATCAACCATGTGTAGTTAACTAGTGATTATGATTGATTGTTTTTTATAAGATAAGTTTAATGCTAGCTAGCAACTTACCTTGGCTTACTGCATTCGCGTAACAGGCAGTCTCCTTGTGGAGTGCAACGAGAGAGAGGCAGGTCGTTATTGCGTTGGACAAGTTAACTGTAGGGTTGCAAGATTGGATCCCCCGAGCTGACAAGGTGAAAATCTGTCGTTCTGCCCCTGAACAAGGCCGTTAACCCACCGTTCCTAGGCCGTCATTGAAAATAAGAATGTGTTCTTAACTGACTTGCCTAGTTAAATAAAGGTTTAAAGAAATAATAAAATTTAGAAATTGGTCTAATTGGCGCCCAAAAATACCGATTTTCGATTGTTATGAAAACTTGAAATCGGCCCCAATTAATCGGCCATTCCGATTAATCGGTTGACCTCTAATGGCTACCACAACATTCTGCAGCGATACGCCATCCCGTCTGGTTTGTGCTTAGTGGGACTTTCATTTGTTTCAACAGTATAATGACCCAAAACACACCTCCAGGCTGTGTAAAGCCTATTTGACCAAGTAGAAGAGTGTTAGAGTGCTGCATCAGATGACCTGGCCTTCACAATCACTGACCTCAACCCATTTGAGATGGTCTGGGATGAGTTGGACCGCAGAGTGAAGGAAAAGCACCCAACAAGTGCTCAGCATATGTGGGAACTCCTTCAAGACTGTTGGAAAAGCATTCCAGATGAAGCTGGTTGAGAGAATGCCAAGAGTGTGCAAAGTTGTCATCAAGGCAAAGGGTGGCTACTTTGAAGAATCTAAATTCTAAAATATATTTGGGTACCACATGATTCCATGTTTTATTTAATAGTTTTGATGTCTTCACTATTATTCTACAAATAGTAAAAATAAAGAAAAACCCTTGAATGAGTAGGTGTGTCCAAACTTTTGACTGGTACTGTATATATAAAGGAAGAGAAGCTTAGGCCTAACCCCAGAGAGATAGAGATATGTTGGTGGCATGTTATGACACCGACATGTATTTTTTTATGTCTAATGGCTACTGCGTCTGCTATACAGATATATACTGAAATAAAATATAAATGCAACAATTTCAACGATTTTACTGAGGTACAGTTCATATAAGGAAATCAGTCAATTGAAATAAATTCATTAGGCCCTAATCTATGGATTTCACATGACTGGGCAGGGGCGGGCCTGGGAGAGCATGGCACACCCACTTGGGAGCCAGACCCAGCCAATAAGAATTACTTTTCCCCCACAAATGGGCTTTATTACTGACAAAAATACTCATCAGCTGTCTGGGTGGCTGGTCTCAGACTATCCCGCAGGCGAAGAAGCCGGATGTGGAGGTCCTGGGCTGGCATGGTTACACGTGGTCTGCGGTTGTGAAGCTGGTTGGACGTACTGCCAAATTCTCTAAAACAACTTATGGTAGAGACATTTTAGTGGCCTTTTATTGTCCCCAGCACAAGGTACACCTGTGTAATGATCATGCTTTTTAATCAGCTTCTTGATATGCCACACCTGTCAGGTGGATAGATTATCTTGGCAAAGGAGAAATGCTCACTAACAGGGATATAAACAAATTTGTGCACACAATTGGACATACATAATGAGGGTAATTCATGAATTGTATTATTGGTTATTTTAACCAATGCATTGAATTGATAATTTTTTACCCAACGCAATGGGTTATCTAATCAACCAACATTTGGGTTAACTAACCCAATAGCTGGTTTCATAATAACCCATCTATATTCTTATTTGTATTTATTTTCTCCCTATTTTAATACTATTGTCATTAATTTAAGCAACAATACAATATTTAGATACTGAATGATGAAAGTAATGGATAATACAATGCATTGCCAAGCATAAATAATTTTTATTTCCTGCTAATAAAAGGTTTTCATACCATGTCAATGTGATTATTAATATTTAATAGTTGTATTTAATAGCTTTACACTTTAAACCCCTACCCATCAATACCCCACTCCCATTCCTTAACACATGGGATGTAAAAGTTAGAAAGAGACAAATACACTACATTTCAAAAGGTCCAGAAAGCAGTGTTTCCCCTATATTAATTTAGCATTGGCGCATCGCTGCTGCTAAATTGTTGCCCTCACTGCTAAAAAAAAAACTGTCAACTGGGTGGGACTTCCTATGGGTTAAGGAAGGATCACATAATTCCATCCAGTTCATCGGGAGTGCTCAGACAATGAATTATACTTGTGAGCAAACATTCCATAACCGCAGGTGGCAGTAAATTGTCAACCTTGTCTTTATACCCGTTCAAACAACACACTTCAGGTGGCAGTGTGCACCCTTTCAGTTTGTTTACCAACTCATAGAAGTAGTAGGTGAAGAAAAATGTACTACTTCAAAATGGAGATGGCCTCAATGGCACTGCCCATTCTCTCACAGACACCATAATGGGACAGATGCAATGTTGCGTCCTCTAAATATCGCTATGAGAACGCTATTAATAGATTTATGTAATAATTGTTAGCAAAGATGCAGTAACGTTACACTAGTTAAATTATATTTGGGTTTAATATAGAATTCTCTGGTAATTGAGATCAAGAGATAATTAATGAAACTGAACATAAAATGTTCATGCATTTTGGAGTAGAATGTCCCCAGTAGTGACCTTCTCACAGTCATTCAACAAAAATGTAATCTCCCGGGGGGCATGGCCCCGGACCCCCCTGGGAAGACCACAGCTTGTATACTTACATGTTGTATTATTAATATTATTATTATTGGGGCGGCAGGGTAGCCTAGTGGTTAGAGCGTTGGACTAGTAACCGGAAGGTTGCAAGTTCAGATTCCCGTGCTGACAAGGTACAAATCTGTCGTTCTGCCCCTGAACAGGCAAGTCAGTTAAGAACAAACATGGTTAACTAACCCACTGTTCCTAGGCCGCCATTGAAAATAAGAGTTTGTTCTTAACTGACTTGCCTAGTTACAGTAAATAAAGGTAAAATAAAAAAATTAGGGGTGAATCATTTCCCCATCCATTCTGTATGACCATGGAGGCAGGATGGCAGGTACCACCTTCAGGGCCACATCACAAAACAGGTCTATAAGTGGAAAACAAATCCCAAATTATTGGATCAGGGCATTGGTATGTCAATTTCCATAAAGAACAAGAAAAGTATGATGTCGAAAAGCATATTTATTATTGGCCTAGTATATTTTTCACATTGTCTTACCATTAGAAGGGTTTCAGCATCCTTTGCCAGGTCACTTGCCCTTTTCTCCCCCTATGGAAGACAACAACAAGTCTGATGAAACTCCATCACAGGTCACCCCTGCATTTGATGAAACACAAAATACAGTTGAAGTCGGAAGTTAACATACACCTTAGCCAAATACATTTAAACTCAGTTTCACAATTCCTGACATTTAATCCTAATAAAAATTCCCTGTCTTAGGTCAGTTAGGGTCACCACTTTGTTTTAAGAATGTGAAATGTCAGAATAATAGTAGAGAGAATGATTTATTTCAGATTTCATTTCTTTCATCACATTCCCAGTGGGTCAGAAGTTTACATACACTCAATTCGTATTTGGTAGCATTGCCTTTAAATTGTTTAACATGGGTCAAACGTTTCGGGTAGTCTTCCACAAGCTTCCCACAATAAGTTGGGTGAATTTTGGCCCATTCCTCCTGACAGAGCTGATGTAACTGAGTCAGGTTTCTAGGCCTCCTTGCTCACACACGCGTTTTCAGTTCTGCCCACAAATTGTCTATAACATTGAGGTCAGGGCTTTGTGATGGCCATTCCAGTACCTTGACTTTGTTGTCCCTAAGCCATTTTGCCACAACTTTGGAGGTATGCTTGGGGTTATTGTCCATTTGGAAGACCCATTTTAGCTTTAACTTCCTGACTGATGTCGTGAGATGTTGCGTCAATATATCCACATAATTTTCCAACCTCATGATGCCATCTATTTTGTGAAGTGCACAAGTCCCTCCTGCAGCAAAGCACCCCCACAACATGATGCTGCCACCCCCGTGCTTCACGGTTGGGATGGGGTTCTTCGGCTTGCAAGCCTTCCCCTTTTTCCTCCAAACATAACGATGGTCATTATGGCCAAACAGTTCTATTTTCTTTTCATCAGACCAGAGGACATTTCTCCAAAAAGTATGATCTTTGTCCCCATGTGCAGTTGCAAACCGTAGTCTGGCTTTTTTACGGCGGTTTTGGAGCAGTAGCTTCTTCCTTGCTGAGCGGCCTTTCGGGTTTTGTCGATATAGGACTCGTTTTACTGTGGATATAGAGACTTTTGTACCTGTTTCCTCCAGCATCTTCACATGGTCCTTTACTGTTGTTCTAGGATTGATTTGCACTTTTCGCACCAAAGTATGTTCATCTCTAGGAGACAGAATGCGTCTCCTTCCTGAGCAGTATGACGGCTGCGTGGTCCCATGGTGTTATTACTTGCGTACTATTGTTTGTAGAGATGAACATGGTACCTTCAGGCATTTGGAAATTGCTCCTAAGGATGAACCAGACTTGTGATACCATTTTTCTACAATTTGTTTCTGAGGTCTTGGCTGATTTCTTTTGATTTTCCCATTATGTCAAGAGTCACTGAGTTTGAAGGTAAGCCTTGAAATACATCCACAGACACACCTCCAATTGACTTAAATTATGTCAATTAGCCTACCAGAAGCTTCTAAAGCCATGACATACAGTGGGGCAAAAAAGTATTTAGTCAGCCACCAATTGTGCAACTTCTCCCACTTAAAAAGATGAGAGGCCTATAATTTTCATCATAGGTACACTTCAACCATGACAGACAAAATGAGAAAAAAATTCCAGAAAATCACATTGTAGGATTTTTTATGAATTTATTTGCAAATTATGGTGGAAAATAAGTATTTGGTCACCTACAAACAAGCAAGATTTCTGGCTCTCACAGACCTGTAACTTCTTCTTTAAGAGGCTCCTCTGTCCTCCACTCGTTACCTGTATTAATGGCACCAGTTTGAACTTGTTATCAGTATAAAAGACACCTGTCCACAACCTCAAACAGTCCCACTGTAATTTTCTGGAATTTTACAAGCTATTTAAAGGCACAGTCAACTCATGTAAACTTCTGACCCACTGGAATTGTGATCCAGTGATTTATAAGTGAAATAATCTGTGAAATTACTTGTGTCATGCGCAAAGTAGATGTCCTAACCTAATTGCCAAAACTATAGTTTGTTAGCAAGAATTTTGTGGAGTGGTTGAAACACTTAGGTTGGAGTCATTAAAACTAGTTTATGTAAACTTCCGACTTCAACTGTATATATTTATTTGAAACAATGTTTTAAACTGAAGAAATACAGTGCCTTCACAAAGTATTCATACCCCTTGACTTATTCCACATTTTGTTGTGGTACTGCCTGAATTCAAGATCAATTAAATATTTTTTTTTCTCACCCATCTACACACGATACCCTATAATGACAAAGTGAAAACATAATATTATAAAACATTTAAAATTGAATGAATATGAAATATAGAAATAAATAATTTACACAAGTATTCGCACCCCTGCGTCAATACATGTTAGAATCACCTTTGGCAGAGATTACAGCTGTGAGTCTTTCTGAGTAATTCTCTAAGAGCTTTGCGCACCTGGATTGTACAATATTTTGTCATTATTCTTTTCAAAATTCTTCAGGCTCTGTCTAAATGGTTGTTGATCATTGATAGACTACCATTTTCAAATCTTGCCATAGATTTTCAAGCAGATTTAAGTCAAATATGTAACTCGGCCACTCGGCATTCACTGTCTTCTTGGTAAGCAACTCCATTGTAGATGTTTGCCTTTTTTTAGGTTATTGTCTTGCTGAAAGGTGAATTAATCTCCCAGTGTCTGTTGGGAAGCAGACTGAATCAGGATTCTGACTGTGCTTAGCTCCATTCCGTAATGTTTTTATCCTGAAAAACTGCTCATTCATTAACAAGTACAAGCATACCCATAACATGATACAGCCACCATGTTGTATTGAATTTGCCTCAAACATGTATTTAACCTTTATTTAACTAGGCAAGTCAGTTAATCTCTCTAGGTTATGTGGGACGCTAGCGTCCCACCTGGCCAACATCCAGTGAGATTGCAGAGCGCCAAATTCAAATACAGAAATACTCATTATAAAAATTCAGAAAAGATACAGCTATTTTACATAGGTTTAAAGATGAACTTATTGTGAATCCAACCACGGTGTCAGATTTCAAAAATGCTTTACGGCGAAAGCATACCTTACGATTATTTGAGAACATCGCCCAGTAGACAAATCATTACAAACAATAACCAGCCAAGTAGAAGAGTTACACAAGTCAGAAACAGAGATAAAATTAATCACTTACCTTTGATGATCTTCATATGGTTGCACTCAGAAGACATTCATTTATTCAATAAATGTTCATTTTGTTCGATAAAGTCTCTTCATATCCAAAAACCTGCGTTTTGTTCCTGCGTTTTCTTCAGTAATCCACAGGCTCAAACGCAGTCACAACAGGCAGACAAAAAAATCCAAATTGTATCCGTAAAGTTCATAGAAACATGTCAAACGATGTTTATATTCAATCCTCAGGTTGTTTTCAACCTAAATAATCGATAATATTTCAACCAGACAATAACGTTGTCAGTATAAAAGGTAAACAAGAAAGGCACTCTCTCGGCCGCGTGCATGAATAAGCTCTGTGACATGGCAGGGTCCACTCATTCAGACTGCTCTTACTCCCTCATTTTTCAGAATACAAGCCTGAAACCATTTCTAAAGACTGTTGACATCTAGTGGAAGGCATAGGAACTGCAATTTGAGTCCTAAGTCAATGGACACTAATGGCATTGAATAGAAAACTACAACAACATAAAATCCTACTTCCTGAATGGATATTTTCTCAGGTTTTCTCCTGCCAAATCAGTTCTGTTATACTCACAGACACTATTTTAACGGTTTTGGAAACTTTAGAGTGTTTTCTATCCAAATCTACCAATTATATGCATATCCTATCTTCTAGGCAGTTTAATTTGGGCACGCTTTTCATCCAAAATTCCAAATGCTGGCCCCTACCCTAGAGAAGTTAAGAACAAATTCTTATTTACAATGACGGCCTTGTGTTCAGGACAATTTTCTTTTCAGTATTACTTTAGTGCCTTGTTGGAAACAGGATGCATGTTTTGGAATATTTGTATCATGTACAGGCTTCCTTCTTTTCACTCTGTCAATTAACTGAGTTAAGAAGGACACCTGTATCTTTGTAGTGATAACTTCACCATGCTCAAAGGGATATTCAATGTCTGCTTTTTTACATTTTTGCCCTTTGCGAGGCATTGGAAAACCTCCCTAGTCGGGGTTTAATCTGGGTTTGAAATTCACTGCTCGACTGAGGGACCTTACAGAGATTGGGGTACAGAGATGATGTAGTCATTCAAAAATCATTATTGCACACAGAGTGAGTCAATGCAATTCATGTGACTTGTTAAGCACATTTCTACTCCTGAACTTATTTAGACATGCAATAGCAAATGGGTTGAATACTTTCGGCTGTTCAATTTTCATTCATTTGTAAAACTTTCGTAAAACATAATTCCACTTTGACATTAATGAGGTATTGTGTGTAGGCCAGTGACAAAAAATATAAATAGAATCCATTTTAAATTCAGGCTGTAACACAACAAAATGTGGTAAAAGTCAGGGGTGTGAATACTTTCTTTTAACATTAGCCTAAGAAGAAGATGACAAAGGTTAAGACAAGAGGATTTTAATATTGCATAACTCTTTGAAACAATGGGACCAGCTATGCTAGTTTGCAACGGCGCTGGTCATAGCAACAGCGCTGGTAGTTAGCAACGGCACAAGTAGTTAGCAACGGCACAAGTAGTTAGCAACGGCACCAGTAGTTAGCAATGGCACTAGTAGTTAGCAACGCCGCTGGTCTCATAAATTTGTTTATTTTTCGAAAAGCTTCCATATGGAATCATAACTTGTCTTAACCTTTGTTATCTTCAACCTAGACGTTAGCTAGCTTATGCTAGAAGCTATCTAGCTAGCAATTGCTGTAAAGTCACCAGAATGATTTGAAATAACGATTGAGGTAGTCGATTGAGGTATGTTATCTAGCTAAACAATTAGCTCATTTAAATAACTATAACTAAAGGTTAACTTACCCATTTGTTTCTGTCCAGTGGCACAATAAGTGGTAATGGGTTTTGCAGAGAGTTGCTGTCCCCCGGTATCCGATTGTTGGGGTTTGATTACAAATGCCTGTCATGAGATTAATTTACTTGTACCCAACCTGTTGAGTTACTGCTAAAACAACCCAACAAGCAGGAAATAACCCCCAAAAATGACCCAACATCAGTAACCATTCTATCGGATTGTGGAAATAATATGTTTTTTTGCTGTGTAAGCCTATTGTGCCTCAATGAAAGGGCCAGGTTGTCATGCGTTTCAAATGATGAAATATACTGCATCTCTAAAATGACCCTTTTCTTGCATCAGTACTCTTGAGTGATGTCAAAAACTTAAACATAGGTCTACAATACCTTCGGAAAGTATTCAGACCCCTTGATTTTTTTCCACATTTTGTTACATTACAGCCGTATCCTAAAATTTATTAAAACAACATTTTTCATCAACAATCTACACACAATACAATTTAAAAAAACAGATACCTTATTTACATAACTATTCAGACCCTTTGCTATGAACTTGAAATAGAGCTCAGGTACAACCTATTTCCATTGATCATCCTTGAGATGTTTCTACAACTTCATTGTAGTCCACCTGTGGTAAATTCAATTGATTGGACATGATTTGGAAAGGCACACACCTGTCTATATAAAGGTCCCACAGTTGACAGTGTATGTAAGAGCAAAAATCATGCCATGAGGTCGAAGGAATTGTCCGTAGAGCTACGAAACAGGATTGTGTCGGGGCACAAATCTGGGGAAGGGTACCAAAACATTTCTGCAGTATTGAAGGTCTCGAAGAACACAGTGGCCTCCATCATTATTAAATGGAAGAAGTTTGGAACCACCAAGACTCTTCCTAGAGCTGGCCGCCCGGCCAAACTGAGCAATCGGGGGAGAAGGGCCTTGGTCAGGGGGGTGACAGAGAACCCGATGGTTACTCTGACAGAGCTCTAGAGTTCCTCTTTGGAGATTGGAAAATCTTCCAGAAGGACAACCGTCTCTGCAGCACTCCACCAATCAGGCCTTTATGGTAGAGTGGCCAGATGGAAGCCACTCATCAGTAAAAGGGGCATGATAGCCCGCTTGGAGTTTGCCAAAAGGCACCTAAAGACTCTCAGACCATGAGAAACAATATTGTCTGGTCTGATGAAACCAAGATTGAACTCTTTCGTCTGATTGCCAAGCGTCAGACTTGGGCAAAGGTTCACCTTCAAAAAGGACAACAACCCTAAGCACACAGCCAAGACAACGCAGTAGTGGCTCCAGGGCTGTCCTTGAGTGGCCTAGCCAGAGCCCGGACTTGAACCCGATCGGACATCTCTGAAGAGACCTGAAAATAGCTGTGCAGCGACGCTCCCCATCCAACCTGACAGAGCTTGAGATGATCTGCAGAGAGGAATGGGAGAAACTCCCCAAATACAGGTGTGCCAAGCTTGTAGTGTCATACCCATGAAGACTCATGGCTGTAGTCCTGTCAAAGGTGCTTCAACAAAGTACTGAGTAAAGGGTCTTAATGCTTATGTAAATGTGATATTTCTGGGTTTTTTTTATATAAATTTGCAAACATTTCTAAAAACCTGTTTTTGCTTTGTCATTGTGGAGTGTTGTGTGTAGATCGATGAGGGGAAAAAACTATTAAATACATTTTAGAATAATGTTGGAACGTAACAAAATGTTGAAAAAGACAAGGGGTCTGAATACTTTCCGAATGCACTGTATATCTAATGCATAGTTTTCATTGACTCCACACATTAATGATACAACTGGGAAAGTTAGATGAGATGTAAAGAAAGGTAAGGACGTGCAGGTCGAGTTCACCATTTATATTTTGAATTTGCCCTGAGGTTTCAGTCATGAAGCAGTATAAATTCATTTGAACCATTCATCCTCAGAAATTGATTTTAATCAGAATGTTCTAACAGTTAAAACTGTCTGCACAGTGATAAGAAGATGAAGAAATGAATTACCATGCAAGAGGGGTCAAGGACGGGTTTAGGGCCTATATGCTGTCCTGTGACTATATGAATGAGTTTGAGCAGGAAGAGAGGTGGAGGAGTTGGGAGGACAGCGAAGGTCAATTTGAGAGAGCCCAGTTAAAATAACCATACAGAAAACAGTACCAAGTGATGTAGGGTAGACAGATGTGGGGTGCGAGGTAGAGAATGACTGATAATCGTCCGAGCCAATATATCGGGCCATATTGGCCTTTTCTAGTCTATCAGCCCTGCTGCTATGCCAGCCGCCACTCACTGCCTGAGCCACGAGCACTGTACAATGCAGAGGAATATCTAGCTGGGAAAATCAGCAGCAAGCTAGCTCATTCTCTAACAGAAAGGTGCAGTATTAAGGAATTGATAAATTAACACGTGACAAAAATCTAACTCCTGTTGAAAATATTAGTTTACTTAATTCACTAATAATAAGGCTTGTGTCAACGTGCCTGGACATGCATGCAATAAGCAAGCTAGCTAAGCATGTAGCTATGTGACCTGTTAGAAAGATTATGATAAGTAATCCTTTCATCTGTGGTGTTAGCTATCTAGCTGTATTATCTACTATGCTAGCTAGCTGGCTAGATAAACGTGGTGCTAAAATATCAGATATGAGCTAACAGCTGGTTATCATTTTGAACATGCAGCATTTTTGGCAACGAGCCATCTGACTTGGGGTGCAACGTTAGCTATTTACTGGTGTGCAGCCACAGTTGTACCCGTCAATTGACAATTGATAGTCAGATTAGATGATTGTCGTAATAGAGAAAGAAGGAATTGTTTTAAACTGCCTAAATAAAGGTTGGCAATAGGTTTAGCTACCTAAGAATCTTCCTGCATGTTTATGGTCCAAGAAAGCTGTAGATCAGTGCACGTGTGTGCATTCTCACCTCTCAAACTACGGGCAGATTTGAGTCATTTAGACAGAACATGCAACATTGTTTCATCTTTTTGCCTGCCCTCGCTCTCCTTGTTAAATATTATGCAAATGAATGGCTTGGTAGCAAATGTCGTCGACCATTGAGCTAGTTCTCATAGTAGCAGTAAACAGCACCAAGTGATATGAGCAATGGAGAGAGATATGAAGGGAATGGAGTTACAGCCTTGTTCTATCCAATCGTAGCAGTAGGATGAAGTTAAAACCTGTTTCTTAACAGATAGCTGAACTAGCCAATTGAGTTGTTTCAATTTTTGTCCTGACAGCTGAGTTGTTTAGAGATGTGTCCTGACAGTTGGAGAAAAAAAACTTTTCCCAGATCACGGAAAATGCATCCGTGATCACAAATCATGACCTTAAGTTGGACCCATTTGTATGGGTCAGCAGTGCCTACAGTATATGATGTCCTTTCATACAGGCGTGACATGCTGGAGTGACACATTGGGGCAGCAGGTAGCCTGGCGGGTAGGAGCGTTGGGCCAATAACTAAAAGGTTGCTGGATTGAATCCCCAAGCTGACAAGGTAAAAATATGTCGTTCTGCCCCTGATCAAGGAAGTTAACCCACTGTTCCCCGGGCGTATCGATTAAGGCAGCCCCCACACCTCTCTGATTCAGAGGGGAAGACACATTTCATTTGAATGCATTCAGTTGTACATCTGACTAGGTATCCCCCTTTCCCTTCTATGCAAATGTTGTTGATCAGTAAGCTAACATCAGTCCCAAATGGAAGGCATAATTTAACAGATGTTATTGCGGGTGTAGCGAAATACTTGTGTTCCTAGCTCCAACAGATTGTTAATCATCTAGCACAATAGACTCCACTGATCAGCCAAAACAAGCTCAATAACTCAATGCATGCACACACTTCTAATGAATATGCTTTCACCTGTATTGTGAATAGACCTAGGCCATCTTAATTTACACAGTTTATCAATAGATCTACCATTCAAATAAAAGTATTACCATTATGTTGTAATGTAATTAGATTGTTTTTACCAAAGTCAAATGTATTGTTTGATTTAAAAATTAAAAATAAACACATTTATTGATATTGAATTTTGGCCTAAAATAACGGTCATTGACCTCCTTGACCCCCAAAAATCGTTATTGGCATCGGCACAAAAAAATCTGTATCGGTCTTTCTCTAGTGTGAGGTGGGGAAATGGTTGCCTGGCTACCCAAACTCCTTGCTTTGGCCAAACGCTACTCCACGCCCACAAACAATAGTTTCTTCCCCGCAATGAGTCTGGATCTCAGTACCTCCCCAACAATTTCTAGAAACACATTCTAACCGTTCTGATTGGTCCCAGAAACCGATGGGTTGGGCTAGAGCCAGAACACGCATGGATAAAGCGGCGTTTTGAAAATGTGTCATTGGCTTTGAACTACAGAATGGCGCCGGAGGGGATGGCCACCATTTTACGGGCTCCTGACCAATCGTGCTATTTTGTGTGTTTTTTTTGTGTGCTGATCTTAACGTTTCATATGAATGAAAATAGCTTCTGGACATCAAAACAGTGATTACTAACCTAGTTTTGGATGAGGAATGCAATTTCATCGAATCAGAGGTAAAGGACATGATGCTCATCCCAGACCAGGCCCAAATTCCTGTCACTCGGAGGAGGAGGAGGAGGAGAAGGAGGGGCCGCTATAGGGGCCAGCTTGCGGGATACCTAACAAGAATGCGACGGTGAATGGATAAGTCACCCTTACCCTCCATTCTATTGGTGAACGTGCAATCACTGGAAAATAAACAGGATGAGCTCCGTTCAAGACTATCATATCAAAGGGATCTGAATAACTGTAATATCCTGTTTCACAAGGACTACATGTTTTTTCTGTACATCGGCAGATGAGTGTGTGTCTGGTAAGGTGAGGGGGGGGGGGGGGTGTGTTGTCAACAACAGTTGGTGCGCAATCTCTAATTTAAAGTCTCGAGGTTCTGCTTGCCTGAGTTAGAATACCTCTCATTATAAACAGTAGACCACATTATTTACCAAGAGAGTTTTCATTTATATTTTTCGTAGTGGTCTATTTACCACCACAGACCAATGCTGGCCCTAAGACCGCACTCAACGAGCTGTATGAGGCCATAAGCAAACAAGAAAATGCTCAGCCAGATTAGAAGCTCCCTAATGACCCGGGGATTTTAATGCAGGAAAACTGACATTTCTACCAGCATGTCTCCTGTGCAACTAGAGGCAAAAAAAAAAACTCTAGATCACCTCTACTCTACACACAGAGACGCATGCAAAGACCTCCCTTGCCCTCCATTTGGCAAATCTGACCATAACTACATCCTCTTAATTACTGCTTACAAACAAATACTCAAACTGGAAGTACCAGTGATGTGCTCAATACCGAAGTCATCCGCTGAAGTGGACTCTAAGCTACAGGACTGTTTTGCTAGCACAGATTGGAATATGTTCCGGGATTCATCCGATGGCATTGAGGAGTTTACCACATCAGTCAACGGCTTCATTAATAAGTGCATCGACAACATAGTCCCCACAGTGACCATACCCAAACCAAAAGCCATGGATTACAGGAAACATCCAAACTGAGCTAAAGGCTGGAGATGCCGCTTTCAAGGAGCGGGACAGAAATCCGAAAACTTACAAGAAATTCTGCTACGTCCTCCAATGAACCATCAAACAGGCAAAGTGTCAATACAGGACTAGGATCAAATCCTACTACACCGGCTCTGACGCTCGTCGGATGTGGCAAGACTTGCAAACTATTACGGATTACAAAGGCAAACCCAGCTGCGAGCTGCCCAGTGACGCAAGCCTACCAGATGAGCTAAATGCCTTCTATGCTTGCTTCGAGGCATTCAACACTGAGCCATGCATGAGAGCACCAGCTGTTCTGGATAACTATGTGACCACGCTCTTCGTAGCCGATATGAGTAAGACCTTTAAACAGGTTAACATTCACAAGGCCAGAGGGCCAGACGGGTTAAAAGGACTTGCGCTGACAAGCTGGCAAGTGTCTTCACTGACATTTTCAACCTCTCCTTGATCCTAATACCCATATGTTTCAAGCAGACCACCATAGTCAATGTGCCCAAGAGCGCCGAGGTAACCTGTCTAAATGACTATCGCCCTGTAGCAATTAAATCTGTAGCCATAAAATGCTTTGAAAGGCTGGTCATGGCTCACATCAACACCTTCATCCCAGACACCCTGGACCCACTCCAATTTGCATACCGCCCCAACAGATCCACAGATGACTCAATCTCTATTGCACTCCACACTGCCTTTTCCCATCTGGACAAAAGTAAAAATCTACGTAAGAATGCTGTTCATTCGCTACAGCTCAGCGTTCAACACCATTGTGCCCTCCAAGCTCATTACTAAGCTAAGGACCCAGGGATTAAACACCTCGCTCTGCAGTTGGATAATGGACTTTCTGACGGGTCACCCCCAGGTGGTGAGAGTAGGCAAAAACACATGGAGGGCCTAGCACGCTCCCATTCACATCGGCGGGGCTGTAGTGGAGACAGTCGAGAGCTTCAAGTTCCTCTGTGTCCACATCACTAAGGACCTATCAAGGTCCAAACACACCAACATGTCCAAACACAGAGGGCACGACAACGCCTCTTCCCCCTCAGGAGGCTGAAAAGATTTGGCATGGGCCCTCAGATCCTCAAAAAGTTATACAGATGCACAATTGAAAGCATCTTGACTGGCTGCATCACCGCTTGCTATGGCAACTACTCGGCATCCGACCGCAAGGCGCTACAGAGGGTCCTGCGTACAGCCTATTGCATCACTGGGTCCGTTTTCCCAGCCATCCAGGACCTCTATACCAGGCGGTGTCCAGGGAAGGCCCTAAATTATGTCAAATATACCGCACGGCAAGTGGTACCGGAGCCCCAAGTCTGGGACCAAAAAGCTCCTGAACAGCTTCTATCGCAAAGCCATAAGACTGCTGAACAGTTAAACAAATGGCTACTCAGACTTTCTGCTTTTTACCCCTACCTACATGTACATAGTACTTCAATCAATCAATCAATCACCAAACCAACATGTACATACTGTATTACCTCAATCAATCACCCCAACTACCTCGTACCCCAGTACACTGACTTGGTCCCGGTACTCCTTGTATATAGCCTCGTTATTGTTATTTTATTGTCACCACAAACGACTTCAACGATGGCAGTCTCAGACTTGAGTATGTAGCGAACATAGAGCAGCAGAATAATTCAGTTTGAGTCGTCAGAAATTATGCATTTCTGAATATCAGTAAATGACGATTGTGATTGGGGAGGGGGTTGAAATTGAAGATGTCTGGAATAGGGCAAACAGGGTTGAATTCAGAGCAGTGATGGAGGTCAGTGTTAAGATGTATGTTTGAGGTACACGTTGATTGGAGGCCTGGTTGTCAAGAGTGTGTAAACTTTATTTAACTAGGCAAGTCAGTTAAGAACAAATTCTTATTTACAATGACGGCCTACCCCGGCCAAACCTGGACAACACTGGGCCAATTGCGCGCCGCCCTATGGGACTCCCAATCACAGCCAGATGTGATACAGCCTGGATTCAAACCAGGGACTGTAGTGACAACTCTTGCACTGAGATGCAGTGCCTTAGACCGCTGTGCCACTCAGGAGACAGGGTGAAAGAGAGGCATTGGGGCAATGTGTACTGTCAAGTAGTGTAAGCAGGGTATGTATAACTTGATCTCAAGGGGTGAGAATATAATGTGGTCATATCAATCTTAATTATTTTTGTGAAAATGTAATGTTTCATACTGTTTAGGAAAGTCTGTCCAAATACATTTCTGCCACAATCAGCAAGGCTATGCCTATTGGCCATACATCAAACCCATAAAGCCTACTGTAATTTCATATGATAATGATGGGTACACAATTAGAGCTGGGAAGATAAACCGAAAATGATCGATACAGACCAATACCGAACACCTATCGCAGGCATTTTGCTGATATCATTCATTACAACATGTAGCCTATACTAGAGAAATGTGAAGTTAGAATTAAATAGGTTTGCTAATATGGGTGATTGTTAAAGGTGACAAGTAATTGATGGCTAAAACCATCAAAATAGTAATTGTAGTTTAAATGATAATTATTTGTTTTTAAAGGAGGTGCACATTAATGTTATACACTTATCTTTCTATTTATCGTTATTGCATTTATTCAGGCAATTTATTGCGATATGGATTGTTGTCTATATCGCCCAGCTCTAGACTCCATAACATAACTACACAGTGAAATTTGAGTATTTTCTCTTCACAGACCAGCCAAGATCTTGGTCCCTCGTGTTAATTCGCTGCTCTAGAACTAATACCTCTCACTCTTTTTTGTTGGCCTGCTTTAGTCCATAAATACAACCATCATCCGTAGGGGTACTTCCATTTATTGGATTATATATTATTGTTATTCGTGCATTCATTCAATATAACTCGGTGTCTTTATGATGAAAATGTCAATTTTCACTTTGTTAATTCGGTAAGCTTTTTCAGTTTAGCGCACCGTTGCGATCCCCCTTTCCCCTTGAGCGGCTGGTGTACTGCGTTGCATGCTGGTACCTGTAGTCCTTACTCCTCCCACTGCGTGCTATGTATCGTTTGGGCGTGGATAGCCAAACACTACAAGTCCCAGACTATCAGTCCACCTTCTTGCCCCTCTCTCCCACCAGACCGTAGACCGAGATACTGTACGGACTGTCTTGACGAACACCCCCCCCCCCCCCGACTTTCAGAACCGAAAACCGTCGAGATTAGTGAACAGCAACCGACAAGAACGGAAGACTTGATTCTCGCTGGAGCCGTGATATATACTGTTAATTTATACCCTGGACGAACGGGTTTGTAATTGTTTGTGCCATTTGACATCGTTATCTTGCTTGCTAATTACCTTTCGAATTATTCAGTATCAGGGACGAGAAGACTCGGTTCGGGTCGGACTCTTGCATGTCTTTGAACACAGAAGCGGTTCGGTAAGGGCTGATGAAAGAGTCAAATCAACATTTTGTGTCGCACGGCCGGAGATAAATACAGTAGCCTGTCTAAACATGCTTAGCACTGTGTAATGCAGACCAATACTGGCTTTGCGGAGACTTTGCTGCGCAGGGATCTGAAAATTGTTCGTGGTATTTTGAACAGGAGTTACATTTTGTTTTCCTTATTGTGTATGGTGCACGTTACAATAGCCAACTACAAGTTACGTGCAAATTGTTGCCCTACCCTCCGTTAGTTCTGAAAGACTTTTCATAAGAAAATGAGCTTAGGAAATAGTTAAAGTGTAATATATTCCTCATACAATCAATATTAGTCTATGCAATACAGTCCAACGTTATATCATTACATCGTTTCTTCAGTCATGTTATTTATCAGTAAAATACGTCATGGACAGTACCTCGTGGTCTATGGAATGATTAAATAATATAGTCATTGGAGTTTGGAATGTTTATTCCGCGATATTTGGCTGTTGATTGATGTTGGCTTCATTATGTGACAGTCGTTAGGCACATAATGTATGTATCATGCAAGTGCGGATGGACGATGTAAGTATTTGATAGGGCAAAGGATATTCTCGTGTCAGTCGTTTCGTTCTAGATATTGGAAACGCTTGCATTGTAGGCTATTGTGCTGGGTGCTATCGCATCATTCTCGCTTCAAAAATCAAGGGTGAATTTGGTTCCATTTTGATCATGTGTAGTCTGTCTTTGACAGGCTGATCACCTGAGAGGCAATAGTGTCGTCCTTGCCGATTATCATACTACAGCTCCCCAGCTCTTTGGGCGAGTGGGATGCCCGGAGTTTTAGCATGAATATGTTGGTTTTATAGAGATTAAACCAATTTCTCAATTAGTTGAAATAGTATAATAAAACGACCCCGCTCGTCGACTGTATTTTCTGCATTTTCAAATGCATAGCTTTGACACTCGGATGCGTCTCTTTTGTGCATGTGTGCTCCAGGCTGCGCAGTCAGTTGACCAGGCGGACAAGTCGTCTCGAGTCAGAGGGAGATCAAGTCATCTCGAGTCAGAGGGAGATTATTTTATTTTTATTTAGACGTAGCCGAAAGACTCTATGGGATAGCCACCTCATTATAGTTGGGACAGCTGTGACTTTGTTTTACCAGCATGGTGTGCAGACTGACAGCATGAGAAATTAAACCCAAAATATATGTTTCTAAAATACGTCCTAGCATTCCAATGGGCTACTCAGTGGAGGAGACGGCGTATCTGCAGCACAAAGACAAACTAGCAATATAAGCAAGTAGCAACATGAGGTTACGCGATAATTAATGCAAAAGCCTCTCATTTTCAGTTATATATGCTTGCAACTATATTCAGCCCATGTTTAACGATTTCAGCGGAGATATGTCGCCTACCTGGGATGTCACTCACGTTTTCCGGTACTGGTATGTTTCGCCAACTACACTGATTTCAACACCCGGCACATTCCTCTGATATTTGCTGGTGGATAGTTATACCGGACCCATTTATAGTCATCACATTTATTGTCGGGTGGGGTGGCTGCCTCACCTTTCCTCATTGGGTGTGTTGACGTGTGTAGGTAGGGTGGATGTCTGAAAGCTTTTAACATGTTGCTTTCGGTCAGATATATTCATGAAGTTGACATTCTGTAGGAATAACGTTACTGGAAGATTTCAATTATTGTGCATGCATGTGATACCTACAGTGTCTTAGCCTGTCTGCTTAGATGTCACTGCTAATTGTTCTCTTTACTTTGGAATTTGGGCATTTGATCAAGGGCTCAAGGCAAAGGGAAACAGAAGCTAGATGTGTATGTTGAGGCTTCTTTACTCCCGGTGCTTTGAGATATACCAACTTTACAATTCATTCTTGAGTAATAGAGTATCTCTAGTTAAGATTAAGAATGTGTATTACATTATATGGCATCATCCCCAGGTTCTCCTTGCCCCTCAGATTGATTTCTAACATGAGCTGGAAATGAGCTGAGGGTTAAGGCTGCATGAATGAGTTGGGTAGAGAGGGATTTCAAAATGATGTATCATGAAGGGTAGTGAGGAAACCATTACCCCTTCCCCCACCTGCCTACCATGTTTCTACTTCTCTCCATGGTCTCAGCCAGTCCACTCTGCTGCAGCGTGCATGGCTTGGTCAGCACTGACCATGTCCATCCGTGCAACAGTAAAGGAGAACTGTGAGAGAGATCATGAAATATGGTTTCCAAGTATCAAGCCATATGTGACAATTTCCCAACTCCTATGTTAGTATCTTTATGTCCATGCAAATAGGCCTGCCTACCCATAGTTAAATGACAAAGTATACATGTGGAGTAAGTGAAAGTTATTGGCAAATATGCCTTGTACCAATATTGGATGTTTCTTGATAATATGAATATAACATAAAATAAAAAATGATATAAAGTAATATAATGTCAATTTTTTAAACTTAAACAATCAATTTACCTTCTTGGATTTTGTGACTGAGGACAGACAGTGTGGCATCTCACCTCATCAAGCTTCTCTTTCACACAGAAAACTATTGAACAATTTCTCAATAAAAAGCGCAAAAAATCACTAAACAGTGATGTCTATCCTAGATGTGCCAACTTAACATGAGTTAATGCTACTGTTAGGAATGTATAGTAGCGTTAGCAAAGGGCTGGCTAATTCGTTCCCTAACAAGATAAGGTAACTGCTATTTTGCTAACCTCTTCTATGGCAAGACTCATGACCTAAGAATGAGGCATTTGACCAGGTTCGGTGTATTGAGCCAATGACACTATGATGAAAAATCAAATCCAAATCAAATGTTATTGGTTGCGAACACATATTTAGTAGATATCGCAGGTGCAACAAAATACTTATGTTTCTAGCTCCAACAGTGCAGTATACCTAACAAATGTATGTGGACACCCCTTCAAATTAGTGGATTCGGCTATTTCAGCCACACCCGCTGTTGACAGGTGTATAAAATCGAGCACACCGCCATGCAATCTCCATAGACAAACATTGTCAGTAGAATGGTCTTACTGAAGAGCTCATTGACTTTCAACGTGGCACCTTCAAAGGATGCCTCCTTTCCAACAAGTCAGTTCGTAAAATATCTGCCCTGCTGGAGCTGCCCCTGGTCAACTAAGTGCTGTTATTGTGAAGTGGAAACGTCTAGGAGCAACAATGGCTCAGCCACGAAGTGGTGGGCCACACAAGCTCACAGAACGGGACTGCAGAGTGATGAAGAGCGTAACGCGTAAAAATCATCTGTCCTCGGTTGCAACACTCACTACAGAGTTCCAAACTGCCTCTGGAAGCAACGTCAGCACAATAACTGTTCGTCTGGAGCTTCATGAAATGGGTTTCCATGGCTGTTTTTCATGGTTCAGGCCAGGCCCCTTAGTTCCAGTGAAGGGAAATATTAACGCTACAGCATACAATGATATTCTAGACAATTCTGGGCATCCAACTTTGTGGCAACAGTTTGGGGAAGGCCTTTTCCTGTTTTAGCATGACAATGCCCCCGTGCCCAAAGCAAGGTCCATACAGAAATTATTTGTTGAGATCGGTGTGGATTAACTTGACTGGCCTCCACAGAGCCCTGACCTCAACCCCATCAAACACCTTTGGGATGAATTGGAACGCCGACTGCGAGCCAGGCCTAATTGCCCAACATCATGGGAGGGACCAACTCCATATTAATGCCCATGATTTTGGAATGAGATGTTTGACGAGCAGGTGTCCACAAACATTTGGTCATGTAGTGTATGTCCAGTACCAGTCAAAAGTTTGGACACACCTACTCATTCCAGGGGTTTTCTTTATTTTTACTATTTTCTACATTGTAGAATATTAGTGAAGGCATCAAAAATATGAAATAACACATATGGAATCATGTAGTAACAAAAAAAGTGTTAAACAAATCAAAATATTTGTTACATTTGAGATTCTTCAAAGTAGCCACCCTTTGCCTTGATGACAGCTTCGCACACTCTTGGCATTCTCTTAACCAGTTTCATGAGGTAGTCACCTGGAATGCTTTTCCAACAATCTTGAAGGAGTTTGCACATATGCTGAGCACTTGTTGACTGCTTTTCCTTCCCTCTGCTGTCCAACTCATCCCAAACCATCTCATTTGGGTTGAGGTCGGGTGATTGTGGAGGCCAGGTCATTTGATGCAGCACTCAAATAAGCCTTACACAGCCTGGAGGTGTGTTTTGGGTCATTGTCCTGTTGAAAAACAAATGCTAGTCTCACTAAGATGGGATGGCATCTCACCAGATGGGATGGCGTATCACTGCAGAATGCTGTGGTAGCCATGCTGGTTAAGTGTGCCTTGAATTCTAAATAACTCACTGAATGTGTCACCAGCAAAGCACCATCACACCTCCTCCTCCATGCTTCACGGTGGGAACCACACATGTGGAGATCAACCGTTCATCTACTCTGCGTCTCACAAAGATACGGCGGCTGGAACAAAAACTCAAATTTGGACTCATCAGACCAAAGGACAGATTTCCACTGGTCTAATGTCCATATGGCTCGTGTTTCTTGACCCAAACAAGTCTCTTCTTCTAGTAGTGGTTTCTTTGCAACAATTCAACCATGAAGGCCTGATTCACGAAGTCCCCTCTGAACAGTTGATGTTGACATGTCTTTTACTTGAACTCAGTGAAGCATTTATTTGGGCTTCAATTGCCGATTTCTGAGGCTGGTAACTCTAATGAACTTGTCCTCTGCAGCAGAGGTAACTCTGGGTCTTCCTTTCCTGTGGTGGTCCTCATGAGACCCAGGCATTCATCATAACGCTTGATGGTTTTTATGACTACACTTGGGGGAAAAAATAAAGTTCTTGACATTTTCCAGATTGATTGACCTTCATGTCTTAAAGTAATGACGGCCTGTCTATTCTCTTTGCTTATTTGAGCAGGTCTTGCCATAATATGGACTTGGTCTTTTACCAAATAGGGCTATCTTCTGTGTACCAACCCTACCTTGTCACAACACAACTTATTGGCTCAAACGCATTAAGAAGGAAAAAAAAATCCACAAATGAACTTTTAACAAGGCAAACCTGTTCATTGAAATGCAAATGTGACTACCTCATGAAGCTGGTTGAGAGAATGCCAAGAGTGCAAAGCTGTCATCAAGGCAAAGGGTGGCTACTTTGAAGAATCTAAAATATATTTTGATTTGTTTAACAGCTTTTTGGTTGCGACATGATTCCATATGTGTTATTTCATAGTTTTGATGATGTCTTCACTATTCTACAATGTAGAAAATAGTAAAAATAAAGAAAAACCCTTGAATGAGTATGTGTCCAAACTTTTGACTGATACTATATGTATGTATGTATGTATGTATGTATGTATGTATGTATGTATGTATGTATGTATGTATGTATGTATGTACAGTGCCTTGCGAAAGTATTCGGCCCCCTTGAACTTTGCGACCTTTCGCCACATTTCACGCTTCAAACATAAAGATATAAAACTGTATTTTTTTGTGAAGAATCAACTACAAGTGGGACACAATCATGAAATGGAACGACATTTATTGGATATTTCAAACTTTTTTAACAAATCAAAAACTGAAAAATTGGGCGTGCAAAATTATTCAGCCCCCTTAAGTTAATACTTTGTAGCGCCACCTTTTGCTGCGATTACAGCTGTAAGTCGCTTGGGGTATGTCTATCAGTTTTGCACATCAAGAGACTGACATTTTTTCCCATTCCTCCTTGCAAAACAGCTCGAGCTCAGTGAGGTTGGATGGAGAGCATTTGTGAACAGCAGTTTTCAGTTCTTTCCACAGATTCTCGATTGGATTCAGGTCTGGCCTTTGACTTGGCCATTCTAACACCTGGATATGTTTATTTTTGAACCATTCCATTGTAGATTTTGCTTTATGTTTTGGATCATTGTCTTGTTGGAAGACAAATCTCCGTCCCAGTCTCAGGTCTTTTGCAGACTCCATCAGGTTTTCTTCCAGAATGGTCCTGTATTTGGCTCCATCCATCTTCCCATCAATTTTAACCATCTTCCCTGTCCCTGCTGAAGAAAAGCAGGCCCAAACCATGATGCTGCCACCACCATGTTTGACAGTGGGGATGGTGTGTTCAGGGTGTTGCTTTTATGCCAAACATAACGTTTTGCATTGTTGCCAAAAAGTTCAATTTTGGTTTCATCTGACCAGAGCACCTTCTTCCACATGTTTGGTGTGTCTCCCAGGTGGCTTGTGGCAAACTTTAAACAACACTTTTTATGGATATCTTTAAGAAATGGCTTTCTTCTTGCCACTCTTCCATAAAGGCCAGATTTGTGCAATATACGACTGATTGTTGTCCTATGGACAGAGTCTCCCACCTCAGCTGTAGATCTCTGCAGTCTTCTCCTTTGCAGTCTTCTCCTTGTATGAGCTGAAGGTTTAGAGGGACGGCCAGGTCTTGGTAGATTTGCAGTGGTCTGATACTCCTTCCATTTCAATATTATCGCTTTCACAGTGCTCCTTTGGATGTTTAAAGCTTGGGAAATCTTTTTGTATCCAAATCCGGCTTTAAACTTCTTCACAACAGTATCTCGGACCTGCCTGGTGTGTTCCTTGTTCTTCATGATGCTCTCTGCGCTTTTGACGGACCTCTGAGACTATCACAGTGCAGGTGCATTTATACGGAGACTTGATTACACACAGGTGGATTGTATTTATCATCATTAGTCATTTAGGTCAACATTGGATCATTCAGAGATCCTCACTGAACTTCTGGAGAGAGTTTGCTGCACTGAAAGTAAAGGGGCTGAATAATTTTGCACGCCCAATTTTTCAGTTTTTGATTTGTTAAAAAAGTTTGAAATATCCAATAAATGTCGTTCCACTTCATGATTGTGTCCCACTTGTTGTTGATTCTTCACAAAAAAATACAGTTTTATATCTTTATGTTTGAAGCCTGAAATGTGGCAAAAGGTCGCAAAGTTCAAGGGGGCCGAATACTTTCGCAAGGCACTGTATGTACAGTTGAAGTCGGAAGTTTACATAAACTTAGGTTGGAGTCATTAAAACTCATTCTTCAACCCCTCCACAAATGTATTGTTAACAAACTATAGTTTTGGCAAGTCGGTTAGGACATACTTTGTGCATGACACAAGTCGTTTTTCCAACAATTGTTTACAGACAGATTATTTCACTTATAATCCACTGTATCACAATTCTAGTGGATCAGAAGTTTACATACACTAAGTTAACTGTGACTTTAAACAGCTTGGGAAATTCCAGAAAATGATGTCATGGCTTTAGAAGCTTCTGATAGGCTAATTGACATAATTTGAGTCAATTGGAGGTGTACATGTGGATGTATTTCAAGGCCTACCTTCAAACTCAGTGCCTCTTTGCATGGCATCATGGGAAAATCAAAAGAAATCAGCCAAGACCTCAGAAATACAATTGTAGACCTCCACAAGAGCAATTTCCAAATGCCTGAAGGTACTACATTCATCTGTACAAACAATAGTACGCAAGTATAAACACCATGGGACCACGTAGCCGCCATACCGCTCAGGAAGGAGACGCGTTCTGTCTCCTGGAGATGAACGTACTTTGGTGCGAAAAGTGCAAATCAATCCCAGAACAACAGCAAAGGACCTTGTGAAGATGCTGGAGGAAACAGGTACAAAAGTATCTATATTCACAGTAAAACAAGTCCTATATCGACATAACCTGAAAGGCCGATCAGCAAGGAAGAAGCCACTGCTCCAAAACCGCCAAAAAAAAGCCAGACTACGGTTTGCAACTGCACATGGGGACAAAGATCGTACTTTT
This sequence comes from Oncorhynchus mykiss, assembly GCF_057628025.1. Taxonomy (NCBI): domain Eukaryota; kingdom Metazoa; phylum Chordata; class Actinopteri; order Salmoniformes; family Salmonidae; genus Oncorhynchus; species Oncorhynchus mykiss. Next base: position 9,191,427 of record NC_143035.1, on the reverse strand, counting down.
TGGAGAAATGTCCTCTGGTCTGATGAAACAAAAATATAACTGTTTGGCCATAATGACCATTGTTATGTTTGGTGGACAAAGGGGGAGACCTAAAAGCCGAAGAACACCATCCCATCCGTGAAGCACAGGGGTGGCATCATCATGTTGTGGGGATGCCTTGCTGCAGGAGGGACTGGTGCACTTCACAAAATAGATGGTATCATGAGGAAGGAAAAATATGTGGATATATTGAAGCAACAGCTCAAGACATCAGTCAGGAAGTTAAAGCTAAAATGGGTCTTCCAAATTGACAATGTCCCAAGCATACTTCCAAAGTTGTGGCAAAATGGCTTAATTAAGGACAACAAAGTCCAGGTATTGGAGTGGCCATCACAAAGCCCTGACTTCAATCCAATAGAAAATTTGCGGGCAGAACTGAAAAAGCGTGTACGAGCAAGGAGGCCTACAAACCTGAACAGTTACACCAGCTCTGTCAGGAGGAACGGGCCAAAATTCACCCAACTTATTGTGGAAGGCTACCTGAAACGTTTGACCCAAGTTAAACCATTTAAAGGCGATGCTACCAAATACTAATTGAGTGTATGTAAACTTCTGACCCACTGGGAATGTGATGAAAGAAATAAAAGCTGAAATAAATAATTCTCTCTACTATTATTCTGACATTTCACATTCTTAAAATAAAGTGGGATCTTAACTGACCTAAGACCGATCATTTTTACTAGGATTAAATGTCAGAAATTGTGAAAAACTGAGTTTAAATGTATTTGGCTAAGGTGTATGTAAACCTCCGACTTCAAATGTATGTATGTATGTATGTATGTATGTATGTATGTGCGTATGTGCGTATGTATGTGCGTATGTATGTATATCATTTTGATTTGATTTATTAGGATCTCCATGAGCCGACACCAATGGCGACAGCTAGTCTTATTGGGGTCCGACGTATAGCGAGAAAGACATTACAGACAAAATACTTTACAATTTATATACATTTAAAAACGTTAACATGTAGTGTAATGGTGTGTATAGATGGTATATGAATAGGAAAGGTGAGTTAAGCAGTAGTTCTATAGAATGAGCCTAAACTACAGTATATACATATATAGTGGGTAAAACAGTACGTAAACATGATTAAAAAGTGACCCGTGTTCGATGACTATTTCCATAGGACAGCAGTCTCTAAGGTGCAGGGTGGAGTACCGGGTGGTAGCCGGCTGGTAAAAATAGAAAATAAAAATGCAATATATGTGCAATTGTCTCTTTTAGAACAACTGTCTTTTTCAGAACGTTTTACAAGATCAAAAAAGGTCAATGCAGTCTCAACTTTGTTTCATGTTAAAGAAAAGGACAATCAGATCATCACAGATCATACTAAGTCTTCTATCTGTTTGTTCAACAGCATCGCGTCTTATACAGAGGAAGACTCCATTGCTGCAGACCTGAGGTCAACTACACCTAAGGAATGTTGTGTTAATGAAACACATATGCAGGTAATTTTTGTGCCTGAACACTGACCGAGTGAACTGTCAGCTTCACAGATGATGCAATGGTGCTTTACCTGGGAGATAATTACATGAGTAGTGAACATGGGCTTAATGTAACTTTCTTGTTATCTAGGTGGATCCCACTCCAATGAATGTAGGGGATGGAGGCACAGTGAGCAGAGAGATCAGTGCTCCGATTAAAGCATCTGCTAGCATGGTGGGAAATCCCCCTCAGACGCTGCCCCCTGAGCTCAGAGGAGATGTGCCCCTCAGTCAGCAAAACAAGACCAGCACAGCAACAGACTGTAAAATGCCAGACAACGTCTGTTCAGACCCTAGCAACTTCACCCATTGCCCAGTGGACCCTCCCCCTCAAGAACACAACAATGCTCCAACGTCAGGCCCTCCCCTCATTAGCTCTGACAAGAGAGAAAACAAGAGGTCAGAGGTCCCCAAATCCAAGGCTGATGGTCTTAGGGTCTTTCCCACACATCATTGGCCGTGTGGTACGAAGAACAGCTCTGAGGACCCAGTTAACCCGAGCCACAGTGGTGTGACGTCCAATAAGAAACCACATGTTCAGACCCAGTCAGTGATTAGTCTTCCCGCTGGGTTTCAACGCTCAACACTGTTTAAACCAGGCCAGCCTGTTACTTTTCTTCCCTCCACTAACTTCTCATCTCCACTCTGCAAAATCACTCTTCCACCCGCATTGGGTCAGATCGCAGCATTGAGAGAAGCCACAGCCAGCCAGTTTCAGAAGGGGAGTCAACCACTAAGCGCAGCTGCTGGTGTTGCGCCACTGCTGCAGACTTATCCATATCACTTCTCAGTGGGTCAATGTCCAGCACCTCAAAAGAAAACACCCAACTCAACACCCAAACTCAAATGTAACTCAACGTCCAGTAGCAAGAGTTCCAAAGCTGGGAGGGAGCATAAATCCACTATCGCCTCAGTGGTGGCCTCTCCCACTATTGCGCTCCCAATACAGCACCCAGCATTAGGCTCTGCCGCACCAACCCGCTTCACGTTGTCTCCCTCCGCTGCCATCTGCTGTGGCCCTACACTGGCCAGCATCACCACTCAGGGCAGGCTGCTGAACTATGTGGAGAAAGACCTTACGCACCGCAGTGCAGACAAGACATCCGTAGGCTTTCTAAAACTGAAAGCTCCATCTGCTGCTGATGACCATGCAGTTGCATGCCCGACTGAAGCAAGAGATGTGCCCCTCGACCTGTCCGCCAAGTCGAAGCGTCCAAAAACGGTCAAAGACCCTCCAAACACGGTTGCCACCACAGAGCATCTCCATAACAAAGCACGTCAGAAAGTAGCCCTCCATCCAAAGAGGCCCCATACTGCCACGTATGGCTCTGCCGCGCCATACCCCATCCTACCCAACACCCAGCGAAATGGGACTCTAAAGCAGGCTAGTAGGCCCCTAACTCGTCAGGGTTTGGAACCCAACTCATCCTGGGTCAAAGGTTCCTCTCAAGCCCCCATTAATAACCTCCCAGGAACCTATGTAGGTGTGGCCAGCCCCATACTTGCTTCCACCCTGCGTAGCAAAGATGGGAAGGGGTCCTTTGAGGACGAGTTCCAGACTTTCGCTAGACAGGAGACTATCTCTATCATTGACCAAGGGGAACACCTGGCCTCAAGGGGAAAGAAGGCATCATTCATGACTAAGGGCAACCAGCATGTATATGGTATCAAGCACCCTAACAGTACCAGCCCAGCTGTAACACAAAACTGTCCCTCTAAGGGGGCTTTCGCCACAGCTCTGCCCGGCTCTGCCAACTCACACTCTCATCAGAAATCTGGAAGTGTCAAAGCAGCAATCCCATACTCCCTCACTGTCCTCAAGCCGTTATGGCAGCGACCAGCACTTCTTCCTCACCAAGGTGCTTCTGTTCAGAGAAAGGTCATTCAAGGGACTCCCAAGGTCAAGGGGGCCACAGGTTCAGATGGTCCCAAATTTCAGGGTACCCATCAAAGCCCGTCCAGAATGGAAGCCGAAAAGTGGGACAGAACCAAGTCCCCCCTGTCCAACCTTGAGTCCATAGTGAAGCAGAAAGCTCTAGAGACCACTGCATTGACTAGCGAGGGATACTCCCATCTAGCACCTGTGGCATCCAGAAAGCCTGAAGTGGTGAGCTCCCACACTGCGGGCCAGGACATATTGTTACATCAGACTGCTGCTTTTGGATGCCCACCTATCAGATCTGTGGAGACCAACGAGACACTTTCCTTTCAAGGGGATTCCACACAAGTTATGAACAAACTTGAGAAAACAAGTGTCTCTGAGTCCAAAGAAAAGAGTACTGAGAAACATATTAAACTGGGGGAGCAGGCAGGTGGCAAAGAGATACAGGTCTCTGCAAACAGCACCAGCCACCCCCATGCCTTTAGAAGCGGTGGTTCAGCTAACAGAAACAGGATGGACAGCAAATTGGCCCAGGAGTTGGAGGGAGGAACGATGAAGGAGGAGAATATGGCCCCTGCTGGTCTCGCTCCCCGTGCTAAATTGGAGGGGATTGCCCTATCCATCCTCACTGGGCAGTGTGCAGGGGTAGCCGAGGTGGAGAAGACAAATGGAATTAAAGAGGAGTCTCCCACCAAAGCAAAAGCTGCCATCAGCAAACAGAAGAAGCCCCCTAGTCCAAGGAAGCCGGCAAAGGAGAAGTCTGCGGCGCCAGTGAAGAAAAAGCACGACCAGGAAGCCACTCCAGTGAAGAAAAAGCACGACCAGGAAGCCACTCCAGTGAAGAAAGAACCAAGTCCCAAAAAGGTAAGTTGCTATTCTGCTGTTTTGCATATTTAGAATTCCATTTAGATGAGTTGCTTTGATTATGTGTTGTTTTCAATGGCATGATTGTCTTTTGTTGGCTGAACAAAGAAAGAAAAACCACTACATTCACACACTTGACTCATCCGCATTTATAACATCATTTTAAAAAATCTGTGAAATATCAACCGCGCGTCAAAACATACCTACCTGTGTTATTGCATTAGGATTCAAGTATACTGATTTGAAATACAAAAAGGCAATTCAGTGTTTTATACAGTCCAGTTGTTTCTCCGTATGCTCTCCATCACCATCCAAGCTTTATGATCGATTACCTGAATGGTCTATTTAGTGCACTCACTTTGTCCCCTGTGTGTTGCCACGGAAGAAACCATGTGTACCTGTACTGGAGCACAGTCTGTCGCTGGTGGAACCATCCCCACACAGGGATGAGGGGGAGAACACTCGCAAGGAGACGAGCAGCCCGACTGATAACAAGCAGGCTGCTCACAACAAACCAGGTAGGTCTGTCTCTTGTGACAGTCTAGAATCGAACTTCACCTACTACACCTCAGCCAAAGATCTAATCAGAAGTCCTTCGTCACGATTCCTCTTGTCCACTTTGTTTTAGAGCGCTGTGAGTGAGTCTGTTTTTGATGTGGGTTCCACAGGTAGCGTGAGCAGTCCTCTCCTCAGTCCCCAGAGATCTGAGACCCCAGTCTCCCTCAGCAGCCCTGGCAGACCCAGTAAGGAGCCAGCGTCCTCCGAGAGCTCCACCCCCAGGCTGAGGAGGGGCCGGCGGAGGGCTGATGAGGCTCGGCTGGACGACTGGGGCTTCGCTACTCCCTCTCCTCCACCTCCCTCAACTCCTCCTCCCCCTACATACCCACCCCCCCAGCCACCCCGCCGGCCCAGGGGCAGACCGCGCACCAACCCCCTGCCTGAGAAGGCTGAACAGTGCAGGGCCAGGCCCGTCCCCAGCACTGAGGGAGACACCCCGAAACGCAAGAAACGGAACCGCTGCCGGAACAGGAAGTATCAGAATGGGGAGTATATCACGGAGAAGGACAAGGATGGAGACGGAGAGGGGGAGGAAAGATCTGTCCTCACCAGACAGGGTACTCGATCAGGTACGGTTCACCTGGAAATGAAAAATAAAATAGACAGTGCAGTTAAAGGTTTGTTTGGATGTGGACCTTACACACTGGGCCTTACACAATGCAAAGTTGGGTAGAGTTGAGTGACTGAATATAACTGTAAACAGTATAACTGATTTTGAATACAGTAGCTTCCCTCTATTTGTAGTTTATTATGTGAAATCATCCATGTATGTGCCATTAATGCATGCACTCTTTATTTTGGATGGCACACTTCAGCAGAGATGGAAGGCATGTTTACTGTGAAGGGGCTAGTCTCATTGTTTGTGCCTCTAGCTGCCATCCACTACCAAGTGTGAAGATTATACAAGAAGTCTGCCCAAACAAATATTGTGGCTTTATATGAGCCTGTCTGTACACAGCTGGTCATCCTCACCAGCATGAGACCACACCAACATTTACCACCCAACATACTGCTTATAAACATTAATCTTTCCTGTGTTGTGCTAGATTTGAGGACTGGCATGTACCCACGCCTCAGTGCCACACTGACCTGTCGTGGCGCCAGCCCAGAGCCTGGTCACAGGAGGCCCTCGTTCACCCGCTCAGGGTCGGTGCGGCGCCCGGAGAGAGAGGCCTGCCCAGAGCCCAGCGACAAGCCCTCTGGGAAGAGGAAGTTCAAGAGCAAGCACTTGAGTGACACAAACGAGCCCAAGAAGGTAGGAAGTTTAGCAGCATCCATCGCAGAGGCCATAGATCTGGAGTTTCTGTTTCCTGTCAAACAAATCCTTGTTGTGAGATACAGTGGGCCGTGATGAGCCTAAAAGCTTGGCTCGTGGTGCCCCCTTGTGGCACATATCTGTACTATGTATTTTGTGCTCTGGCAGCTGATTTCCTCCAGCGCAGAATGTGAGGCCGTTTGTCCTTGCTGTCACACTCTGTCACACATGACTTTCTCATTACCCAGTTTTTTTTTTTTAATGCAGCTCAAGACCAAGCGTTCCAGCTTGGGCAAGCGCCCTACCTCTGTGGCAACTGATGATGACAGCCCCAACGCTAAGAAACCAGCAGGCCTCCCGGCCACCCCTAAGGGCCCGGCCTCCCCTCCAGCCAGTAAGAAAGGAAGAGGAGGGGCACCAGAGTCTCCTCCTAGCAGACCTGTTCCTCCAGAGGTTCGCCGGCTCATTGTCAACAAGAACGCCGGGGAAACTTTGCTACAAAGAGCCGCCCGATTGGGCTACCAGGTACTGCTCTACTGCACTTTCCCCCTGCCATTACTCAGGTGTGGTGGGCCCTACACCTCATACCAGACCCTAACCCCAAACAGAATTCAGTTTATCAAACATGAATTGACATTACATGTACATTTGAGTCATTTAGCAGACCCTCTTAGCCAGAGCGACTTATAGTTAATGCATTCATCTTAAAATACCTAAGTAGCTAAAGGTTACCTCAATAAAGTAGTTATCAGCAAAGTTATGGCTAGTAGGAAAATACAAGTTCAAGTGTTCTATTTTCTGTAGGATGTGGTGCACTATTGTCTGGAGAAGGATGTGCGGGAGGTCAATCGGCGTGACAACGCAGGTTACACAGCTCTCCACGAGGCCTGCTCTCGAGGCTGGAGCCATATCGTCCAGGTGCTGCTGAAGTACGGCGCCGACGTCAACTGCAGCGCCCAGGACGGAACACGGTGAGCTTCTAAGCACTACTGAACAGACTTAATGAGGATATTGTTTGCCATACACTCCTGAGCTGAAGGGTTATGCCTGCAATAAATTACTATATCTGTTGCATAAAATATAACATTCAAGCTTGGCTTATATGAGATCCGTTGAACTGTATGTTAGTTGAAGAAGTGAAAAGTAACACATTTGTGCAATTGTATTTTGTCAGGCCCATCCATGACGCAGTAGCCAGTGATAATCTACCTGTGGTGTGGATGCTGCTGAACCACGGGGCAGACCCCACCCTGGCCACCTACTCTGGGCAGACAGTGGTCAAACTGGCCCAGAGCCCCAGCATGAAGACCTTCCTCAAAGGTACTCTAACCTGTCATCTCCTTAACCTTTGACCCCTGTGACTGACATCACACAACATTGTCACAGATCACTAGCATTGGAGGATTACTCATTTTGTTGATCTTATTGTCATTCATATCAGTGCCTGATGCTGTTTGATGTTTCCAGATTTACACCAGAAAGCAGACCATTAGATTTTTATTTTACCTTTATTTAACTAGGAAAGACGGTTAAGAACAAATTCTTATTTAGAATGACGGCCTACACTGGCCAAACCTGGACAACGCTGGGCCAATTGTGTGCCGACCTATGGGACTCCCAATCACGGCCGGTTGTGATACAGCCTGGAATCGAACCAGGGTCTGTAGCGATGCCCCTACCACTGAGATGCAGTGCCTTAGACCGCTGCGCCGCTCTGGAGCTCACTCAGGAGTCTGTCCGGTTCAGAACGTCACAGGGTAGTGTTTGGTGGCCTTTTTTTAATCTGACCCTGAATGTTCTTTGTTTCAGAATACTTCACAGACCTGGAGGGGAGAAGTGACCAGGACCCCAGCCTGCCATGGGAATTCTACAGCAGCTCTGTGTTTGGTAAGAAACCTTCGCTTGATTGGTTTCTTTTCCTCACCATTGACCTCTGCATCCACTGTTATCTGTGTTATGACTTGATTAGAATGCATAGTGTATATGTCATGATTAGAATGCATAGTGTGGTTGTTAGGAACAGAACAGTCCACTAGGGGAGCCTTAAGCCCATGGTCAAACAAGAGGCTCTTAGTACTTAGAACGAAGGTGAAGCGAGTTCTCCCGGCCATCCTGAGCTCACGTCACAAAATGTTTTTTTCAGAGACTGGCCAGGAGGCATGCTGGGACTTCCTGCTCTCGCAGCGGGAGGAGGAGAGAGAGGGGAGTAAGGAGAGAGACTCCGATGGGGACTGTCTCCTGTTTGAATTTTCTTCAGAGCCCCTCTTAGCCTGCTTCCATGTCCAAGTGTCGTTAACCCAGGGGTGAGTCAACACCAAAGCAGAAAATCACCTGTCAACACAATCACTCAAATACATAGTCCCAGCTTTTCCACCCATATTCTAGTGCTTTTGTCTCTGCTTGTCATTTTAAACCCAGAAGCCCCTTTTGAAATCCTTGCAACCACTCTTCAGATTGTTGGATAGGCTCAGCTAGTTGTAATACAAAGCTTATGCTTGTCCCTGACAGCTTTTGCAATTGGTTCCTGTTGACGGATGTTCTGAAGCGGCTGAAGATGTCGTCCCGGATATTCCGGGCGCGGTACCCGCACTTGGAGGTGGTGAGCCTGGCGCGGACAGAGCTGTGGAGGCAGGTGTCAGTCAGCCAGGTGAGCACATCCTCTGCACAGCCTCAGGGAGAGGAGGAGGAGGAGGAGGACAGGGAGGAGGGGGCGGGGCTGGTGGAGCTGGTACGCTGTGTACTGGAGCTACAGGGACTGCTGGGTTCCTCCATTCACATCCTACAGGAGGACGAGGAGGAAGGGGACAGGACGGATACAGCCACTCCCTGCAGCCGGTAGCCCACCCTCCTCTCGCTCTCAGCCCCTCACACATCCAAACTGTTCCTCTACACGTCCCCAGTGTCTCAACCTAACCTCCCCGCGAGCAGCAGATCAAAGTAAACCATGTCTGGAGGCGCCGTCGTAACGGTGTTTGTGGCCAAACTCTGGCTACGCCACTGGGAAGAACACACCTCACTAATGACCTGGGACCTCCACATTGAGGTGAAATGGGGGCCATGGCAGCGCCACCTCGTGGATGGGTGCTCAGTGCTGGAGGGCAGCTTTCAGGTTCAAATCTGTAGGTATATTTCAGAATCCAAGAAAAAAAAAACAGAAACCCCCTTTTTTATGATTCTATATGTTTATGTTAATATATGTATATCTTGCCACCAGGGTGAACACATTTGGTTGTGATGTATTCGTGTGGCAAGGGATGGATTATGTTTTAGGATTTTTTTGGTGTGTGGTTTTGTTCAGTTTGTTCCTGAGGGAAAGCAAATATTTTGGGGTGGGAGATAATCCAAGGCTTTTATCTTGGTGAACTCTTGCGTGCAGCTAAGAGGCTTACAGCCAGGCCATGCCAGCTAACAGTGGCAGGAAGGCCCTGGGGCCAGATGGCCCCTCCGTTGGGAGACCCACAGAGAACAGACCACGGACATACACATCTTCCCAGCTAACAGAACCATAGAACCATAGTGATCTAGAATCATGTGGACAACTTTCAGTAACTGAGAGGAAGTGCCACATGGTATCTGTGGAGTCCAGGGTCCTCTGGTTAACCTTCACTTTGCTGCATAAGACTGACTCATGGGAGGGATTGGATAGGTATCCTTTTACTGCTCCTTGCTCATCACTCCTCCGTCCTCCTCATTGCGCTACAGACGGACTCCAACGTGCTTTGTGGCGCGTGTGTTTTATTTACACTGTTTGTGCTTAATTTAATGGTCATTAATATATTTGAAAAAAAATCTTTGTATGGTTGGTGCTTCATTTGAAATGTACAATTAAGGATTCCTTTATCCTTCCCGAGATTTTCGTTTTTTCCCTTATTGCAAACAGTATTTTAACAAGCAAAAGTACAGTTTTATTGTACTGGTGCTAAGCTAGAATTTGTGTTGACAATCAATGAAGTTTTTGTTTGAAGTTAAAAACCAATAAATGATATTTAATTAAGGTGAAGTGACAGAAATGTAAAGAGAGAGTATAGTTTCATTACCTATGATGGAGAAAGTGGAATACATCTAGTCTGGAGAGGAGGACAATAATGTACTGCTTTGTGTGAGTGCTGTTAAAACAGGTTCATCTTTTATTTGATTATTTTTTATGAAATCAACCAGAATAAAGCATGATTGTGAAGTATTGTTTGTGGGTATTCATTTCACTCTTCTGAAAGCATACCCATCTAGCACATTTACTTCCTTGGAAGTTGTGGGAATGTACTTTTTTGGTTTCCCATTGGTTCTGGGAACGAAGCCATACGCTTCCTGACCGGTAAAACTGAATGTTTTTAAATGTTCTGAGAATGTTTTACTATGGTTCCCTGAATGTTTTTAAACGTTCTGACAATGGAAGTGAAAATTATACCTGTTCTGGGAACGTTAATTTTTTTAGGTTGCATCGAGGTTCTGAGAATGTTTTGCTATGGTTCCCTGAATGTTTTCCTGGGAGGTTTTATTTACGCTCTGAGAAAAGAAATGATACGTTATTTGGATGTTTTTGAATAACTTCCTTAACTTACACTGAATGTTTCAAGTCTTTTTAATAACAATTCTATCTTATTTTGGGTTAACTTTTTTTTGAACTCCAATCACAGATGGGCATTAATCATGGAAAAACATATTTTTTATTGTAACACAGCATCAGTGAGATTCAACCCTATAATCTTTTGTTCACTAGCCATGGAATTAGTTTGCACTGCGCCACTAGGATGGAGCTAGCATGCTAAGTTTTTTCCCCACATACAAAGGTGTTCATTTTATTCTATTTAAACAGACCCCATTTCAAAGGAAACAAGCACTCATTAAAATCAGGTGTGGCCAATTACTGGGTGCGGCCAACACCTGAACACACTTAACAGGATAGAGGGAGTTTTGTTGATACTGAGAACGGAATGTATATGTTTTTAAATAACATTCTTAGAACATTCTCTGAACATTACTAAAGTTTTCTTATGGGTAGTCTTCTTATCATTCTCTGAATAATTTATGAACATGACTTGAAATAGAACCATGAGGAAATGTTATGCTGAAGTACTGAAATTCAACACCGAAGAACATTGTTTCTTAATGTTCTTGGAACAATTTGAGAACATTACTTTAAATAGAACCATAAGGAAACCTGTAGGAAACATTATGCTGAAGTACTGAAATTCCCACAGAAAAACGTTGTTTCTTAACGATCTCTGAACTTTTTCAGAACATTCCCAATGTCAAACCAGTTGGAGAACGTTCCTAGAACATTACCAAAATTGAAATGAAATGTAACCATGTTTGAACTCTAAGGAAATGTTCTGTTAAAGTAATAAATACCAAGAAAATGTGCTGAGAATGTTACAAAGCCAAGCAACTATCCTGCACCGTTCCCAGGAAGTTGTGGGAAGGTTGTATGCGAAATAACCTTAGGACAACCACGCTCTCACCAAACATATGGTTCTCAGAACGTTATGTGCTATCTGGGTGTATTATATTTACAGTCAGTTACTCTGAGCTCATTTTAAGATAACGCTTACCACAACCTTTTACATTTTAGACCGTATTGTGTAAGTCTAAAGGAAGACCGATAGACAGATAGGTGTGGTGCGAGGCACACGAATGTTCGCTGGAACTTGGTTGTAATCCTCTGACTGGTGATAAATCGACCTCTTGAAGAGGTGTATGTAACCTACCCAATCTTATCATCAACCTAATGACCATGATTGCCAATAACATCAAAAAATGTATAGCCTAAATAGGCCCACTGTAAATTATAAATGAACTTCTCTGAAATATCATTCAGAACATGCACTGTCAAGCAAATATCCATCTTCGTATGAAATTCAAAGGTACACAGCATGACTCAAACCCCAGCATGGTGCTGTGATAAGGATTTGATGATCTCCACAAAAGAGAACTAGTGACCCAGTCTAGTGCCATAAATCAGTAAAGCTGGAGGGGTGCAAAGTGTAGAAGCCTACCTGCGTCAAGTCACGGCCGTCTTGCTGTATCACCACTAGTTTTAATTTAACTGGGTTTGGTTTTTGCAATTGAAAATACTTGTATTTTTTTAACCTTTATTTAACTAGGCAAGTCAGTTAAGAACAAATTCTTATTTACAATGACGGCCAACTGGGGAACAGTGGGTTAACTGCCTTGTTCAGAATGACAGATTTTTACCTTGTCAGCTCGGGGATTAAATCCAGCTACCTTTTATAGTTACTGGCCCAACGTTCTAACCACTAGGCTACCTGCCACCCGCCGCTGCCAATGCTGATGATGATATAATTCTGCGTAACATAATAAATGTGTCATTATAGGATATTTTAGAACACTCTTTGAAAAACTCTCTTGAGTATCCAGTATCTAAATTGTGATGCCCATATACATTTCTATTATCAAAATAGATTTTCCACCAGATGGCATCGTGTTGATAGAGAAACATGGGGAATGAGTTGCACTTACAAATGATGGAGTAGTTGTGATCAAGCTGTGCGTTGCACAAATATGCCACCTGTGTCAAAGTTGCCAATGTGTGAGACATCTATATAGAACAGAGCTCTCCAACCCTGTTCCTGGAAAGCTACGCTCCTGTAGGTTTTCACTCCAACCCCAGTTGTAACTAACCTGATTCAGCTTATCAACCAGCTAATTATTAGAATTAGGCATGTTAGATTAGGGTTAGAGCTAAAACCTACAGGACAGTAGCTCTCCAGGAACAGGGTTGGAGAGCCTGTTATAGAATGATCTATCCTGGGGCTGTCCCAGACAGTCCTTGATTAGAGGGGCACAATTAAAAAATGCAGTGGAACTAGATTAGAAGTCCAGAGTTGAGTTTGAAGGGTCTATCTATCCTATACTTTTTTCCCCCTTTTTTTTCCATCTCCCATTCTGTTACACTAATGACAGAGTTAAACTGATTTAGACCTGTGACACCAGGTGGGTGCAGTTAATTAGCAGGTAGAAGAGAAAGCCAGCAGGCTCCGGAACTCATTGGGTAAGAGTTGAATACTCCTGGGACCATTGAGACAGTGTTTCTATAAATGAAATGTGTGCCTTCACCTGATCTGTCTTGAAGAAAGGATGTATGGACATGTCATGTCTGCATTGTATGCTTGGAAACTTGCAAGTACCAGGGTGCCAGTGGGGTTTAAGCTGCCTGTTAATATCTCCTTGTCATATGTGTTCCTCTCACTGTCTCCAAGGTTGCTTTTCCAGATGATAGGTGCATCTGACAGCCTGGATGTCATCCTGGTTAGGTTTCCAGGGATGTAATGCAGGAAATATTGATATGCAACTAAGCCATGATAGCATATCTCGTGAGATTTCTCATGAAGTCATATAAAGTGTTGGTCACTGAGAAAAAATGACAAGACATGAGTGAAAAGCTTTTTAAAACCTCGGAGTACATATACAGTACCAGTCAAAGGTTTGGACACACCTACTCATTCCAGGGTTTTTCTTATTTTTTACTATTTTCTAAATTGTAAAAGTTACTGCTTATTTGAGCTGTTCTTGACATGATATGGACTTGGTCTTTTACCAAATATCTTCTATATAACACCCCTTCCTTGTCACAACACAACTGATTGGCTCAAACTCATTAAGAAGGAAAGAAATTCCAAGGCACGCCTGTCAACTGAAATGCATTCCAGGTGACAACCTCATGAAGCTGGTTGAGAGAATGCCAAGCGTGTGCAAAGCTGTCATCAAGGCAAAGGGTGGCTACTTTGAAGAATCTAAAATATAAAGTATATTTTGATTTGTTTAACACTTTGGTTACTGCATGATTCCATATGTGTCATTTCATAGTTGTGATGTCTTCACTATTATTCTACAATGTAGAAAATAGTAAAAATGAAGAAAAACTATTGAATGAGTAGGTGTGTCCAACCTTTTGACTGGTACTGTATGTCAACACACAGATTCAGCAGCCAGCATGGCTAAAACATGACACTGACATACCAAAAGAACAAGCCCCTCATTATACATTTTGTGCACTTTGCAACCCCCAAAGTTACTATAGTTCAGCACTTCTGCAACACTTCTTCTGTACAGTCTGACAGAGCTAGAGTCAGTCAATTCCTTCTAGGTAGCAAGTTCTTTACAGATATTAAAGTTCCAAGAGTGAACCCTTAGTTAACATAGCCCCCTAAAACCTACATGACAGTAGCTCTCCAGGAACATGGTTGGAGAGCCCTGTTATAGAATGACAGTGTTTAACTCTGTCATTATTGTAGCAGAATGGGAGATCAAAAAGTATAGGATAGATAAACTCAACTCTGGACCTCGAAGCCAGTTCCACTGCATTTTTTCATTCTCCTCCTCTAACCAGGGACTGATTTAGACCTGGGACAATGAATTATCAGGTTGAACTGAAAACCAGCAGGCTCCGGACCTCGTAGGGTAAGAGCTGAATACCCGTGGTCTAGGGGTACGTACATGCAATGATGTGAAGATATATCATTGTTTTATATGCTCAACTGCTTTGAAAAATGTGTTTTCTGTACAATCATACTTGATTTATCTATAATATCCATACTGTGTAAGTGATTATCAAAAATCTGGCAATTGGATGCCAAAGATTGCATACATTTGAATGCTTTGACAAGGGCGGAAGGCTCAGCTGCTGATAGCCCTGTAAATTGAGCGTCATGACATCATACATGGATGCAGATTTGAGATCCACCCATTCACCGAGCCCCTGGGATCCTGCTGCGTTCATTGGCCATCTGTTGTTTTAGGGCAGTGAATTCTGATTGGTTTTAAACGAGGGCAAGTCTCTACAAGACCTGCTGACTGACTAGCATTGAAAAGAGAAGGAAGAGAGAGCGCAGAAGGCACGCAGTGGTTTTTCATTGTTCCTATATGCAGACCTTATTGACAAAAAAGGGCAGAATGGATAGCTTTAATACAGAAGATGATGTGATATATCAGTCAAGCTTTAGGGGGAGGGGAACAACGGACTGTTACATCAGCGAGATGGCCTCATTTTTACTCCGAATTAAACTGATATTATGAACTGGGTGGTTCGAGCCCTGAATGCTGGTTGGCTGACAGCCACGGTATATGAGACCGTATACCACGGGTATGACAAAACATGTATTTTTACTGCTCTAATTACTTTGGAAACCGGTTTATAATAGCAATAAGTCACCTCTGGGGTTTGTGGTATATTGCCAATATACCATGGCTAAGGGCTGTGTTCAAGTACTCCGCGTTGCGTCGTGTGTATGAACAATCCTTAGCCGTGGTATATTGGCCATATACCACACCTCCTCGGGCCTTATTGCTTAAATATCACACCCTTGTCAAAATAAGACATTACATTAAAATATATAAACTGACTTTCCAGTTCTTTGCAAAAAAATATTCTAATCATGTTAGGAGTCTTTCCCTGCAGCTGCACCCTGTTGACAATTATTTCAGAAATATTTGCATGTTCTTCCACAGAAGAGGTAAACCTGTTCTCCCAAATGTTCCTTAGGCTCCCTTCTTGTGGACCTCCTCTACCCCTTCCCTTTTGCCTGCTTTCTCAAGGTTCATGGAGGTTGTCTGTAGTTTTTTTTCACCAAGCCTTGGGTTATGCAATAGTCTTCTTTGAAACCCACAAAGGGAGGTCCTGTTCGCTTGGCTTGTCTCTAGAACTCAGCCTAGAATACTCAATTTTCACCCGTTTCCTATTCAAAACGACTTACCATATCACTCTGCTGAGGACCACTCCACGATGCCCAGAATCTTAAATATGCTACAGCGGACACTTACATTATAGTTCTCTGGTTTTCAGCCATTACTTTTTACTTCACCAGTCATTGTAATTGAGAAAATGAATGTGAAAGTCAAAATCTAGCAAATGAGAACATGTGTAGTCGAACATATTCCTTGACTCATGATTTGCAATGAAACTGCTTATTGCCATCTTATTATGATGTATTACTTGACTAATTATTCAAATTATAAATATACTTCCTCTTTTTGCCGTTTCATCTAAGGGTTCGTATGAAGGGGTTGTTTTGAACTTCCGTACAAGTATACGCCACATATTGAATCATAAAAAGCCTCTTAGCGGTCGACTACTCCACAGAGTCTTGCAAAGCAATGCACGAGCAGTTCACAGACAGACATGCTGAGCAATGCAAAGACGACACTGTTGCTCATCATTGCAGGTATTATTAATACTCTGACCTCCGATGCCACTGTAGTTGGTTAATCTGCTGCTATCTTTGACTTCAACGGACACATACTCTAAGCTCCCGAGGGATAAATATATCAGGAGACTTAGGAGGGAGAGTAGCGGTCTGTCACACATATTTCCACATCAGATTTCACACTGTAATTGACCAGCCTTGGCCAGACTGTTGCATTCAGACAATCCATCAGCACGTATACAGCAGGCTCTTTATAGTCTAGACACCACTTGCAGGTCATGGATCACAGACGCACTTTTGAACTTTATATCTTGATTTTGTTCACGTGTCAATGGAGAAAGTTATTTTAAAATCTCATGTGCATCTTATAGCAGCATGTTCCCTAACGGCTAGACTATTAATGCTGGTTTGAATCCTTAAAATGACTTGATTGTGTTTTATAGAATATAAGGTATTGTATGTGGAGGAGAGAGCTCCCTTGATTTGGGTTATCTTACAAGGGGAAAAGTGAGTCTGCAGTGAGAGTTCAGGTCCTGTCTTGTGGAAGAGCTCATGGTGGAATCGCTGACTTGCACCATGCACACACATAGCCGTTGCCATTGTCTTGTCCTTGTCTTGCAGATTAGATTAATTGAAATTTCCCCACCAAGGATGGATGCAAGCACTGACCTGTGGAGAACTCAGCCTTTTAATCTGTCTCTGTATCCTCCAAGCTCTGCCATTGAGAACAGGCCTCCTCTACATGGGGGTTGAAAGGCCAGCGAAACTGATGCTTATCATCTGACAATTACCGTAAGCTGATTCCTAGTAGAAAACAAAGACATTTGTGCTATAGATATATGTGGTGGGCAAAGATAACCCTGGGAAAAACTGAGTTTCAACAACAGAATACATTCCATGCATATCTACTGTAGCCTGGTATATTTACCTCACATACAGTACAGAATTGACATAGGATCAACGTAGGTACACAATACCAGTGAAAACAAGGATCTTTTATTGACCTAATTAGATCAAGCTAATAGAGTAGTGGTGTGTACAGGGCTGGGTGGGCCTTCAGTGCGTTGCGAGAGACACTCTGTGTCAGACACTGGCCGTTAGCGGAGCCAGCTGGGCTCGACGCCCACTCGCCTGTTACGTAAGCGCCAACATTCCATGCCTATACGTTCTGCACAAAGAAGGCATACTGATCATGCTAAGTCTGTCCAAGGCAGGAGAGAGGCCAAGCTCCTACTCACCTGAAGGGGATGATGCTGCGCTAACAATGAATACTGACCGCTCAGATAACAGGGAGATCTGGGTGGATTTCCCCCTGTCCTATTGGTATATACACACAAGCCCGAGACCAGATTCCCCTTGTAGACAAACTAATGTTTCTTCCCCCCCAAAGGAAACCTTTAAAACCCATTATTTGATTTACTTATCTTGTTAACTGACCATTCAGAATCTCAATATCTCTAGGCTTGTGTCCCCTGCAGCTAATTTACCACGAATATACACACACACACACACACACACACACACACACACACACACACACACACACACACACACACACACACACACACACACACACACACACACACACACACACACACACACACACACACACACACACACACACACACACACACACACACACACACACACACACACACACACACACACACACACACACACACACACACACACACACAGCCGAGGATTGAGATGGTACAAGAAGGGCCTGGCACAGCCCAGCCTCTATGAAGGCTGGGGGGGGGGGGGGGGGCCTGGCTGGGCACTGAAGGACCTCAGTGGGAAAGCATCTGCCCAAATGAGAACACAGTGTTCCCAACTCCACAACTGCTTCCCAGGCTGCTAGAACAAAAGACTTGCAGCCAATCCGAGTAAATTGAGCAAAGGCGGCCTTCTCGACCTTTTTACTGATAAAGCGTTAGGGTTGCTTTGTTTTTCAAATATGGCATGCAAAAGATTGATCACTGAGAAAATCATAGATGAGATTGCTAAGCAATGCATGATTTGACTCAAAGCATACATTGCTTGGCATCCTTTGACATTATAATGCAGACTTTATTTAGCATTATCAACCACTATGCATAGTTAGCTAAATTGATTATCATACTTACAAACCTGAGACAAATATCAGTTCATTTCTAGTATAAAGGCTTAAAATGCCTAATGTGCCTTTATGAGCATAGTTCAAGGACAGGCACTTTTTATTGCTAAAGCCATTATGCAGATGGATAACTTGTCAAATATACTTCCTGAAATACTATCCACTTTGGTGAGGGAGGGAAACTCCCTGTAATTTCCTTGGCTTTATTTTCTTCCAATGTCCTCCTCACCATTTAATAGATGTTCCCATTGCCAGGAATGTTAGTAATGACTTGATAGAGCATGCTGGTTCTCATAAGACTTGTGCAGTACAAGGCAGGGTATTGTAAGGCTACGCCCCATGGGCTGTTGTGTGAGCATATCCAGCCAGGTTATTTTACTAAATAGCAATGCCTAGAAACACTAACAGTAGACAGCCAGGCTGTATACATTACAGTACACAGGAACCCTACAAATGACTTCCAATTAGAATGACCTGTTTACTTGCTGGTTGACCAATGGACTCCAAAGACCTGATGTGTTTTTTGTTGTTGCTATTACTCCCTGTGAACTTGGATATTTCATTCAAGCATGCCAGTATGTTTCAATCAAACATATTCAGTATGCAGGTGTTTACTCTTGGAGCAGCACTGTTGACATAGTGAGGCGGGAATATACCTGAGCAAGCAAGCAGTTGATTAAACCAGAAACAGGCCATGACAATCAGTTAAAGATAGACACCACCGCTTTGCAACTGAGTAAGGGCTCAACTCAATGAATTGACCTTCAGCAACAATTCAGGTCAGGTCATCCATTTGATTTGGCCATACATTCGTCCACTCTACCTTGTGAAGATTGTTATCTGAGAGCCCTGTCTGTGTGGCTGTGTGGTTAAATGTCTAGCCCGTGCCAGATGAAAGTGTTGCAGCAGTTGAGCATCCGTTGTCAGCAACTACTAGCAGGGAACAGGAGGTATGGCTGGGGCAGCTGGCTGAGATGGGCCAGCCAACGGGACCGCTCCCTGCCAAGTGTCAGTGATCACGCCGTCGCACGCTGACCCACGGCATGGGCAACAGATTCACAATTTATAGAGCCTCAGAAGGGTCTTGCAACACAGACACTCTCATGTGTCCGTCAGTGTCGCTCCGCTAGCCAATTCCCCCTTGGTCACATTGCACTGCATCCATTCCCCTTCACAGAGAGAGAGAGAGAGAGAGAGCTGGCAAAGCACTCATCTCCATAACCTCGACACCAGTGTCAAGAGTTGAGTATCAAGGACATACAGCCAATTGTCTTGCCGTTACATAGAGATGGCTTTGTTACTTAAAATACCGAGCACCTGGTTAGATTTGGACAGTTACTGCATTCAACTGTCGCTGCATTTGTCGGACACTCACAGGCCATATGTAGACAAGAAATATTGCAGTGTTTTCAAACGTGACTCTTGGTTCATAATCATGTCCCAATTGCTGACAGACCATGGTGAAATGTATCACAACCACACCATGTGAAACTTACTCAAATCTGAGAGGCAATGAGTGTGATCGTACCCCTTTGCTGTATAGAGTTTCTGAAGACATTTAGTTGGTCCTAACGGTCAGTGCTGAGCAATGTGACTATAGGGGCCTCACGCCATTTAGGAAAGGGATTCAGATATTATGCTATTAAAAACCATTTTCAATTCTTGAAAGTACATTTTCAATTCATTCATTTAATTTCAGTTCTGATCCTGAAATGACTAAGAAATGAACCCCATTTTGTTTGGATCACTGTATTAATCCAGTCACGCTCCACAGACAAAGGTCAACAACAATCTCCACTTGAGTATTCAGTCCATTGACTATATCAACAAATGGTGCTAAAATGTGTCTCCCGCACACAGACAACTTATCCTCTCTGATAGCCAACAGTCGTGGGGACGTAACGTGAAGAAACCCAATTTCCATTCATATCAACAGCCTGACCAGCTGTCCCACTATTTGTGGTTGACCCAGTTCACTTGAGTGGGCTGAAGGATTGACCAACTTTGCTACAGCGATTTTTTTTGTCCAGATATTTCCCAGCATACATTGAGAGCATCTACAGAGAAGACTCAGGAACCCAGCTTCATATAAATGTGCTCTCGTAGTCATAGCCTAATACATGAGCCTTTCATGCCCCAACGTGCTTTGTGGTGGGTCAGAGTAGCCCTTTTAGCAGTGCTCTCTCACCCCTCCTGTCCCTCTCAGTCTCTGCAATCTTTTAATCACTGCTGTGCCTTTGAGGGGGAAAAAAGCATTGTTACCCTATTGGCTGCTGTTGGTGGAGCTGTTGTTGGTGGAGCTGTTGCTAAGGGAAGAGGTTGAGAGGGTAATGGAGGTGGGAGATTGCCGTTTGAGGAAGCCATATGGATAATTTGTGTTTGATACACATCAAGCATAGATAGATATATTGAGGTCTAAAATTATTGGCAACTTTTATAAATATGAGCAAAAAAATATACAAAAACACAAATACTGAGCTATATTGTACACTAAAAAAATACTAAAATACAAATACTGAGCTATATTGTACACTCAAAAACATACTCAGAGATGAAGTGCTAAAAATTCTCTAAAAGATAGGGGTCAAAAGTATTGGCACCCCTGTTTTCAATACTCCAGCACCCTGAGCCTTGAAATAATTTACATTTTGAGCATACAATATAGCTCAGGGTGTGTATTATGTATTTTTTGCTCACCTATATATTTTGTGTTGATTTTACAAACGATAACAGAATAATGACTCCATTGTGTTAATAGCCTCTACATCTGCATTGTTTGCTCTTTGGGGTTTTAGGCTGAGTTTTTTGTAGAAGTACTTTGTGACATCTGATGTAAGCTTTATACATACATTTGATTAAAGTAGTTCAATGACCCATATTAAGAAAAAAAAATGTCATGAAAGTAATGTTCTTGTTTCAGCGCTTTGAGAAGTGTTCTGAATGATTAAACAGAGCAATATTCTTTAGGTCAAAAACCTGATTATTTATGCCATGAATCTTTATAGCTGTACGCTCCTTTTTATTAAGCCCATCTCTCGTCCGAGTCAAACAAGATTGTGTGATATGCAGGTTGAACAATTGCCAGCTGATTGTTGAGGAAACTTGTTAAACAGCCATTGATAGTTTGACTGAGGAACAAGGAAAACAGTCATGAACTCTTAGGTTAAATCAGTCCTGTGTTTATGACTCAATGGCATACGAAAGCACTGTAAATCAGTTATAAACCTACATTTCCTTAACCAGGCCCACTGCAGCAGAAATGCTGCCATCACTTGCATGAGAAGTCACACCTTAGGGAATTGAGCCATGAGCTCAACGCAGGAAATAGTTCCGGGTCAAATGACCACAGATAACCCCAGCTAGAAGTTTCCCTTCCAGCTAAATATTACTAACAGATATACAATAACTGCATCAATGTTCACCCAAGGTCATTCCAGGGCAAGTGGCAGGGCTCATGGTGCACCATAAGCCTCATACTATGCAAGTTAGTGCCCAGACTTGCTTTAAACTTTCAAGGAGCCTGTATTGTAACGAAGACAACAGCAATTGTACAGAACAGAAATCAGTGCTCATGTTATAGCATGTCAAAGTCACCTTCTAGTCTTAACAGGAATCTGCCACAAACATCAGCAAGTAACATTTGGAATGAAGACCAAGCGAGAGCCTATGCTATATAGACTGACAACTAAACCAGGGACGAAACTACTAGAATGAAAATGGCATACCCATTGACAAGTCTAGTCACTACCACTGCTTGACATTACCTGCACACAAATTTGAGCTGAATACAAAAACAGGAGTTTAAGTCTTTATTTAGTTGTACTGCATTTGTGCGCAATATAAAAATTGAAATAACCAAGGACAACACAGAAAGGAAAAGTGTTACAATACCATCACTCCAAAAAGGGCAGGTTGACATTTTTATACCAATCAGACAATGTGGACAAGATGGGCATCGGAGCAGGACTTGAGTTATAGAAATTCAAGGCACAGCATGTTTCATCAGGAGTGCTACAGAGACATGAATACATCATTACTTTTTTTTAAATAAAAGGCCCTTAAAAACAAGCCCATATGCTAAAGTGTGCTTTACATTTTAAGGAGGGACAGAACAACCAGCATTCTAAATACTCCTGCAGTCAAATCTTTTTAGAGACATTTACAAAAGACATGGCATACAGACACCCAGTTCCTTTGACATACACGTGAATCCACATTGAATGTTTGGACTTGAAATGAAGACTGATGGTTACCTACCTACCAGAGCCATGATTCAACAAGACTCCAAATACGATACCAACAACTCTGTAAACAGCCAATAAGCATGAAATGTCAACTCTGATAAACTTACAATGCACAGTTCAACAAATCAGACATGGCCTTAAACATTCAGGAACATGTGCAGGTGTCAATCAGATTGGTTTAAATGTATGATTAGTGGAGTTTTGGGAAGCAAGGGACGAGAGGGGGTGGCGTGTCACTACTCAAGTCAGGATTGAAAGTCAAGTAGCTCAGGGCCCGGTATCCCAAAATAATCTTTACGCTAAGTTCATCATTAAAACCATAAGATCCTATGGTTCTAACAATTAACTAAGCCTTAAGATGCTCCCGGGAAACCAGGCCCTGGTCAGTACACCGGTCCCTGGTCAGTTGCACTAAGTCTCCGATAACACCACTGTGTGAGTCAAGCAGTCCACGGTCAGTCAAAAGTGACCCTATCTCATAAAGTTACCACCTCCAATCTCCCTCTTGTAGCGGTTGGTGAGGTGGTCTGCTTGCACTGTGAGTTTTGACAGGACACCAAACAGTCCCCTGAGGTGGTAGTGGAACTGGCCTTCCAGATCAGAGCCCTCTTCACCAGGGAGCTCCCCAATTATCAACTGCTGCTCCTCTTGCTTGACAGCCATTTCCAGGAAGCTGGCCCCACCGCTCATCTCCCTCTTCAGCAGGCCCCACTCCATGTCATTCTTGATGGACTTGAGGAGGAGGTAGTGCTCGTACATGTCCTTCTGCTTGTTAGGGTAGGGAGGCTCGTTCTCCACCACCACAACCTGCTGGCTCTCCTGCACCTCCAGGGGCACATCCCGCAACAGGCTGGGTACCATGATGGTCTCATCCATGTTGTTGGTTGCAGCGATGAAGCGGTGCATCACATTGAGGAGGGAGTTCTTGTTGCTGGCCGGGTCACTGCTAATTTGCATCATTGTGGAGGTTTTGGCAAGACTTGGGTTTGCAGGAAACAGGTGGAGTAAGGTAAAGTTTGATGTTAAGGCTGACTGATGATCTAAATGTCACTGTGGAAATAGAAACATTGAAGCCATGAGACAAAATATTGCATCCCAGCGTTATAAAGAGAAGGCCATTGGTCAACAGAATACAGCCACACTAATAGAAAGGCCTACTAAATAAATAGGCCATCACATCAGCCTACTAAGAACGCAGCAAAAAGGCATGTACCACTATTGTCTGCTTATGACATTTTCAGCTGGTAAAGTAAGCGTGGCTACACAACAGTAAATGGAGACATGAACAGAATGAAGAGCCACTTCAAACAGGGTTTAAAGGCTTAATCTGACTACTGCGTACCAGAGTAGGCTATGGTTTTGGGATGCCAATGACAGAACAGAATGTCCACACTAAAACGAAGGTAGCCTACGCTATCAGAAAAAAACATTTTCCCGCAATGTTGCGAACAAACAAGGCGTTATACATTTAACCGGTAGCGCTTCCTGTAAAATCTAGTATAGTATCTACATGACCTTGCCATATTTACAGAAAACTGAGAGCGCCCAAATAAACGATAAGTCTCGAACAAAACAAATACTGACCTGTGCAAACTCTTTCTTGATAATATTCCTTGCTCCACCCGCTCGTACAAAAACACGTATGTGTATATACTTCCTCGGCTTTTGTAGCCAGACGTGGACCTTTATAGTGGGCACGCCGGCTAGAAAAAAACGACCTCTCCCACTTCACGGTTTCAATGGCGCAATAGGATAGTATTGAGGAAATGGGGCGTTAACTTTAGGTTACTGACAGTGATAAAAAGCAATCAGAGAGCACATTATTTTGTGAGCTTGTCCGCAGCAAAGACCCGCAGTAATGTTACCGTGTTTTTAAGCTTGATACATTGTTTCAAAAATCATAATGAGAGAATCGGTGTTTGTATATGGCAACTATTTTAGTTCTAATCACGAATGGTCATTTCAATGCACTCGTTTTCTAAAATATATTTTATTATTATTAGCCTATTACCCTATTATGTAATAGTCCACAATATAGTAGGCCTTATGTGCCTATTTATTACGAGTCCTATCCTACTTTTGCTCTCATAGCCTAGGCCTACTAAATACGATACAAGCACACAATGAAACGGCTGACATGATTAACTAGAATGCTTGAAACTATGATAGTTGAAAGTGTTCAGTGTATACAGACCAGTCTTGCTTCATAAATAATTAATGACGTGCTGTCATATGAAAATACAGAAGTGGACTGACTTGAAAAGTTACCTTGGCCACAAATTGTGTGAGACAATTGGATCCATAGGATAATTGGGGTCGATTTTCTAAAGGCTCTGTGTGAGTCACAGCCTTTTAGAAATCACTAAGGGTCTACAATACTGTCATCTGGTGTTCATTTCAACACATGCCACATCCATGCTGAAATGGAGTGGTAAATTCAAGCATAGATACATAGTGGTAGAAATAACTCAAAATCAGATTTTGCTTTGCATTTTACTAGCTTTTCATTGATTTAAACATTTTATTTATACATTTCAGCTTTTGTTGTATAGCATATGATTATAATAACTAAACATGCTCATTTATGAACAGTGATTGCATTGCTGTGATTGCTGGGATACTATGGTTATAGGTATTCATAGCTGTATTTAGTACGTTACAGCCTTATTCTAAAATTGATAAAATAAAATAAAAATATTAATCAATCTACACACAAAACCCCATAATGACAAAGCAAAAACAGTTTTTTAGACATTTTTGCAAATGTATTACAAAAAAAACATAAATCTTATTTACATAAGTATTCAGACCCTTTGCTATCAGACTCAAAATTGAGCTCAGGTGCATCCTGTGTCCATTGATCATCCTTGATTGGAGTCCACCTGTGGTACATTCAATTGATTGGACATGATTTGGATATGCCCACACCTGTCTATATAAGGTCCCACAGTTGACAGTGCATGTCAGAGCACAAACCAAGCCATGAGGTCGAATGAATTGTCTGTAGAGCTCCGAGGCAGGATTGTGTCGAGGTACAGATCTGGGGAAGGGTACTATAACATTTCTGCAGGATTGAAGAGCCCAAGAACACAGTGGCCTCCATCATTCTTAAATGGAAGAAGTTTGGAACCACCAAGACTCTTCCTAGAGCTGGCCGCCCAGCCAAACTGAGCAATCGGGGGGAAAGGGCCTTAGTCAGGGAGTTGGCCAAGAACCCGATGGTCACTCTGACAGAGGTCAAGAGTTCCTCTGTGGAGATGGGAGAACCTCCCAGAAGGACAACCATCTCCTCAGCACTCCACCAATCAGACCTTTATGGTAGAGGGGTCAGAAGGAAGCCACTACATGACAGCCCGCTAGGAGTTTGCAGAAAGGCACCTAAAGGACTCTCAGACCATGAGAAACAAGATTCTCTGGTCTGATGAAGCCAAGATTGAACACTGTGACCTGAATGTCAAGCGTCATGTCTGGAGGAAATCTGGCACCATCCCTACGTTGAAGCATGGTGGTGGCAGCTTCATGTTGTGTGGATGTTTTTCAGCAGCAGGGACTGGGAGACTAGTCAGGATCAAAGGAAAGACGAACGGAGCAAAGTACAGAGAGATCCTTGATGAAAACCTGTTCCAGAGCACTCAGGACCTCAGACTGGGGCGAAGCTTCACCTTCCATCAGGACAACGACCCTAAGCACACACCCAAGACAACGCAGGAGTGGCTTCGGAACAAGTCTCTGAATGTCCTTGAGTGGCCCAGATCTAACATTTCCGGAGAGACCTGAAAATAGGTGTGCAGCGACGCTCCCCATCCAACCTGACAGCTTGAGAGGATCTGGAGAGAAGAATGGGAGACACTCCCGAAATATAGGTGTGCCAAGCTTGTAGAGTCATACCCAAGACTCAAGGCTGTAATCGCTGCCAAACATGCCTCAACAAAGTACTGCGTAAAGGGTCTAAATACTTTTGTAAATGTGATATAAAAAAAATAAAATAATAATATACATATATATATATATACATATATTTGCAAACATTTCTAAAAAAAACAGTTTTTGCTTTTTCATTATGCGGTATTGCATGTAGATTGATGAAGAAAGAAATACAATTCAAACCATTTTAGAATAAGGCTGTAACGTAACAAAATATGGAAAAAGTCAAGGGGGCTGAATACTTTCCGAATGCACTGTACATTACAATGCATACACAAAAACACGTTCAAGTTGCAATCACAAGTAAAAATCACGGCATTAATGAAACTGAAAGACTTTTGTTGATTAATTTGCATAGGTAGGGTATGGGTCACTTTTAATATCTCTGTCTTGGCCTGTGGAATAGAGAGAAGGTGGGTTCTTCGGGTGGATCTGCCTGACACTTGTCCTCGACAGACGGGTAACCAGTGTCTGAAGGCGTATTTAAACAGGAAGACAGTAAAGTCCAGACACAGTTTCTCTCTTCGCTTCAAATCTAATCAAATCTAATTTTATTTGTCACATACACATGGTTAGGAGATGTTAATGCGAGTGTAGCGAAATGCTTGTGCTTCTAGTTCCGACAATGCAGTAATAACCAACGAGTAATCTAACCTAACAATTTCACCACAACTACCTTATACACACACAAGTGTAAAGGAATGAAGAATATGTACATAACAATATTTGAATGAGTGAAGGTACAGAACGGCATAGGCAAGATGCAGTAGATGGTGTAGAGTATAGTATATACATATGAGATGAGTAATGTAGTGTATGTAAACATTATATGAAGTGGCATTGTTTAAAGTGGCTAGTGATACATTTTTCATATGGAGTAAGGGCAGTGATAGTGAAGTCAGAGCATCCTTGTATCCAGGAAACGCCGTGCAGAGGCTGCTTCTGCAAGCACGCTTCTGTATGCGCTCGAGTTGGTCAGAGAGGCCTTGAGTCAAGGAGCTGTGCCAAGCTGGTGCGACAGACTCTAGGCAGGGTCAAACATAGCATGTGTAGATGGCTACCAGGTCCATTTGTGGTACGTTAAATCTTATAAATCATTGATTCGATTTGGTCTTTCCTATGCAGATTATTTTATCAGGGTTTTGTCTGCAGAGAAAAGTATTGGCTGGGCCACCTAAGTGTTTTTTCGTGCTGACTATGTCCAAACAGTAATTTTTCAGTGTAAACTTAAATGACTTAAACCAGATATAATGTACGTAGAAAAGACAATGGACCAGTTCCTAACAGGGAGATTCTCATATTCAAATAATTAAGCATTCAGGAGTATTTTTATCATGGCATGGGGCCCCCATTGATTTTGTTATAATGTTTGAGTCACTCAGCATAAGTCATGACAAAATGTGTAGAATTGAGGAAATTACCTTAACTGCTAACTGTTATGTCCACCACATGGCAAAATGTATAGAATTGCAGGAAATTACCTTTAAAACAGCTACATTTTGTCACCAGCCAGCAGGAGGGCCTCTACAATGTTTGGTCCATGGTCACGCCCATGGACATGAAAACACACACAATGACACACTTTCACAGACTTGCAGGTTTTTCTCATCTATCATAAGGGGACATGAAGGGGGCGGGTTTCTCATAAATGTTACAGGATCTTGCATTTTAAAGGGTTTAGGGCAATGTCACTTCTATGGACCTATTCTTATAGACCAGTTGAGGTTGCTTTTGGTGTGGAGATATTATCCACTGTACAATTATGGATTAAATTTAAATCATTAACATATATTTCCAGCGATTGTCATTGTGTCTGGCAGCACTGTCAATAACTGCAAGGAAGATCAATAAACCTAACAGTGCTCCCTGGGCCACACCCCCTGTGAGTTCTTGCCAGTCAGAGGCAATCTTGATAGCCCACACTAGTGGTGTGCTGGTCAGCTATTTGTTCACCCGCACCCGCCCCCAATTGCTAATAACCCATCTGCAACTGCCCGACAATATGTGATAAAGTGAAAATCTGATGCCTGCACCCCACCCTAACCCGCTAATATAGAAAATGTGCTGTAGGCTAGTCAGAGATGGCCGGGGGCAGATTTTTTTTTGCCTGAGTTAGATACACAATACAGTATGTGGAGAAAAAGCCCATGGCTTTATTTGATGGTCTAAGGGGATGGGACAATTTTACAATATTGTCATTCAAATGGACCAGGTAAGAAATTGTGTCTGTTATGCTGCATTTGTTATGCTGCACTTGTAATTCTGAGACAGACATGTAAAGTTAGCATATGTTTGTTAATATTTATTTCATTCATTTCATTTAAATGGGAAAACTGGGATTGGTACATACACATATCTCAATGCATTTCTTTAAAATCAAGATTGCTAAAAAAAATCCCCCAGTGTGAAGACCCCCACAATCAACAATCACTCCTCTACGGGAAATAAACAATTTTGGCAATCCCAAAACAATTACAAACAAATGGCCCGGGCCTTACTACATTGGGAGCTCCTTTAACAGCCGGTTTCTGGTACCTAACATGTTCTCCCAAGGTCGCGTGCCTCTAGAAGAATTTCAAAGGGAGAGATACAAAATCCTTGTTAAACTCATCAGAATACTTGGTAGTGGACATTCCATCAGTCCTGGAAGAGAAAATAAACTTGTAGTTAGTTTTCACTATGCGAAATCTTAATCAATCTTCACAATCTTAATCAAACATTTTAATTCCGCCTTTTTCTGAATTACTTTGTGTATGCTGTCTTCCTATCTTGGGAGGCCTTAGTTATGTACCTCACTTCCCTTTTTTTAATCGAGCTTGCTGCAACTGGCACTGCAGGAGGCCTCGATAACACCTACTAAAGTTGAAACCATCCCAGAGTTCTTTCCACTAGTCTCATCTTATCGTCAAGGCCTGTTGCATTTGACGTATGGCTTGCGGTCTATACTTCCTGTCCCTGAGAGAATCAATAGTCAAAATATGAAATCTGTTATTTACACGTCCGGGGGTGCCAGTTTATCAGCTCTTTTGGATCGGAGTCCTCATTCTACAAAAAACATCTACTTGATTCAGTCTTTACACTTAGGTTGGAGTCATTAAAACTCATTTTTCAACCACTCCACAAATTTCTTGTTAACAATCTATAGTTTTGGCAAGACGGTTAGGACATCTACTTTGTGCATGACACAATACATTTTTCCAACAATTGTTTACAAACAGATTATTTCACTTACTATTCACTGTATCACAATTCCAATGGTTCAGAAGTTTATTACGTTGACTGTGACTTTAAACAGCTTGGAAAATTCCAGAAAATGATGTCATGGCTTTAGAAGCTTCTGATAAGCTAACTGACATAATTTGAGTCAATTGGAGGTGTACCTGTGGATGTATTTCAAGGCCTACCTTCAAACTCAGTGCCTCTTTGCTTGACATCATGGGAAAATCAAAAGAAATCAGCCAAGACCTAAAAAAATAAATAATTGTAGACTTTCTTAAGTCTGATTCATCCTTGGGAGCAATTTCCAAGCGCCTTTAGGTACCACGTTCATCTGTACAAACAATCATACACAAGTATAAACACCATGGGACAACGCAGCCGTCATACCGCTCAGGAAGGAGAAGTGCTCTGTCTCCTAGAGATGAACATACTTTGGTGCGAAAAGTGCAAATCAATCCCAGAACAACAGCAAAGGACCTTGTGAAGATGCTGGAGGAAACGGGTACAAAAGTATCTATATCCACAGTAAAATGAGTCCAATATCCACTTAACCTGAAAGGCCGCTCAGCAAGGAAGAAGCCACTTCTACAAAACCTAAAAAAAAAAGCCAGACTGTGATTTGCAACTGCACATGGGGACAAAGATCGCACTTTTTGGAGAAATGTCCTCTGGACTGATGAAACAATAATAGAACTGTTTGGCCATAATGACCATCGTTATGTTTGGAGGAAAAAGGGGGAGGCTTGCAAGCTGAAGAACACCATCCCAACAGTGAAGGACAGGGTGGCAGCATCATGTTGTGGGGGTGCTTTGCTGCAGGAGGGACTGACGCACTTTACAAAATAGATGGCTTCATGAGGAGGGACAATTATGTGGCTATATTGAAGAAACATCTCAAGACATCAGTCAGGAAGTTAAAGCTTGGTCGCAAATGGGTCTTCCAAATGGACAATGACCCCAAGCATACTTCCAAAGTTGTAACAAATTGGCTTAAGGACAACAAAGTCAAGGTATTGGAGTGGCCATCACAAAGCCCTGACCTTAATCCCACAGAAAATGTGTGGGCAGAACTGAAAATGCGTGTGCGAGCAAGGAAGCCTACAAACCCGACTCAGTTACACCTGCTCTGTCAGGAGGAATGGGCCAAAATTCACCCAACTTATTGTGGGAAGCTTGTGGAAGCCTACCAGAAACATTTGAACCAAGGTAAACAATTTAAAGGCAATGCTACCAAATACTAATTGAGTGTATGTAAACTTCTGACCCACTGGGAATGTGATGAAAGATATAAAAGCTGAAATAAATCATTCTCTCTACTATTATTCTGACATTTCACATTTTTAAAATAAAGTGGTGATCCTAACTGACTTAAGACAGGGAATTTTTACTAGGATTAAATATCAGGAATTGTGAAAAACTAAGTTTAAATGTATTTGGCTATGGTGTATGTAAACTTCCAACTTCAACTGTATGAAATAAACAAAAAGTGTATCTATCATATAGAGTTCCATCAAAACGTACAAAAATTTGTCAGAAAGGGCTTCACCAGAGTCTGTCACCCCCACTCTGCTCAAGAAATGAACAGAGAATGTTACCATGTAGAACTTCACCGAAGTTCGGTGCCTTTGCTCCTGCTCAGTTCATAAATTGAAAAGAACTGTTAAATTGGAGTTTCACATAATGTCATTCACACCTGCTAATGTTTCAACTTAATCCTTCATGTCAACAACCGTGATGGCGCTTCCTCCCGTAAAGGCTTCAATTGAATCCTTCACCTCAACAACCGTGATTGTATTGCAATGCACTGCACCCAAAGTGTGCCAAAAAGTGCTCTCTTGTGCGCAACCCAAAAATACAGAGTTCTCTCTTATCAATGTTTTTGTCACATTTACACACCAGACAGTATCAATCAAATGACATTTTAACCTATGTTATTCACTTAATTTGTAGTAGAGTCACACACATAGAGAGACAAGCGACAGAACTCTTAACATTACTTGTGAGGTGGAGCTTTACATGAAATTAATCTTTACAAAATAATATGAGAAGTCACTCACAACTTGTATCTACCCTGCAAAATACACAGGTAAAAAAAAAATGAAATTGGAGAAGAAAGAAAGATGATAACAGGGACAACCAGCATGGAAGTCATGAGCTAATGATCTAATTTGTTCTATTCTCACGTGTTGCACAGCATGACCTGCTGCTACAACAACCATTTGTCCATGATGTTGATCCATGGTGCAAGTAAGAGACAGGGGTTGGAAAAAAATAACAAAACACCATAAATATCAATGTGTCAAAATAAACTATAAAATAATTGTATTTTGAAATGTATTTAATTTAAATACATACATTTTGTATTCTAAAATGCTGAAATAAATTTGCAAGTAGCTGGCTCAAACAGCAACGACATTCTCAGTCACGGTTACAGAGATGTTTTACTTGCTATGACTGTGATATGTTGTTGTTTACCTACCTTAGTTGAATGCACTGACTGTAAGTCAGTCTAGATAAGAGTGACTCCTGGGTATAACTATTGTCCTTGTTTCGGGGTCGGGGAGCAGAGTAATACTCTGCATGCTTTGCAATAGTTCATTTAGCAGACTGTCTTATCACACCAGGGTGCCATCAGACTTCTGCTACCAATGCAGGGTGAAAGGGAGCCACAAAATTGTGAACCAATATAAAAAAAATGGTATAGAAAAGTATTTTGAAAATGTCAATTACAGCTCTCAAATGTATCTTGTTACAAAATACATAGGAGTGTAGTTCAGTCCTGTAACGTCTGTGTCCAACTCACACTCCCAAACACTTAGATCCCCAGAACGCAGCCCACTTTCCAGTTCACGCTCCAGATCCCAATCACCGGAATTCTAATCACCTGTTCACACACCTGCAAGTCATCATCCCACACTATTTAGTTCAGTTCTTTGCATCCCATCAGGTATTGTTTGTTTTGAGACACTTCTTTTGGAACGCTGGTTGTTCCTGTCCTGCTCTCCTCCCAGGTATGATAGTTTTTGCCATTTTTTGGACCTACCGTGTATGACCTTCTGCCTACCCCTGGACCCAGCTATCTGCCTCCTCCTATGGCCCCTTTCAATAAACACCTTCTGCGCTTGAAACCAGCTCTCTGTCTCCTATCGTGTTCAGTGCAGAATACCTCACCAAAAACGACAGATGGATTCAGCGGAGCCCGACGAGAGGAAAGGATCGATGAACTCTGCGACCTCCTTCACCAGTCCATTCCTGCTTCACCGATACCGATTGTTCATCTTCCCCTATATCCATGCCTAGTAAATACGACGGCTCCCCAGGGAAATGTCAAGGATTTATCATGCAGTGTAACCTGTACATAGACCATCACCCCGCTGACTCCACCTCTGACAAAGACAGGGTGGACTTCATCATCTCCCTACTCACAGGCAAGGCTATGGATTGGGTCACAGCTCTGTGGACCTCTCAAAGTTCTGATCTGTATTCTGAATCACGTTTCCACGCCCTCTTCAAGGAGGTGTTCGATCATTCAGTTTCAGGTCGTCACACCGGGGACCTGTTATGTGAGCTGCGACAGGGATATCAGTCCACCACTGAGTATGCCCTTGAGTTCCGCACCAAGGCTGCCCGGCAGTGGATGGAGTGAACCAGCTCTCCTTACAGTCTACCGAAGGGGTAGAGGACCTTGGCTGCAGAGGAGATTTAACGTACCTCAACCAATACATCCGGATGTCCATATCCATTGGTGGACCGCAGACCTATACAGTCAGACGCCCATTGCCTGCGAGTCTTCCACTCCCTTCTCTCGTCCACCATGGTCCAATAGCCCCGAACCCATGCAACTCGGCCGCACCCCTCTCATGCCTGCAGAGAGACAAGAGGTTACATGAAAACCTGTGCCTCTATTGTGGAGAGTAACTACCGACTCACTAGCTGTTTGGTTTGGTATCCCAGCTCTTCTTTCTGCTAATGGGGTCAGGAAATGGGGGGGCAGGAAATGTCATTGACGAACAACTGGTACAACAGTTAAGAGTCAAACTAATCCCTGTTAATCCTCCCTTTAGGATTAATGCGCTGGACAGACAACCTCTCGGAACTGGTCGTGTAACTTGCATGACCGAACGTATCACCCTTCAGATTGGCCTCGTTCCCTCTGAAGTCATTCAGTGAATGGTGTTGTCTTCACCTAAAGAACCCCTCATCCTCGGTCACCCCTGGCTAAGCCTTCACGACCCTGCCATCTCCTGGCGACAAGGGGAACTGCTGTCATGGTCTCCCACCTGTTTAGGAACTGCTTCAGTCTACCCTGTCGAGCCACCTCTATAGAAGGATCGGAGTCTGCCATTCCAACCCACATCCCACCTGTATATGCCCAGTTTGAGCGTCTTCAGCAAGAAAAAGGCGTCCATTCTGCCCCCTCATCGCCCGGAGGACTGCGCGATCGACCTCGTTCCTGGGGCCGCCCCCTAAGGGTCCGTCCTACCCCTTGTCCAGCCCAGAGAACGAGGCTATGGACACCTACATAGTAGAGGCCCTCAACATGGGATTCATCCGTCCATCAACATCTCCAGCTGCATCCAGTTTATTTTTTTGCGAAGGAAAAGGATGGTAGTCTCTGTCCCTGCATAGATTACCGACCCCTCAATGACCTGACCAAGAATTGCTTCCCTTTTCCTCTGATTCCGTCCGCACTAGAACAAGTTGGACAGGCTACCATCTACTCCAAACTGGACCTACGTAGTGCTGACAACCTGGTCTGTATACGAAGTGAGAATGAGTGGAAGCCAGGGTTCATCACCACTAGGGGTTACTAGGAATACCTGATTAGGCTCTACGGTCTCACCACTGCTCCCGCAGTCTTCCAGTCCATCATGAATGAAGTTTTCCTGGACAGGATCAACCAGTTCATCATTGTGTACATTGATGATATCTTGATCTACTCTCACTCCCTTGCAGAACACGTACAGCATGTGCAACAGGTCCTCCAACGACTACAGGACCACCATCTTTATGTCAAGGCTGAGAAGAGCGCCTTTCACGTGACTACGGTAACCTTCCTAGGGTTCGTGCTGACACCAGGAGGGGTCAACATGGACGAAGGCAAAGTCACGGCCATGTTTAACTGGCCCAAACCTGCCACCTTAAAGGAACTACAATGGTTCTCCAACTACTACCGCCAGTTCATCCGAAAATACAAATGACTAAATACTCAGTTCAACTATATGTAACTGACACAAATACTGCCCATCTCTGGTAACAAATGCCATAGTGATCCCATTGACAGTACATTTCAAGTACTCTATTGTGATTATGGCAGATTTTCATCTTCATTTGAACGGTGTCGACTAGGGTAGGCCTGTCCTTAATCAAGGTGGAAACTTTATGGTGAGGCTTGTGAAGTTCCACAGAGCGAGGTCACAATAGTTTGGCAGGACTTGACAGCTTTCTGTTTCTTACTGACAACAGAAATCATACACCTTGTTGCCAGGTCGAGCATAACAGTCGACTTCAAGTCGAGAGCTGGACTGTCATTAGTTTCTCCATAACCTCCACCATCATAAAAAAATGTCTTCAGCACCGGCCTTGTCTCTGCACTGAGGGCAGCTGCAGATGAGACTGGTGTAGATTATTTTGATCGGTTTACATATGACCAAAGGATCAGGGTTGATGTTTTATTCTGATAAAGGAAACCAACCGCATTCATAAACTAAATGTTGAGCTGCCCTCGCGCACCAACTCCTCACTTCCACATGGATAATAGACCGTGTGAAAATAAGAATAACATTTGTCTCGTTTGATAATGATGCAATGTAGAGTATAGCCTATGGGACTGGGCTAGCCAACTTTCATAAATGACAGCCAAGCATTACGTAGAGTTAGTGCATGACGTGCACTTGCAAACAAACAGTAAAATATCGTCTAAATAACAAACAAAAACACATGCCATACCGGATAAACAAACAACATCCATAAATTAAATGTTGTGCTGTCCGTATTCATCAACTTCTCTGTAAAGTATAAATTAACAACCGGACACATGAATAGCCATGCTAGCCCAATGACGAATTGTAGGTATGTACTGTAGCTAGCTAGCATGTACAGCATTCACAAATCAACAGATAAAGTTCATAAATGCATGGAATATATATATATAATATACCATAATATTACAATGTTAGTAGCAATATAAACTATCTGTTTTAACATACAGGATTATGACTTTCATGGGACAATTTTTCAATTACCTAGGAGGAATGCAGAAAGAGAAGGAAATGTGACATTAAAAAGGGCACATACAACAAAAGGAATGTACAGTAATATCAGGCATGGGAACTAATCAGATTTTATGTAAATATACAACATGAAATTCAACACTTGTTACATAAACACCGTTTTGATTTCAGTGTTTAATGTAGCTCATGCAGTAACTGTGTGAGAACTACCGGATCCCCCAGATTGGAAAGCTGGTCTGGTCCTGTACCACCGATATACTTGCCAATGCCTCCACCATTTCCCCACCACACACACCACAGACTGAAGGCCGGTTCTTAAAGGGTAATTCCGCCAATTTTCAACCTCATGTTAATTTATCTCCAAGACCAAACCCGTGTCTACATGTGTGAAAACAGCATGTTTTTAAGATCGATAATGTTCTAAAAAAATGATCCTCTGACATTACAGGGTGAATAGTTCTTAAACGGTTTCCATAATGAATACACCACAGGTGCATGCAATTTTCATACCATTTCAGTCAATAAAAAAACAAGGCAAGCCTATAAAACACTCATTTGAGTTGCGACACAGTTGTTTCAAAGATGAAAAGATAAATAAAGACGCCTAACTACCAAAACCTGCGGGCTCTCCTTCACTGCAGCCGAGTGAGTAAAGCATTTAAACATGTTAACCCTCGCAAGGCTGCAGGCCCAGACGGCACCCCCAGCCGCGTCCTCAGAGCATGCATATTCAATCAATCCTTATCCCAGTCTGCTGTTCCCACATGCTTCAAGAGGGCCACCATTGTTCCTGTTCCCAAGAAAGCTAACTGAGCTAAATGACTACCGCCCCGTAGCACTCACTTCCGTCATCATGAAGTGCATTGAGAGACTAGTCAAGGACCATATCACCTCCACCCTACCTGACACCCTAGACCCACTCCAATTTGCTTACCGCCCTAATAGATCTACAGACGAAGCAATCGCAACCACAATGCACACGGCCCTAACCCATCTGGACAAGAGGAATACCTATGTGAGAATGCTGTTCATCGACTACAGCTCAGCATTTAACACCATAGTACCCACCAAACTTGTCATTAAGCTCGAGACCCTGGGTCTCGACCCCACCCTGTGCAACTGGGTACTGGACTTCCTGACGGGCCGCCCCCAGGTGGTGAGGGTAGGTAACAACATCTCCACCCCGCTGTTCCTCAACACTGGGGCCCCACAAGGGTGCGTTCTGAGCCCTCTCCCTGCTCACCCACGACTGCGTGGCCATGCACGCCTCCAACTCAATCATCAAGTATGCAGACAATACTACAGTGGTAGGCTTGATTACCAACAACGACGAGACGGCCTACAGGGAGGAGGTGAGGGCCCTCGGAGTGTGGTGTCAGGAAAATAACCTCACAATCAATGTCAACAAAACAAAGGAGATGATCGTGGACTTCAGGAAACAGCAGAGGGAGCAGCCCCCTATCCACATCGACGGTACAGTGGTGGGGAAGGTGGAAAGTGTTAAGTTCCTCGGTGTGTACATCACAGACAAACTGAATTGGTCCACCCACACAGACAGCGTTGTGAAGAAGGCGCAGCAGCGCCTCTTCAACCTCAGGAGGCTGAAGAAATTCGGCTTGTCACCAAAAGCACTCACAAACTTCTAGATGCACAATCGAGAGCATCCTGTCTGGCTGTCTCACCGCCTGGTACGGCAACTGCTCCGCCCACAACCGTAACGCATCACCGGGAACAAACTACCTGCCCTCCAGGACACCTACACCACCCGATGTCACAGGAAGACCATAAAGATCATCAAGGACAACATCCACCCGAGCCACTGCCTGTTCACCCCGCTATCATCCAGAAGGCGAGGTCAGTACAGGTGCATCGAAGCAGGGACCGAGAGACTGAAAAACAGCTTCTATCTCAAGGCCATCAGACTGTTAAACAGCCACCACTAACATTGTGTGGCTGCTGCCAACATACTGACTCAACTCCAGCCACTTTAATAAGGGAATTGATGGAAATCTATGTAAAAATGTATCACTAGCCACTTTAAACAATGCCACTTAATATGTTTACATACCCTACATTACTCATCTAATATGTACAGTGGGGCAAAAAAAGTATTTAGTCAGCCACCAATTGTGCAAGTTCTCCCACTTAAAAAGATGAGAGGCCTGTAATTTTCATCATAGGTACACTTCAACTATGACAGGCAAAATGAGAAAAAAAATCCAGAAAATCACATTGTAGGATTTTTAATGAATTTATTTGCAAAATATGGTGGAAAATAAGTATTTGGTCAATAACAAAAGTTTATCTCAATACTTTGTTATATACCCTTTGTTGGCAATGACAAAGGTCAAACGTTTTCTGTAAGTCTTCACAAGGTTTTCACACACTGTTGCTGGTATTTTGGCCCATTCCTCCATGCAGATCTCCTCTAGAGCAGTGATGTTTTGGGGCTGTTGATGGGCAACACAGACTTTCAACTCCCTCCAAAGATTTTCTATGGGGTTGAGATCTGGAGAATGGCTAGGCCACTCCAGGACCTTGAAATGCTTCTTACGAAGCCACTCCTTCGTTGCCCGGGTGGTGTGTTTGGGATCATTGTCATGCTGAAAGACCCAGCCACGTTTCATCTTCAATGCCCTTGCTGATGGTAGGCTTTGTTACTTTGGTCCCAGCTCTCTGCAGGTCATTCACTAGGTCCCCCCGTGTGGTTCTGGGATTTTTGCTCGTTCTTGTGATCATTTTGACCCCACAGGGTGAGATCTTGCGTCAGATCGAGGGAGATTATCAGTGGTCTTGTATGTCTTCCATTTCCTAATAATTGCTCCCACCGTTGATTTCTTCAAACCAAGCTGCTTACCTATTGCAGATTCAGCCTTCCCAGCCTGGTGCAGGTCTACAATTTTGTTTCTGGTGTCCTTTGACAGCTCTTTGGTCTTGGCCATAGTGGAGTTTGGAGTGTGACTGTTTGAGGTTGTGGACAGGTGTCTTTTATACTGATAACAAGTTCAAACAGGTGCCATTAATACAGGTAACGAATGGAGGACAGAGGAGCCTCTTAAAGAAGTTACAGGTCTGTGAGAGACAGAAATCTTGCTTGTTTGTAGGTGACCAAATACTTATTTTCCACCGTAATTTGCAAATAAATTCATTAAATATCCTACAATGTGATTTTCTGGATTTTTTTTTCTCATTTTGCCTGTCATAGTTGAAGTGTACCTATGATGAAAATTACAGGCCTCTCTCATCTTTTTAAGTGGGAGAACTTGAACAATTGGTGGCTGACTAAATACTTTTTTGCCCTACTGTATATACTGTACTCTATACTACTGCATCTTGCCTATTCTGTACCACCATTCTGCCGTTCTGTACCATCACTCATTCATATATCTTTATGTACATATTCTTTATCCCTTTAGACACACAAGTGTAAGGTAGTAGTTGTGGAATTGTTAGGTTAGATTACTCGTTGGTTATTACTGCATTGTGGGAACTAGAAGCACAAGCATTTCGCTACACTCTAATTAACATCTGCTAACCATGTGTATGTGACAAACAAAATTTGATTTGACATACTTTTTTACACAAAATGAACAATTAACACTGACAATTATTTTCAATTGAGGATATTTTTTTATATATTTTTTTGTGAACACAAGACCTGAACATATCAAACTTAAACACAGTAAATCACAAAGGGCTTATAAAATGCCTTCACGTTCACACAAAATCACGGTGTATAATTTTCTATTCTCTAACTACAGCACAAAGGCTACTTCGAATACTTCTCTCCCAGTCTCCACAGAAGAGATAGCTGGATTGCTGGAGGTTTTCCACAGTGTAAATTACTGTGGTGTTCCAGATGGTCTATTTAGTCACCAGCTTATAATATTGTAATGCCGATCATGAAAATAACATACGCTACAGTAAGACCATTTTAACACAGAAGATGCCATAAAAAAAATATGAGGGCAGCCTTTATGATAATTTGTTTTTTTACATGCATATGAGAACGTTTAACGTATACATTAATATTTGGTCTAAGTTCACCAAATCAATTGCAACATGTCATATATAATAGCATCAAGCAAAGTCAGTGAATCCCAAATGAACATTTAAGCACAATAAACTGTATTCCACTAGTCTTAGCAAGACAAAAGCTTTATCCCATTGATGACAGAATGACAGAAATAAATCCCTTATGGTGTCCAATAACTGTATTTCCTTCAGTCTGGCTGCCATTGAAAAGTGAAGTCTAAAAGGTGTGTTTTTTTATTTTATCAGCAAGAGTGTACTCTAAAGTGTCATAGATAACCATTACACGTATACGAAGGATTAAAAATATGCAAATTCCCTTTGCATCATGAGCAGCCTGTCAGTGACCTACACAGAAAAAAGACAAAATGACAAGTTAGATGGGTTGTAGTCATTAACATTTTCCATTACTTTTATCGGTGCATCAATAATCAATGTTACATCAGGTTGGGGACTTGAGCCACTGGTCTTACTCAACTGTTGAGCACAATATTGATGCACTGTACTACATTTCCACATGATTATTTGAATTTACAGTACCAGTAAACATTTGACACCTCATTCCTGGGTTTCTCTTTATTTACAATGTTCTACATTGTAGAATAGTGAAGACATCAAAACTATGAATTAACACATATGGAATCATGTAGTAACCAAAAAAGTATTTTAGATTTGAGATTCTTCAAAGTATCCACCCTTGATGACAGCTTTGCACAATCTTGGCATTCTCTCAGCCAGCTTCATGAGGTAGTCACCTCGAATGCATTTCAATGAACAGGTGTGCCTTATTAAAAGCTAATTTGTGGAATTTCTTTCCTTCTTAATGCGTTTGAACCAACCAGTTGTGTTGTGACAAGGTAGGGGTGGTATACAGAAGATAGCACTATTTCTTAAAAGACCAAGTCCATATTATGGCAAGAAATGCTCAAATATGCAAAGAGAAACGACAGTCCATTACTTCAAGACATGAAGATCAGACAATGCGGAACATTTCAAGAACTTTTAGTTTCTTAAAGTGCAGTCACAAAAACCATCAAGCGCTATGATGAAACTGGCTCGCATGAGAACTGCCACAGGAAAGGAAGACTCAGAGTTAACTCTGCAGCAGAGGATGAATTCATAAGAGTTAACGACACCTCAGACCACAGCCCAAATAAATGCTTCAGAGTTCAAGTAACAGACAAATCTTGCTGTCCACAGTCCACCTGGCCGTGCTGCTGCTCCAGTTTCAACTGTTCTGCCTGCGGCTATGGAACCCTGACCTGTTCACCGGATGTGCTACCTGTCCCAGACCTGCTGTTTTCAACTCTAAAGACAGAGTAGAGATACTCTTAATGATCGGCTATGAAAAGCCAACTGACATTTACTCCAGAGGTGCTGACTTGTTGCACCCTCGACAACTACTGTGATTATTATCATTTGACCATGCTGGTCATTTATGAACATTTGAACATCTTGGCCATGTTCTGTTATAATCTCCACCCTGCACAGCCAGAAGAGGACTGGCCACCCCTCATAGCCTGGTTCCTCTCTAGGTTTCTTCCTAGTCACCGTGCTTCTACACCTGCATTGCTTGCTGTTTGGGGTTTTAGGATGGGTTTCAGTACAGCACTTTGAGATATCAGCTGATGTAAGAAGGGGCTGTATAAATAAATTTGATCAACATCAACTGTTCAGAGGAGACCGTGTGAATCAGGACTCCATGGTCAAATTGCTGCAAAGAAACCACTACTACAAGACACTAATAATAAGAAGAGACTTGCTTGGGCCAAGAAACACAAGCCATATGGACATTATACCGGTGGAAATTTGTCCTTTGGTCTTTGTGCGACGCAGAGTAGGTGAATGGATGATCTCCGCATGTGTGGTTCCCACCGTGAAGTATGGGGTAGGAGGTGTGATGTTGTGTGGGTGCTTTGCTGTTGATGCGGTCAATGATTTATATAGAATTCAAGGCATACTTAACCAGCATGGCTACCACAGAATTCTGCAACGATACGCCATCCCACCTGGTTTGCGCTTAGTGGGACTATCATTTGTTTTTCAACAGGACAATGACCCAACACACCTCCAGGTTGTGTAAGGGCTATTTGACAAAGAAGGAGAGTGATGGAGTGCTACACCAGATGACCTGGCCTCCAATCACCCAACCTCAAACCAATTGAGATGGTTAGGACCACAGAGTGAAGGAAAAGATACCAACAAGTGCTCAGCATATGTGGGAACT
This sequence comes from Oncorhynchus mykiss, assembly GCF_057628025.1. Lineage (NCBI taxonomy): Eukaryota > Metazoa > Chordata > Actinopteri > Salmoniformes > Salmonidae > Oncorhynchus > Oncorhynchus mykiss. The sequence continues at coordinate 9,149,184 of NC_143035.1, read as the reverse complement.
CCTTCAAGACTGTTGGAAAAGCATTCCAAGTGAAGCTGGTTGAGAGAATGACAAGAGTGTGCAAAGCAGTCAAGGCAAAGGGTGGCTACTTTGAAGAATCTAAAAATCTAATTTGATCTGTTCAACCCTTTTTGGTTACTACATGATTCCATGTGTGTTATTTCATAGTTTTGACATCACTACTATTCTACAACGTAGAAAATAGTAAAACAAATAAGAAAAACCCTTGAATGAGTGGGTGTATGCAAATTTTTGACTGGTATTGTACACAATCGCCATCCTAAGTAATGAATACCATATCTGATGTCCGGAAGTGGGCATTTCCTTTCATGAAAATGCTCTCTTCAGAAGTGGCGGAATCAAGACGTTGATAAACAGAAACTTAAGTGACCAAACCAAGTACAGGGGTTCCAGTGTCATGTTATGTATGACAATATAATAATTGACATGTTATCATTTAGCAGACACTCTTATCCAGAGCAACTTACAGTAGTGAGTGCATACATTTTAATACTTTCTTTTTCATACTGGTCCCCCATGGGAATCAAACCCACAACCCTGGCGCTGCAAGCGCAACGCTCTAAATGGGATACACGGGAATCAACATTTTGAGCACTCCTAAGACATTCCTTTCTATGTGAAAGCAATGGAGGCATGGGATGGGATCCCACACCACTAGTCCTTGTAGGGTACTACTACCTGTGGAAGGGCACTGCTAGACCATCTCATACTGGTTGTTGGTGATGTATCGAGACAAGCAGCAGGACAAGAATACCCCAATGAGCTAGGCAGAAAGTTAAACAGAGTTTCAATTAGGATGTGAACCAAAAAAAAGGGACAAGGTTAAATCTAGCATTTTCTTGATGATCTCACAACATTTCAAGATCCATGTTACAGGTTTGTAACATTATTGTATCCCCCCCCCCCCCCCCATGTACCTGGAAGAACGCAATTCCAAAAGATATCCCTGCAATGATTCCCAGGTTAGACTCCATCAAAGTGGTCACCAGTGAGAAGCAGCCCTAAAACATGTTGAGCAGAAGGAAAACAAACCTTTTACTATGGTTCCTTTAGGTTATAGCTGTTCATTACGCCTACTGATTGGCAAACACTTGATCTAAAATACTGACAAACTATGAATCAAAGCAGGGTCTGAACTTAGCTAACCAGAGACACAAAGCTGACAATTCTGTGTGATATGATAGATAGTGATATGGAGGCAGTGCTCTCACCGTGTCATACACCACGTCACGAGCCTTGTCAAGGTCCTTGAGCTTCTCGACAGAGCAGACCGCGTTCGCTTTGCAACAGCTGACAGGGACGCCATTGTCTTTGAAGTACTTTGTGGTGTTCCAGTCCTTGTAACTATTCACCCCACAGCAGTACAACTGTACAAAATACACATTTACTAATCATCAAGAGGAAATAACAACAGTGACTTCTAATTCCTACTTATATGGAGGACTTAGCCAAGTGGGCAAATCAAATAATGTTTTAAAAAGGTGGTTCTATTGTACGTCAATAAGTTATTTAATAATGTAAAAGACAGACCATAACCTAATACAATCGTATACCAACAAGATCTATGCACCTGAAAAAAAAGATGGCCGGGTCGTGGCCATCTGTACTGTAAAAGTTGATTAGAGAAATACTTCCGCAGGGTCTCTGATAAAATGTTGTTATAAAGATCACTTCTCTTAACAGAATGTTTTGTGGTCTTTGCAAAGGAACCAGATAGAATTAGGCTTCGCAATGAATAACAAAAATGATCACTTACAGTCCTCTGGATGGTGTCAACTGCAGAGCTTTTGGGGTCAGTGGTATTGTAGTTCGTCACAGCATCTTTATAGGCATCACCTAATACAGCCTTTATCTGCAATAAACAAAGGGAATTGGGTTTGATTTGTGGCAAACTGAATCCTATAGTAATGGCAAGTGTATTTTAAGTCACCTCATAGAAGTACCCACACATTGTTCTATACTAGCCTATAGCTTACTGCAACATAACGACCAGAAGGTCTTTGTAGTCCTAGTCAGAAACGTTGGAATAATCTATATGGGAGTATACCTCAGTGCACGGGTAATTCCATTTCTTATATATGAACATTTTTATACCTCAGCACCTGGTAAATTGTTTGTTGTGGAAACACTACTTTTGAAAAATATCTCACCTCATGTCTGAATAAGAAGCCAGAGATGCCAGCCACAAACTCCGCTAAGAACACCAGAATCAGGAACATGGCATACTGAGAGGGGAACAAAAACAAATTCTCATCAATTTACATACAAAGACTGCATGCAAAGACTAGAAACATTTGAGGAGAATGTGCAATACAAAATGTAACACTTTCACAGTGCAACTGACCAGTTTTAGCATCCATGGACTACCGCGGCATGTAGCGAAGCAACCAAACAGGCCAAAAATGACGATGATGGCTCCAGTCCCGATGAGGACATATGGCGCGTTGGTGCTCTTTTCAGAGGCCAGCTGGAAATAAGCTTCCAGGCTCACCTTCCCCCATACTCCAACAGCCAGAAGGATAACCCCTGTAAACTGGGAGAAAGCACAGACAGTCAGCTGGTCCTTTGTAGCTCAGTTGGTAGAGCACGGCACTTATAACGAAAGGGTAGTGGGTTCGATTCCTGGGACCACCCATATGTAAAACGTATGCACACATGACTAAGTGGCATTGGATAAAAGTATCTGCTAAATGGCATATATGATATAGAGTGCATTCGGAAAGTATTCACACCCGTTGACTTTTTCCACATTTTGTTACAGCCTCATTCTAAAATTGATTTAATTATTTTTTCCCCTCAATCTACACACACACACACAACACCCCATAATGACAAAGCAAAAAAGGTTTATACATTTTTGCAAATGTATAAAAAAAAATCAACTGAAATATTGCATTTACATAAGTATTCAGACCCTTTACGCAGTACTCTGTTGAGGCACCTTTGGCAGCAATTACAGCCTGGAGTCTTCTTGGGTATGACGCTACAAGCTTGGCACACCTGTATTTGAGGAGTTTTTCCCAGTCTTCGCTGCAGATCCTCTCAAGCTTTGTCAGGTTGGATGGGGAACGTCGCTGCACAGCAATTTTCAGGTCTCTCCAGAAATGTTATGTTGTCGTGTTGGAAGGTGAACCATCGCCCCAGTCTGAGGTCCTGAGCGCTCGTGAGCAGGTTTTCATCAAGGACCTCTCTGTACTTTGCTCTGTTCATCTTTCCCTTGATCCTGCTTGTCTCCCAGTCCCTGCTGCAGAAAATCATCCCCACAGCATGATGCTTCCACCACCATGCTTCACCGTAGGGATGGTGCCTGGTTTCTTCCAGACGTGACACTTGGCATTCAGGCCAAAGAGTTCAATCTTGGTTTCACCAGACCACAGAATCTTGTTTCTCATGGTCAGAGTACTTTGGGTGCCTTTTGGCAAAGTCCAAGTGGGCTGTCATGTGCCTTTTAATGAGGAGTGGCTTCTGTCTGGCCGCTCTACCATAAAGGCCTGATTGGTGGAGTGCTGCAGAGATGGTTATCCTTCTGGAAGGTTCCACATCTACACAAAGAAATTCTGGAGCTCTATCAGAGTGACCATCAGGTTCTTGGTCCGCTCCCTGACCAAGGCCATTCTCCTCCGATTGCTCAGTTTGGCCAGTGTGTGATTTTCCAAATCATGTCCAATCAATTGAACTTACCACAGGTGGACTCCAATCAAGTTCTATAAACATCTCAAGGATGATAAATGGGATGCACTGGAGATCAATTTCCAGTCTCATAGCAAAGGGTCTGAATACTTATGTAAATAAGGTATCTGTTTTTTCATTTGAATACATTTGCAACATTTTCTAAGAACCTGTTTTTGCTTTGTCACTATGGGGTATTGTGTGTAGATTGATGAGGGGGGAAAAATGATTTAATCAATTTTAGATTAAGGCTGTAACGTAATGAAATGTGGGAAAAGGGGTCTAAATACACTGTATATTTCTGCACTCTCAGGTCCATAAGGGGATTTTTAAGAAGTCTGGCCTAGTTCTGACACAAACTCAAGATTTAAGGCTCAAAAACAACCATCTTAATTATACACCTTGAGCACCTAACAATTTTATTCAGCTCAGTGTGACTGTTGTTGGGGGTCTTTACAAAGCTGAAAAAGCTTTGAGGTTGGTATAAGTGGCCTACAGATTTCTCACATGGAAGGCAAAGTCAACATGGAACTTAAACATCTCCCCCACAACCAAAAGCCCAAGTTCTCACATCAGTGAGCTCAGCATCTTCCCTAGAAAAATGTATTGCCCTTCCTTCTACAAGAGTCATTCGTCAGAGTGCTGTCATTAGTCCACCGGGCCATGAATGATACACATCACCCTCTATATATCAATAAACGGCTAAGATAAATATGTTATCGTGAACTTTGTACCCAGAAAAAAGCCACATTCAATTAATGGCATAGACAGAAAAATGCAAATTGAATAAACAGCATTGTTCACAAGATTTATAAAGAAAGCGGTTAGAAAAATGAAAGCTGTCTACCGGTCTTTAATGTCAACAAAAAAAAAGATATATCTTCACCTAAAACTACAGCTAAATAGATGTTTATGCTCATAATAATTATTTAGGTAGAATGCCAGCCGTCTGAGGTTGTTTCTCAGTCAACAACCATTTAGAAAAGCTGTTTACAACATCTGCCAATTTGCCGAATACTGTCAGCTCAAGCACTAGCGCAAAATTCACTCTTATGGAGCCAACTGTTACTCCTTTAATAAGGTCGAAGGTTCGTATATGTTATTTTCAGAGATAGACTGGCTCTAGCAGCCAAAACAGCCAAATGTTCCATCCAAACTTGAATCGACAGGGTTCTAGAAACATAGCCCTTTACTTTCATATCACCTCGAAATAATTTCACAAAAGCAAAATATAAACTTACTGTAAACCATTTTAACCGGCTTCATCACAGTTGCTGCTGATAGTATTTTTTCAGTGATGACACGTTTCTAGCGGCCTTCTTCCATTTCACACAGATGTTCGGATCATGCTAGATACAGTTCCCAAATAGCACAGGTGGTCACTGTCTTCTGTAAATAGGAGCTGTAACATGGAGATATGGCCATGTGGAAACACTAACCGTTACCCTATAAATGTGTGTGTCAATTTAACGTTTTGTTTCTCGCAGATATGAAAGATAAGGTCTATAATGCTTCCAAAACCGTACCGCAAGCGACACATGTTAATGTTCAGACTGGGCGTCTGGGCTCTTCACAAAACTCCCCCGTACAGAAGACTCCTTTCTCCAATGTGTGTAATGTAATAGAACTGAGAGCCATGATCAAGGGCTATACGAGCCTTAGCTGGTTGGAAATGATCGACTACATGAGCCCGGCAATCGACGTGAACAATCGAAATGCAGCCTCTTCTCGCGGACTGCAACACTCAAAAGAAAAAAGGTCGGGTTGTTTGTCGCTCCTGGAGTAAAGTTTATTACAACATAACGACGAACTGTGATAGGGCCCCAACTTTTACTGATAAAGTTTGCACATTATGTAAATTAGCTCGAGGCGTCGCTAAATATCCAATAAAGTTATTATTTTATACCAGAGTGTTGTCGCGCTATATCACGGCGAAATATTTCTTGACGAGGTGTTTATTTTCAATAACTCGAGTCCTTTCGCGTCAGCCGTAGCCTAACGTTATTCCTTTGTAAATGCCAATGGTTGGGAAAGGTTGCTTGTTGGCATCGCCGCTAACTTGGCCCATTGTTACGGTAGCTTGCTTGCATCAGTTATTTACATGTAAATACTCACCCAAAATATGAGACTGTAAGAAATAAGAAAGGTCTTGAGACATGTAATCACAGGCTTCGTTTGAAGCCTTCTCGATGGGGGAGACATGATGGCTATTCCGCAGAAATGGTCAGTCAAAAAGTATCGTTGTTGCAAAAAAGGGAAGAAAAGAAAATGACCAAGGCGCCGTGCTGGAAAACTTTTCTCGACTAAACAGAATCCAAGGAGAAGTGACGTCGTTGATCCAGATTCACACTCCGTGAAAATAAAGTACATTTCCTAGTTGTTTAAAAAAAAAATATTTATGGTGTTCCACAATTTAATATAATAACTTTATTATTCCCAAAGACAACTTCAGTTAATGCATACGACGTATGACACTAGGCCTAACACAATGACAAATGCCATATAAGATATTATTAGTCACAAAAATGTAATTTTCATCAAAAAATCCCTATTGATGCCGGTTGGCTAAAACACTACTAGTGTATCTATTGGTTTCATGAGGTAAAGACCAGAGTTAGCGCCCTGATTGCAGTACTGAATATTGCTGTATATGTATATTCAGTGTTTGATCATGTATTATTTATTTTCCGCTCTTGCGTGTGCTGTCAACGTCATGATTGACCTAATTGTCCGTTATGGTTTCCAATACAACAGTTTCAAAATTGTACGGGGAATTAAATGTTGTAAACATGATTAATTTCAGTAGGTGGATTTGAACATCACTCCTTGTTTTACTCAGGTGCGGTTTCGTGGACAGGGTTTAATTTAAATCAGGACTAGGATAAATTCTACTTAAATTACTCCAGATAAAAAACTGCCCTTTTTTCTTACCTTTATTTAACTAGGCAAGTAATTTAAGAACAAATTATTATTTACAATGTCGGCCTACCCCGGGCAAACCTAGACGATGCTGGGCCAATTGGGCACCGCCATATGGAACTCCCAACTCCCGAGCTGCAGTGCCTTAGACCGCTGTGCCACTCTGCTTAACTTCAGATGAATTAGTTATATACTAGGGAGTCCCAGACTAAGGTAAATAAGAACATACCAGTTATATTTGTGAAATCTGATTATATTAACGATGTGCACTTGGCGCTGACATGAGGACACTTCAAAAACCAGGGATGGGACTCTAATACATAAGCATTATGTGGAATTGGAGCAAGACACCTAGACCAAACAATGGACAGAAGTAAAAGAACACATTAAAAGAATTTCAGTGACTTCAAGAGGGAAAAACCCCCTCGAAGCGAATTGTGTTAAACCACCCAATTATCGAAAACAAACAGCATGATTCATCAACAGAAAACAAGAAAAATAATGCCTGGGCTATCATGTCTAATGAATACAACACATGAAAAAGGAAGCTACAACAATTTAAGTTAACTCTACTGTATTTATTGTTGGCTGTTGATTTGTGTACAACCATTTTTCAACAACCATTTTCCATCTAGCTAGTTGGCCATCTACATGTTGCTAGTTATACATGTAGTTATGTCTGTCATATTGAGGTATCTAGCTATAAATGGATTAATCCCTGATTAATCAAATGGATAGGTGTAAGCATCAGCATCTGAGGGTGGCCTGTCAGGCAGTCCAGGATCCAGTTGCAGAGGGAGGTGTTCAGTCCCAGAGTCCTTAGTTTAGTGATGAGCTTGGATGGCACTATGGCTTGAAAGCAGAGCTGTAGTCCATGAACAGCATTGTCATGTAGGTGTTACTTTTGTCCAGATGGGAAAGGGCAGTGTGGAGTGCAATAGAGATTGCGTCATCTGTGAATCTGTGGGGCGGTATGCGAATTGGGGTGGGTCCAGTGTCTGGGAATATGGTGTTGATGTGAACCATGACCAGCCTTTCAAAACATTTCATGGCTACAGACGTGAGTGCTACTGGGCAATAATAATTTAGACAGGTAACGTTGGCGTTCTTGGGCACATGGACAATGGTTTCCCTGTTAATATAATTATTTAGGCTATAACTGTTAAACTAGTGATGGATCAGGGTTAGGGCTGTATGATAGCCCTTGTAACTAGTCCAACAATGCCACCTAGTGGTAATTTATCGAACCGCATGTGATAAACGCGGAGGAACTTGTCGTCACTAGTTACCACAGCCAAAAGGTAATAAACCCGCCTATTTCTAAAATGTATCTTCTTAAAATGTGATTTTAAACCTAACCGTAACCACACTGCTAACCTTATGCCAACCCATAACCTGTTGACTTTGTGGCTGTAGTAACTAGTGGACACCGAGGAACTTCTACAGTAAAAATTGTCGTCTGGTTTGACTGGAGCGTTGGTGGGCTTCTTCTTTGCACAGAGAGAGAGAGAGAGAGAGAGAGAGATAAGAAAATAGACGCGAATAATTTTGTCAGTAAAAAAAAAAAACGATTTAACGAATTTACGTTTTAGTCGTGCTTATGGTCTGGACTAGAGCTCGCCTTACTTTTTTCTGCGCGGGACTATGGTCTCCACATTGGCTAAAGTCGATGCCTAGGATCACATTTATCTGAATTGTTGAGCGTAAAGACCGTGTTGTCATGTCACGATTCCATATCCTTTTACTATTCCTGGTGACCTTTTATCAGAGAGCTGCTGGGACACAATGAGGGTAAGACCACCACAGGGCACACACGGGTTTAATCAACGTTGTTATCACGTCATTTCAGTTGAACTAACGTAGACTATACCTTAAATTCACGTCTATGACCAGTGGGTAGATACATTGCGCTTGGACTATTCAGGTTCTTTACTCAAATATTAAATTTGGCAGTAGCCTTGATGTACAGAATGCATGCAAATGTTATTATATTCCTCATGCTGAATAAGTAGTTATGATTATATCCGGACATACTTTGAAACTATACTCGTAAACAACTATAAAACCATTATTGCCAGTACAGACACATGCTTTCCCTGTCAGTCTCATCTATGGCCCATAATAGGTTCCATGCAATGGGGAGTGGGGAACCAATATACACAGGCAGTTAGGAAAGCTAAGGCTAGCTTTTTCAAGCTGAAATCCTGTTGCACAAACTCAAAAAAGTTCTGGGACACTGTAAAGTCCATGAAGAATAAGAGCACCTCCTCCCAGCTGCCCACTGCACTGAGGCTAGGAAACACTGTCACCACCGATAAATCCACTATAATTGAGAATTTCAATAAGCATTTTTTACGGCTGGCCATGCTTTCCACCTGGCTACCCCTACCCCGGTCAACAGCCCTGCACTCCCCACAGCAACTCGCCCAAAGCCTTCCCCATTTTTCCTTCACTCAAATCCAGATAGCTGATGTTCTGAAAGAGCTGCAAAATCTGGACCCCTACAAATCAGCCGGGCTAGGCAATCTGGACCCTCTCTTTCTAAAATTATCTGCCGAAATTGTCACTATCACTAGCCTATTCAATCTCTCTTTCGCATCGTCTGAGATTCCCAAAGATTGGAAAGCTGCCGCGGTCATCCTCCTCTTCAAAGGGGGAGACACTAGACCCAAACTGCTACAGATCTATCCTACCCTTCCTTTCTAAGGTCTTCGAAAGCCAAGTTAGCAAACAGATTACCGACCATTTCGAATCCCACCATACCTTCTCCGCTATGCAATCTGGTTTCAGAGCTGGTCATGGGTGCACCTCAGCCACGCTCAAGGTCCTAAGTGATATCATAACCGCCATCGATAAGAGACATTACTGTGCAGCCGTATTCATCGACCTGGACAAGGCTTTCGACTCTGTCAATCACCACATTCTTATTGGAAGACTCAACAGCCTTGGTTTCTCAAATGATTGCCTCACCTGGTTCACCAACTACTTCTCTGATAGAGTTCGGTGTGTAAAATTGGAGGGCCTGTTGTCCGGACCTCTGGCAGTCTCTATGGGGGTGCCACAGGGTTCAATTCTCGGGGCGACTCTCTTCTCTGTATATATCAATGATGTCGTTCTTGCTGCTTATGATTCACTGATCCACCTCTACGCAGACGACACCATTCTGTATACTTCTGGCCCTTCTTTGGACACTGTGTTAACTAACCTCCAGACGAGCTTCAATGCCATACAACTCCCCTTCCATGGCCTCCAACTGCTCTTAAATGCAAGTAAGTCTAAATGCATGCTTTTCAACCGATCACTGCCTGCACCTGCTTGCCCGTCCAGCATAACTACTCTGGACAGTTCTGACTTATAATATGTGGATAACTACAAATACCTAGGTGTCTGGTTAGACTGTAAACTCTCCTTCCAGACTCACATTAAGCATCTCCAATCCAAAATTAAATCTAGAATTGGCTTCCTATTTCGCAACAAAGCATCCTTCACTCATGCTGCCAAACATACCCTCGTAAAACTGACCATCCTACCGATCCTCGACTTCGGCGATGTCATTTATAAAATAGCCTCCAACACTCTACTCAAAAAATTGGATGCAGTCTATCACAGTGCCATCCGTTTTGTCACCAAAGCCCCATATACTACCCACCACTGCGACCTGTACGCTCTTGTTGGCTGGCCCTCGCTTCATACTCGTCGCCAAACCCACTGGCTCCAGGTAATCTACAAGTCTCTGCTCGGTAAAGCCCCGCCTTATCTCAGCTCACTGGTCACCATAGCAGCACCCACTCGTAGCCCGTGCTCCAGCAGGTATATCTCAATGGTTACCCCCAAAGCCAATTTCTCCTTTGGCTGCCTTTCCTTCCAGTTCTCTGCCACCAATAGCTGGAACGAACTGAAAAAATCACTGAAGCTGGAGACTCATATCTCCCTCACTAGCTTTAAGCACCAGCTGTCAGAGCAGCTCACAGATCACTGCACCATCTGTAAACAGCCCATCCAACTACCGCATCCCCATACTGCATTTATTTATTTATCTTGCTCCTTTGCACCCCAGTATCTCTACTTGCACATTCATCTTCTGCACATCTATCATTCCAGTGTTTAATTGCTATATTGTAATTACTTCGCCACCATGGCCTATTTATTGCCTTAACTCCCTTATCCTACCTCATTTGCACACACTGTATATAGACTTTTACTTTTCTTTTTTTCTACTGTATTATTGACTGTTTGTTTTGTTTATTCCATGTGTAACTCTGTGTTGTTGTATGTGTCGAACCGCTATGCTTTATCTTGGCCAGGTCGCAGTTGCAAATGAGAACTTGTTCCTCAACTAGCCTACTTGGTTAAATAAAGGTGAAATAAATCAAGAAATACCTCAATCACCGCAGTAAATAGAAGTAGCTGAGGTGGGATCTTTAGAGGGACCTGAAGGAATTACAAAGAGAGCAGGGAGTATTTCCCGAACAGAAACTCAACCACTCTTCTAACATTATTTTTCAGTTAAAAAAAGAGAGAGCAAAGAAGCCCAAATATCCCATCTATGCATTTTTTCATTAAGAAAAAGTTTTGTAGGTGAATACAAGTCATCACTGTAGTAAGCCTACAGTCACATGAGTTCTCTATCTAGCCCTCCTCTGTTGAGCATGTCACCCCTTCTCAGACCTGTGTAATTACATCTCCAATCACAGACAAATGGTTGAGTGTGCACAGACCAGCTGTGCCAAGGTCCTCATTTGGCCCCTACGAGACAGTGATTCGAGTCACCTCAGATCCACCCAAACTCACCCCTGGCTGGTCTCACTGTGATGCGTGCTGTGTCTATCTGCTTTACAACCTGCAGGCGGCCATAGCAGCTGCCTGCATTAGTGTAATAACATAAAAGAGATATTTGAATATTGATACCACTTGCATGTCTACTATGAGACATGGTACACAGGATTTGAATCGCTGCTGAAATGTAAAACTGTCTTGAATGCCAAAGAGTTTGTTTATCCTCACTTGGATTTGCAAGCACGAGGGAGACTTGGGTGCTAGGAATCTGAGGGCATGTTTACGTGTTATTCAGAGTCAGACTGTAAATAAGGCATTTGATGAAAGGTGTTTGTAAGTAAACATCATTGTACATTTAGCAGCCTATTGCAAGTGCCCAAATTACCATCATTAGAAACGTTGTTGAGATTTGTCACCATGAGTTGAATTTCCATTGGTCTAAATTACACATTGGCTAGCCCCTGTCTACTGGGTAAGCTAGTATCTGGACCACTTTGTTGTTACAAGTACTCCGTTGGAGAGACAAGGGGGGAAAAAATCAAATTTTTCTAAACAGAAGAGTCCCTTTTAAATATCCTTCAAGAGATTGGGTTTATGAAATAAGATAGACCACAAGTGAGGGGAAAGAATGAGTGTGGTAAGGGAGATGTAATGTATGGAAAGTTAGATTCAGCTCCTTGGTTTAAAGCTACAGTGAAAACGATGAGGCAAAAACACTAACTAGTTACAGTAATACGCTCAAAATGGAGGAGAGGACCTCTGCTTTCCAACGTTGTCCTCTTCACGTGTCATGATCTCAGTGCACATTCAGTGCAATGTGTGCCCAGTTAAGTCCTTTTCCTACTTTCTTTGCTATCTTATTTTCCTTCCATGTGACGCTAAAACACTTTTACGTTGAGTTGAATGAAACTTTAGCAAACCAGAAAGCCTGGCCCTTTTTCAGAGATGTACTAGTTTTCACTGGACTTCAGTTTTGGATCCCAACCAGGTTTTTTCCCCCAACTTCCCTTTATGGAAATGGCTCAGGAATGGACCAGTATTCAGGCTGTGCGAACCTGAGAATTTGTGGCGAAATTTTAGTGGAATTTCTAAATTCCTGTATGTTTTTTTAGCCAAAACCAAATTCGCACTCTTTCTATTTCATTAATGAGTTGTAAGTTCATTAATTATGCATGAAGTAGATCGAGACCAGTCTTAAAAGCCAGGTAACAGCGTTTATTTCAAGAGAGTACTAACCACATACACATATTTCCACAGGTTATAAAGTGAAAATGACGTCAGCGTTTTCTAAACGTTCTATCTATTTCACAAGTAGAGGGCCCTCTAGCTCTCGAGCCTTCGCGTTATCAGCACGAAGTCAAGGCCAGTCAGTATAAATCAACATTCTAGACAGTCTGGAGATGGGCCGTTCCTGCCACCTGGAGATTGTACAACTGAATGAAATAAGGAACAGACCTTCATTGTTACTAAACTCCTGACTACATTATATACAATTGGGAATGGGAGCAAGAGAGAAAATTCACATGTACAGTACATTATAGCATTTAGACTAGTCAGTTCTGATTGGAATGTATACATAATTAGTCATTTCAACCATAATTTCCTCTAACAGGAAACAATTAGCATTAGAGGTTCTCTGCATGACCTTTATTCTACTCTTCATGTTCTACCTCAAAATAATTTCATATGTATCACAAATAATCTGATAAGTACATGTAGGTTAATGTGTGGGAAAGAAAGTACATATCGCCCATAAATACATTAGTAGCTGACAAATAGTTTTTATCTGTTTATGCCTTGTTGCTATGACTGATTTTAGAGCTAATAATAGTGTGTCGTTGGTTTCAGGCTCTGGAACCACAATGCACAGCAGCTACAATGAGGTTGTGCCAGAGGAGGAGTACTACACTCCCCAACTGAACTACAGGAGTAACTACGGAGAACCACACAGTCACAACACTAACATTATCAACAACACAGATTTGAAATCTACGTACCCCACATCACTGTTTTGAAATCAGTGTCTCTTGGCATGTCTGTAGCACATTGGTCTTGACACTGAGTTCCAGTGTGTGTTTAAACAATATTGTTTTGATGCAGATCTAAGATGGTGTCACTTTCTGACCCTGGCCAATGGGGATGTGACCTGCCACTTCCCCCGAGGAGAGAACTACCGCAGCACCCTAGACACCCGCTGCGAGATGACCTGTGACCGTGGCTACAAGCTGCTGGGCAGATCCTCGGTGCAGTGCATGCCCAACCGCCGCTGGTCTGGGACCAGTCACTGCCGCCGTGAGTACAGGCTGATTATAGACAGATACAGCTGATTGTCGTTTTTTTGTCCATGTCCTCTCTATTGTTCATTTTTCTTTTAAAGTCCCTGAGTTTTCTTTAGAAAAAACCTTCATGGGAGTAATATACACAGAGTATACAAAACATGAAGGACCCTGCTCTTCCCATGACAGACTGACCAGGTGAATCCAGGTGCAAGCTATGATCCCTTATTCGTGTCTCTTGTTAAATCCACTTCAGTCGGTGTAGATGAAGGGGAGGGGACAAGTTAAAGAAAGATTTTTAAGCCTTGAGAGAATTGAGACATGGATTGTGTATGTGTGCCATTCAGAGTGTGAATGGGCAAGACATAACATTTGAAACAGGTTTGGTAGTAGGTGCCAAGCGCACCATTTTGAATCAAGAACTGCAACGCTGCTGGGTTTTTCACTCTACACTTTTCCGTGTGTATCAAGAATGGTCCACCACCCAAAGGACATCCAGCCAACTTGACACAACTGTGGAAAGCATTGGAGTCAACATGGGCCAGCATCCCTGTAGAATGCTTTTGACACCTTGTAGATTCTGTGCCCCGATTAACTGAGGCTGTTCTGAGGGGAGAGGGGGGGGGTTATGCCACTCAGTATTAGGAAGGTCTTCCTAATGTTTGTTATACTCAGGGTCTATCTTGTTGACTATGGTGACTCCACAGAGGTTCGTTGCAACGTGCTGCACCTGATCTGGCATGGCACGTACCACTGCACCCAGGGTTATGTGGTGGACTCCAGCTGTGGCTACATCTGTGAGCTGGGGTACCGGATCGAGGGGGACCACTCTCGTACCTGTCTGGATGGGGGGTCCTGGAGTGGGGCAGAATCCATCTGTGCAGGTATAGCTCATATGTTTAGTCAGCACGTCCAAGTATACTGACATGATTCATGAATGCTTTTTCACTGTGGTGTGAAACCCAGGTGGTGTTGGGTTTGATATGCCTGGAGGTAAGTGAATGGTCAAAGTCAGTGGTAATTAAGTCAGCATATTTTTTTTTTCTTCCCCATGAGTTAATGAGATGCACCCTGTAAGCACAGCAAAAAAATTAAAAAACCATTTGGAATCCAAGCTAATTGTTTTTCCAGTGCCGTTTTGTTTCTAACTTTTATAAGCCCCGGCAGCTCCCATGGGCATGTCTCCCATCCACATAAACACAACACAGATACTCATCTAGTACCGCTCTTTCCACGTTTCATTTCCTTTTTCTGTCTTTGTCTCAAAACCAAGACCCCCCCGTTGCCTCAGAAACAGCTGATAAAACACTGGCGTATGACAGTCCTTTAAAAAATAAAGATTCCCTCCTTCTTCCCCTGTGCTTTATCAGGAGGTGAATCACGTGGTGTTCTTTGTCTGTTTGCAGTGTAACACTGATAGGCCAGGGGCCAGATACCAACTTTAAAGAGGGGATGAACATTATCCGGCACACAGCACATGACCAAGCCAGAAACAGGGCTGCCTGCAAGTTCATTGTTCGTGTGGAGGGTAAGGCACCACAGTAACCTGACATTCAGACAAAATGACCTGATATTTGGACTAGAGTAAAGCCCAGACTTACTGGACAAACAAACAGTGCATTTGGAAAGTATTCAGAGCCCTTGACTTTTTCCACATTTTGTTATGTTACAGCCTTGTTCTAAAATTGACTTTGTTAAAAATTGTTATTTTTTTGTCAATCTACACACTATACCCTATAATGACAAAGCAAAAGCTGTTTAGAAATTTTAGCAAATGTTTTCAAAAACGGAAACACCTTATTTACATAACTATTCAGACCCTTTACTCAGTACTTTGTTGAAGCACCTTTGGCAGGGATTACAGCCTCAAGTCTTCTTGGGTATGTCACTACAAGCTTGGCACACCTGGGTTTTGGGAGTTTCTCCCATTCTTCTCTGCAGATCCTCTCAAGCTCTGTCAGGTTGGATGGGGACTGTCGTTGTACAGCTATTTTCAGGTCTCTCCAGAGATGTTCGATCGGGTTCAAGTCCGGGCTCTGGCTGGGCCACTCAAGGACATTCCGAGACTTGTCCTGAAGCTACTCCTGCGTTGTCTTGGTTGTGTGCTTAGGGTCATTGTCCTGTTGGAAGGTGAGCCTTCGCCCCAGGTTGAGGTCCTGAGCGCTCTGGAGCAGGTTTTCCTCAAAGATCTCTCTGTACTTTGCTCTGTTCATCTTTCCCCCAATCCTGACTAGTCTCCCAGTCCCTGCCACTGAAAAACATAGATTATTTAGGTTTAGGTAAGTATTTATGAATCATAAAAAAAGAGGTTTGGAGAGCCTTTACGCACAAAAGGAAATTGCCACATTCTTCAACCCATGGTAATCTTCAAATGAGTCGATTCAGCTATTTCAGCCACACATGTTGCTGACAGGTGTATAAAATTGAGCACACATGCAATCTCCATAGACAAACATGGGCAGCAGAATGGCCTTACTGAAGAGCTCAGTGACTTTCAACGTGGCACTGTCATAGGATGCCTCGTTTCCAACAAGTCAGTTCATCAAATTTCTGCCCTGCTAGAGCTGCCCCGGTCAACTGTAAGTGCTGTTATTGTGAAGTGGAAACGTCTAGGAGCAACAACGGCTCAGCCGCAAAGTGGTAGGCCACACAAGCTCACAGAACGGGGCCACTGAAGCGTGTAAAAATCGACTGTCCTCGGTTGCAACACCACTACCAAACTGCCTCTCGAAGCAACGTCAGCACAATAACTGTTCGTCAGCTTCATGAAATGGGTTTTCACGCTAATGCCAAGCGTCGGCTAGAGTGGTGTAAAGCTTGCCGCCATTGGACTCTGGAGCAGTGGAAATGCATTCTCTGGACTGATGAATTATGATTCACCGTCTGGCAGTCCGAGAGATGAATCTGGGTTTGGCGGATGCCAGGAGAACGCTACCTGCCCGACTGCATAGTGCCAATTGTAAAGTTTGGTGGAGGAATAATGGTCTGGGGCTGTTTTTCATGGTTCGGGCTAAGCCCCTTAGTTTCAGTGAGGGGAAATCTTAGCGCTGTGCTTCCAACTTTGTGGCAACAGTTTGGTGAAGTCCCTTTCCTGTTTCAGCATGACAATGTTACCATGCACAAAGTAAGGTTCATACAGAAATGGTTTGTTGAGATTTGTGTGGAAGAACTTGACTGGCTTGCACAGAGCCCTGACCTCAACCCCAATGAGCACATTTGGGATGTATTTTAACGGTGACTGTAAACCAGGCCTATTTGCCCAACATCAGTGCCCGACCTCACTAATGCTCTTGTGGCTGAATGAAAGCAAGTCCCCGCAGCAATGTTCCAAACTCTAGTGGAAAGCCTTCCCAGAAGAGTGGAGGCTGTTATAGCATTACCTGGGCGACCAACTCCATATTTAATGCCCATGATTTTGGAATGAGATATTCGACGAGCAGGTGAACACATACTTTTGGTCATTTAGTGTAGGTCAAGGTCAGAATACAGTGTATCTGTATCAGAGTAGGAGTGCTGATCAAGGATCATGTCCCTATGTCCATATCATCTTAAATCCTAAACTGATCCTAGATCAGCTATTGCTTTGAACAATAGAGATCCTGCTCTCCGTCTCTCCCCAGTCAGGAGGTGTCCAGTCCTCAAGCCCCCTCTCCATGGTTACCTCACCTGTAACTCTGACGGGAACAACTACGGGGTGGTGTGCGAGTACCACTGTGACAGGGGCCAGGAGAGGAGGGGGATCTCCAGCCGTGTCTGCCAGTTCGACCACAGCTGGACTGAGGCCCCTGCTGAGTGCGTCCGTTAGTATTGAGAACCAATGACAGAGCATGGCCATCTGGTTTGTTGTCTTCAACTGAACCCAAACATGTAAAGTGATTATACCAACAACCATACTGTTTTTGATGGTGTGTGCATATGTACTGTAGCAATGGAGTTTAAAACAGATGTGGATACAGCTTCTGGCCTCCTGGACCGGTTCTACGAGAAGAGGAGGCTTCTGATTGTGTCGGCACCTAACATAGCCCATGGAGACTACAAGCTCCAGAACCTTATGGTACAGGTGAGTCCGAGACACCGGGATGATTTGGGTATCATCTGCAAGTCAGGGAATTTCTGCTCTCAACAATGGTAGTTTCTACAGGACTTAATAAATAGCTGTTTAGTGAATGAAATATGAGCACCTCGTTTGTATGAATTGTGACCATGCTTGGGGTGTTTTCATGCCTAGAAAGCAGATTGTGGTCTGGACATAAGAGGAGTGACAGTGATTGAGCTGCTAAGGTCCCCTCCTCGAGAAGTGGGCCACATCAAGGGACGTCACCTGGACATTGAGGGTCTGAGGTAAGGTGACTTCACATAATCAAATTGTATTGGTCACATACATGGTTAGCCGATGTTATTGCGAGTGTAGTGAAATGCTTGTGCTTCTAGTTCTGACAGTGTAGCAATATCTAACAAAAGGGATGGAATAAGAATATGTACATATAAATATATGGATGGGCCATGACCGACCAGCATAGACGGTATAAAATTCAGTATATACATCTGGGATGAGTAGTGCAAGATATGTAAACATCATTAATGAAGTGACTATTGATCCATTTGTTACGAGTGTTCAATCATGTTGGCTGCACTGCATCTTCAGGCAATGTAATACACCATCACTGACTTGACACGATATGGTCATCTCGTACTGTGGTACAGGCAGGCTTTACGGATCTCCAGATCCTACTTCAACATGGTGCTGCTAGACAAGGATGGTTTGGACCACGAGAGATTCCTCACACCCACCACATCCGATGAGCTCTTCTCATACATCGACAATAACCTTTTGGACGAAGAAGAACAGAGGCGGTTGGAGTTAGACCTCTGACTAAGAGTGCCCCCTGGTGGCTTGGAGGTCAGACACTTTTACAAAGATATCAGCTCAGAGGAAGGCTGGCCCAGAATAGAGAGAGAAACAAGAAAACGGATAACAGCTCTGCTAGTCAAATGTTTCCATTGGCTGATAAACCTGAAAAACAGGCTAAGATCTTCATTAATGATGTTTACATATCTTGCACTACTCATCCCAGATGTATATACTTCATCTAAAAGTATAGAGATTGTTGGTGTATTGTTAGAGAATGAAACATAGGTACCTTTACTTCACCTTCCATACTGCACAGACGGGTATAACAAACGTGGATAATTAAAGGTTCAGTCACTTCATATTTTTATTTATTTGGTGAATTAAATATTTGATACAGTCATAGGACTCAAAAGAGCATAAAAGTTGAGAAATAAAATGAGTCTCCTTCACTTTGTGCAACTGGTAATATTTACATATTTAAAAATCATATGCACAGTAGTTTTTTTTCAATTACCATGAATCATAACCCAAGGTGACATGGACCAAAACTGGTTCAATGCCTTAAGAGTGGAACAGAGATTCTGCCTGAAACTGAAACACCAGTAACCCCCATGAAGCGCCACAGTTAATGAGTGGTTTGCTGAACATGGATAGAATTCAGCTTTGATAAAATGTCAATTAAACAGGAGTTTTTCAATTTGATCAAAACTTTGGTTAGTGTCGATTGATCTCAAAAAGTATGTATAGTTGACAACCTTACATTTAAAAATATGAAATGATACCTCTATCAAAAACCTCAAGCTATCAGGTGAATTTCCACTATGCTTTCAAATCACTTGTTTTAGGCCAATAGTGTCGTAATAGTGCCTGCGGTTAGACAGTCTTTTTTTTTTTTTACAGAATGATGGTGATAAAAAGTTGAGGGATTGCCCTGTCTCCATAGCTCTTCTTTCAGGTTACGAGGCAGTGTGGCGTCTTCACTTGCTCTTGCCCATAGAGGAGCGTAATGGAAGAGTGCCCTCTGCACACGAGTCAGGGTATTGCATCATCTTCTGCCACAGAGTCACCTCCTCCCCTGTAGAATCCGCCTCCACTTCCTCCTTCCCAACCTTCAGTGTGGCTGAAAAAAGAAGGGCACCAGAAAAACAGTGAACTAAAGTAGGTCTGTCCTGTCCTAACCTCGTCCCCAGGCTATTGCGCATATAAGCCTGGGATAATGATTCAAAGTTGGCCTTAGTGGGTGTGACCATTAGGTGTTGTGGGATTGTTTGGTAGATTAAGCCAATGCTATCTGCACCGTGAGTTACTCCCGGTCTTTCTGTATTGGCTAACAAAAGCTAAAGTTTGATGCTTTGGTCCACCAGACTTCACACATTTGGACAGAAATGTCAGGGAATGAGATTTATTTTAACAATAGGCCTACTGCTCTTAGTAATTTAAACTGAGGTAGCTTCACCTTACTACCAACTTTAACATTGGAAAAATAGGTGACCTGCAACGGAATAGTAACTCAAACATGTAAAGCGGTAGAGCAATACTGCCAATGGATATAAACTGAGACTTCCCCGCCATAAATCAACAAGGTGTTGTGTGTCATTAATTGTGGCTTTGCTGAGTCAAAACCCCACCCAGGAAGATAAAAAGGTGTTGTGTCATTACCTGTGCCTGTGCTGAGTCGAACCCCACCCAGGAAGTCATTACTGGACATGGCCTCCCGGTCCCACACTGTCAGCTCTAGCCACATCTCACTTAGCTGGTCTAGGGTCAGGTCTTTGTACACAAATGTGTGGTCGTAGTGAGGGTTCAGAGTTTTCTTCACCACCGGAGTCTTCCTCTTAGTGGACTTGGCCTTCGATGGCAACAAGTACCTAGGTTTAAAAGCATGAGTGAGAAGGATTGCATTTTGATGAAGGCTAGGTGGCTGAAAAATGTTCTTAAAATGAGCAGGAGTTGCACAATCTCAAGTGAAGATGATGAAACAAAATGTGTCTCTGTTTAGGTGAACGTAGAGAATTAGTGACATCATGCCGCCAGCTAACCCTTTCACAAAGGAATCCGACGTGTCCCCTGCTTTCATTGCCGTCAGGTTCTTGGCCTCTTTGATCAAGACGTGCAACTCCCCTCCCTGCTCCGTCTTTGTCTTCTTGCCTAGAGAGAGTCTCTTGCCTAGGGGAGATGGTGGTGTCAGACAGCCACTGGTAGGGATTGGTCTGACACAGATAGTGCTGACTGAGCTTTTCTGTTAGTTTGTTCTGTCAACAGGGGCACTCCTACCTTTGGTCTTTTCAGTGGGTGAATTCTTGGTCGAGACATACTTCAGGGAAATCAACAGTTCTCCTTTGTACTGAGAGAAGGCAGAGGACTGCAGTGGTGACGCCTATAGAGGATAATAGTCAGTAAAACCACTAGACCACAGGGTTGTACTGTAGATTAGAAATACATTTAGTGATTGATGTGTAGGGCCTGCAATGTTTTCTGACCATGTGACCTGACCAGGAACAACTGAGCCCTAGTGATGAGACTATTCAGGCTTACTTTTCCCACGAACGCCACACACTCCTCGTGGCCTGCGTCGAGGTTCCTGCAGTCCAGAGGCACCTCCACCTCTCCAAGGAAGGCATTACGGCCCAAGCGGGCATGGTGCCAGACGGAGAGCTGGAGGGAACGATTGAGCACCTGGGAGCGACTGATGGAAAACTGAATGAGGAGAAGAGATGAAGTGAGAGAGTGACACCCTGCTCTCACTGATCCGTCAACTACATCTTAGTAAAGTTTTCCACCCACCCTCTCTGGCCTTTGCATCAGAGTTACTTGTTCACTATACTCAGAGTTTAAAAAAAGGGCAGCAACAAAATCAATATTTGTTTGTCTTTCACTAACGGCGATTAACTCTCCTTATCTTGAATGCCAATATCAATCTTACTGCCTACTGAAGGAGGCGGCATTATCAACCGGCCATTGAGTAATAAGGGATGTATACAGGGTTAAAGTTCATCAGTGTTCATCTAAATCTACTGCAGTTCCAGAGAGGCCATCACCTTTAGGGTCTCATTGTAAGTGGGGTCCACTGTGTTATGTTTAATGGTAGTTTTTTTCTTGCCAATGCGAGACTTGTCAGGGAGAAGGTAGCACTTGACATACCTGCAGGACAAAAAAAAACATGAATATTTTCCTACATGTTAAAGAGTTCAAATGAAGCCATATTCCCTCCTGCAATACCAATAAACTATACTGAAGAAAAATATAAAAATGCAACATGTTGTGCACAAATTGGTTTACATCCGTGATAGTGAACATTTATCCTTTGCCAAGATAATCAATCCACCTGACAGGTGTGGCATATCAAGAAGCTGATTAAACAGCATGATCATTACATATGTGCACCTTGTGCTGGATACTATAAAAGACCACTCTAAAATGTGCAGTTGTCACACGACACAATGCCACAGACGTCTCAAGTTAAGGGAGCATGCTGACTGCAGAAATGTCCACCAGAGCTGTTGCCAGAGAACTTAATGTTAATTTCTCTACCATAAGCCTCATCCAATGTCGTTTTAGAGAATTTATGTGTATGGCATCGTGTGGGCAAGAGGTTTGCTGATGTCAACATTGTGAATAGAGTGCCCCATGGTGGCGGTGAGGTTGTGGTATGGGCAGGGCATAAGCTATGGACAAGGAACACAATTGCATTTTATTGATGGCAATTTTAATGCACAGAAATACCATGACGAGTACCTGAGGCCCATTGTGAGGCCCATTTCTTTTAAGTTATCTGTGACCAACAGATGCATATCTGTATTCCCAGTCATGTGAGATCCATAGACTAGGGCCTAATTAAATTTATTTCAACTGACTGATTTTCTCATATGAACTTTAACTGAGTAAAATCTTTGAAATTGTTGCGTTTATATTTTTGTTCTGTTATTTAAGTCAAAATATAAAGTGCCTACATTTCCAAACTACAAATGTATAATTATTTTTCTTCCGTTAAATGTAACCTGTACAATTCTTCCTTTTGGAACTCTGATAATGACCCCTGGGCACATCAAACATTTTGTAAACAGGACAGGGTCTTATTTAAGATGATCTACGTCAGGGATTATCAACTAGATTCAGTTGCGGGACAATTTGTTCTTGAGTGGATGGTCGGAGGGCCGGAACATAAATTTGTAAACGGCAAACTGACCGCAAAAAGCCCAAACAGATACAGTGCCTTGCGAAAGTATTCGGCCCCCTTGAACTTTGCGACTTTTTGCCACATTTCAGGCTTCAAACATAAAGATATAAAACTGTATTTCTTTGTGAAGAATCAACAACAAGTGGGACACAATCATGAAGTGGAACGACATTTATTGGATATTTCAAACTTTTTTAACAAATCAAAAACTGAAAAATTGGGTGTGCAAAATTATTCAGCCCCTTTACTTTCAGTGCAGCAAACTCTCTCCAGAAGTTCAGTGAGGATCTCTGAATGATCCAATGTTGACCTAAATGACTAATGATGATAAATACAATCCACCTGTGTGTAATCAAGTCTCCGTATAAATGCACCTGCACTGTGATAGTCTCAGAGGTCCGTTAAAAGCGCAGAGAGCATCATGAAGAACAAGGAACACACCAGGCAGGTCCGAGATACTGTTGTGAAGAAGTTTAAAGCCAGATTTGGATACAAAAAGATTTCCCAAGCTTTAAACATCCCAAGGAGCACTGTACAAGCGATAATATTGAAATGGAAGGAGTATCAGACCACTGCAAATCTACCAAGACCTGGCCGTCCCTCTAAACTTTCAACTCATACAAGGAGAAGACTGATCAGAGATGCAGCCAAGAGGCCCATGATCACTCTGGATGAACTGCAGAGATCTACAGCTGAGGTGGGAGACTCCATCCATAGGACAACAATCAGTCGTATATTGCACAAATCTGGCCTTTATGGAAGAGTGGCAAGAAGAAAGCCATTTCTTAAAGATATCCATAAAAAGTGTTGTTTAAAGTTTGCCACAAGCCACCTGGGAGACACACCAAACATGTGGAAGAAGGTGCTCTGGTCAGATGAAACCAAAATTGAACTTTTTGGCAACAATGCAAAACGTTATGTTTGGCGTAAAAGCAACACAGCTGAACACACCATCCCCACTGTCAAATTTGGTGGTGGCAGCATCATGGTTTGGGCTTGCATTTCTTCAGCAGGGACAGGGAAGATGGTTACAATTGATGGGAAGATGGATGGAGCCAAATACAGGACCATTCTGGAAGAAAACCTGATGGAGTCTGCAAAAGACCTGAGACTGGGATGGAGATTTGTCTTCCAACAAGACAATGATCCAAAACATAAAGCAAAATCTACAATGGAATGGTTCAAAAATAAACATATCCAGGTGTTAGAATGGCCAAGTCAAAGTCCAGACCTGAATCCAATTGAGAATCTGTGGAAAGAACTGAAAACTGCTGTTCACAAATGCTCTCCATCCAACCTCACTGAGCTCGAGCTGTTTTGCAAGGAGGAATGGGAAAAAATGTCAGTCTCTCGATGTGCAAAACTGATAGAGACATACCCCAAGCGACTTACAGCTGTAATCGCAGCAAAAGGTGGCGCTACAAAGTATTAACTTAAGGGGGCTGAATAATTTTGCACACCCAATTTTTCAGTTTTTGATTTGTTAAAAAAGTTTGAAACATCCAATAAATGTCGTTCCACTTCATGATTGTGTCCCACTTGTTGTTGATTCTTCACAAAAAATACAGTTTCATATCTTTATGTTTGAAGCCTGAAATGTGGCAAAAGGTCGCAAAGTTCAAGGGGGCCGAATACTTTCGCAAGGCACTGTATGTTTGACTAAAAATCAATTCAAACCTTGCTTACATTTGTATACGATCACATGGTTCTCTCTTATGTATGGGAATACTTGAACCGATTTCTTCAATTAAAATCACTTGTAGATGATTTCCTGGGGGGGGGGGCAAATAAAACCACCCGCGGGCCAAATTCAGCCTGCATATCTACATTATGTCATACAGTAATAACACTGAACTGTGTGTCTAGTGTGAACAGGATTACTGGGAATCATTCTCTACAATGCATCTCATCTACTGTCATCATAAAAACATGACGAGACTTATTGCAACCTACGGTAGAATAGTGTTGGTCTCACTTGAAGGAGTGGGGGATACTATCACTATGACATGATGGAATGCATCTGAATAGTGTAAAGCAGCTTTGTTGAAAGAAAATTCCAGAGCGGCATCCACCATGACTTTCATCCACCCAGTGTTTTCAGATGTGGGGATATGAAGGAGAGGAAACATTATTGAGATGCACCCATCATTTCCTACTGAGACAACTGTTAAACCCTAGTCCTGAGGGGACACTCACGGGTTTGAGCGCTGGCGTCTGGCGTCCCCGTGGGCCAGCGAGTGACACTCCTTGACGAGGACGGCCAGGCTCTGGGTGGTGTCATCGTAGCTGATAGAGAACACGATGTCCCCGCTCACCTCCACGCTGTCATAATCTCCTGCCTCACTGTAAATACTCATCAGACTGCCCAGTGTGCTCTGTGGTGGACACACACACACACACAGATTTCTGTTAGTAGTTGGTTTAAATGCATTCATATTGACTACAATTCTAGAACTTGGAATTCAAAATGAGCAAAAATTGTGACCAGAAAGGTAAATGTAACATATTCAATCAAGTAACATAAACTTCCTGGAAAGCACACAAATGAGGCCTGTGACAATGAAAATCAGGTCAGTCAAATTTGCATGCCCTGAAGCAACTTTGAGCGTGAGCTTTAGTTGCCATGGTAACTCAATTAGGCAGCAGCTCACAACACCAACCAGGATATCCTGAATTGTCTCAAAGTTCTGGTTCAATAAATATCTTGAGGAACTCTAAAAAAAATAGCATCACACACTAACTAGAACCTTTGAAAATAGGATAAGTGAGAATCGCATGCATTTACCTTGGAGCCGCGAAGATTTGAGGTACTTGAGCACACCTTTCTATGGATGCTCACCAAGTTATCAATGTCTTCATCCTCCTCATCATCCTGCAAGCACAGCAAACCATTTAAAATCATGAAAAATACAATGCAACTGCATCTCACCAATACTAGCACCATATGGAAGTATTTTGTAGTATAGTGAAGCCTTATGCATTAGTCTGTAATGAGGAAGAGGTACTGCTCACTGGCACATTGAGCCCAGGCACCGACTTGCTCCGGTCACCCATAAAGCCCTCTGATGCTTCAGCCCCCTCCTCACGCAGGTCCAGCACAGACGTGAATTCTGAGTGAAACCCATGGAGACGCATTCAAATGGAGCATGTCTTTGTTAACTCAAGCAGGCCAGATGCCCTTAAAACAAAACAATATTTGAATAGAGTTTGGGAGTCAGGGCTACCGAGGCGGCAGACACACAAGAGTCTCACCGGAGGGTTTCTGAACTCGTCTGATGCTCTTCTTGAACAGGCCGCCATCTTCCAATGCGACAGACCCTGTGCCAGAGCTAACACTACGACGACCTACTACGGAGGACTATGGAAAGAGACAAGGGTTACAGTCAGGTGTGACAGTATAATATGTATTGGCTGGAGACATGAGGACTAATACAGGTGGACTTTTCACTTGCAGACTTGACTGACTGCACTAAAATGGAACTGACCCCAACACCTGATTGATAGGTAAACGGTCTCCTTACCGTGTCTGCATCCGAGGTGGGGCTGTGGCTACTGACGAGGTCAGCTTTGACTAGACCATTCATACTGGACCCTGTTGGACTAGACTGACCTGTGCTCTCCTCCTTCCTGGATCATAAACACCATTCATAATGAGCAGACATCCCAAAAGCAGTTTTGTTAGCATGTAGCGCTAATGCTATAGGCCTATTTGTTTGGATGTAGACTCACCTTGGTAAGAGAGGAGTACCAAGAGAGGACTCGGTCTCTGTCATGACACTGTTCAGGCTGGCTTTCTCTGCAGGCTCATTGTCCCTGTGCTGCTGTTGCTCCTGCTGCTCCTTGGCCTTAACTCCCACGGATTCTTCGGAGACTTCGTCTAGCAGACTGAGAAGGTTGAAATAACAGTGTCAAAATGTTATATGTTGAATTGAAACTCCATCCACATATTACAGTAACTGCATCACACTATTGATTGTAAAGCATGTGTTGTCACCCCAGATAAAAATAGGACTCACTCCTTGTTGGAGGCTGCTAGGTCCCTCAGTCTGGGTCGGGGAACAGGGGTGGTGGGCTGGCTGGGGTTCAACTCTGTACTGTTCAACAGAAGCGCTTCCATGTTCTCCCTCTTCCTCACTAAAACAGAACACCAAGCTTTAGCATGACAGGCAACTGGTAATATGCTGACAGTGGCTTCATTCATTCAGACAGGGATTTCCTTACTGGGAAGTGCCATTGAAAAAAAGTGCATAAACAAAAGCTATGCAGTAACGGAGCTTCTTACATCTCAATATTGAAATTGAGTAGAGAAAAATAGGACAAATTGCTATGCTGCCACGCCACTGACATTCCACTCTGCACCCGCAGTGAAAGTCGTTTAGGGTTTCCAATTGTATAGAGCGTAGCCCACAACTTGGTGGTTTCTGGACTCACGTGGGGGCCTCTTTTTGAGGGAAGTCCTCACTATGTCGTGTCCAGGGGTGGTGAAGAAGCGGTTGACTCGCTGGTCATAGAACCAGTCTCCGGTGACCTTCTTTAGATCACTGGAGAAAATAACACCACACATTACCACCACGTTAAAACATCATCAAATATATGGACCACAACTCTAAGGGTGACATGCTGACAGTGCGAAAACGTTGTAAAAATAAAAACAGAAATATATTTTTTTACACAAGTTTAGAATGCAACAGATATGCATAGCGTGCATCCACAAATGTAAACCCGCTGAAAGTATTATCGTCTCCTCGTGGGCGTTGTACAGTGAGAGTCTGACATTAACAAAAACATCACGCTTTGCATATAGATACAGCAAACACAGGGATCGTCACCATTTAGATGCTAAAAGACAGGGTGGGGTGATGTACAGTACAGAGAAATTGACTCTTACGCCTCTTTAGCACACACACTGCACACCCAGGATCCATTGGGGCACACTGAGCAGCAGTTGTGGCACACTTGGTGTTTGCATGCCCTACACTGGCTGGAGCCGGCAGATAGTGGACCAAGTGGTTCCTGGCAGCGGCCGCAGCTACGCTCACTGTACTTCCCACTGCTACGCTTGGCGCCCTTCCTCATAATGTCCAGCAGCTCCGTCTTCAGCTTCCTAAAACAACAGGGGGGGGGGGGGGGGGGGGGGCATTGGTTAGACCCTTGCCTATTGGTGTCTGTGTTGACATCTTTGCATAACTGGATGTTGAAAGTCTAGTGACTGCCTCCATCTGCACTCGTGAAATACTGAGTTGATGAGGTGAATGCTAGATTGCCACCAGCATGCACTGTATCGCTTTCACCGGTCCTGTCTTTTTAGATCAGATTAAGGAAATGAGACAACGTCAGGAGGAAGCCACTTTAGGACTATTGAGATGCAGCTCGGGAGGGGAGTTCTCACCGGACACGGTGCTCTTCAGCCTGCCTCAGTTCCTCGTCCCTCCGCAGCACCTCCAGGATCAGCTCCCGCTCCGAGTCAGTCAAGAAGGCCACATTAATCATGTCTGCAGCCTGTGGCATTGCACCTCCGTCCCAGGCTAACCCCTTAGGGATTATCACCCTAGGCCAGACAGGCTCCTGCTAGCCAAAGAAGAGAACAGGGCTGAGTTCAGAAGGCACAAAATGGGAACATGTTTTATCCATCTATAACTTGTCCTTTGTGGTTTCTGCCTGAAAATGCCTTTCTCCTGCTTTACCAAGCACCATAGTTTACATTTGAAATCCCTCATGATATCACAGTGAAAACCAGTGTGAAAGTCCTAATCCCAAACATCAGCAGCATTGAAGATGGAGTAAAGCTGATCGGAAGCTTTTCCCCCAGCTAATGTCCATTTATTGGAGGACCCACTTTCAGTACATGAGCAACGACCTCATATACAGTACAGGCTACTCAGAAAGAGCACAGCATTACAGTGGACCACTGCAGGAGAGAGTGCGCGTTTAAACAATGGGAGGGCTTGCTGTGAGGGGAAAGGACAGAGACAGGTAGAGAGGGGTAGACAGTGCAGGACTAGCAGACATACAGACAAAGGGGACTGTTAGTGGATGGTGTTACCCTTACCTCCTCCACTAGTGAGCCTCCATGCAGAGAGGCTGCTGCTGCCACAGTGTCAGAAGCCTCTCACTCCGCCTTGCTGGAGCTGGCTGGGTAATTAGGAAGATGGAGCTGGCAAGTGTAACAGTATAACTTTAGACCGTCCCCTCGCCCATACCCGGGCGCGAACCAGGGACCCTCTGCACACATGGACAGACCCAGACAACACAGTGACCTAGCTTAGAGCCAACACCCTGAGATGGCCCTGCTGCAGACAAACCAGAGTGAAGGTGGACTAGTGGAACATTTCCAAGACAGACTGACCAGGTAAATCCAGGTGAAAGCTATGATACTTTATTGATGTAACCTGTTAAATCCCCTTTTTAAAAAAATCAGTAGATACAGGGGAGGAGACAGGTTAAAGAAGGACTTAATTAAGCTGAGACATGAGGGTGAATGGGCGAGACAAAAGATTTAAGTGCCTTTGAACGGGGTATAGTAGTAGGTGCCAGACGAACACAGAACTGCAACACTGCTGGGTTTTTCATGCTCAACAGTTTCCCTTATGGTCCACCACCCAAAGGACATGCATCCAACTTGACACAACTGTGGCAAGCATTGGAGGAATGCCATCACTTTTTATAGTCCATGGCCTGAAGAATTGAGGCTGTTCTGAGGGGAAATGAGGGTGCAACTCAATATTAGGAAGGTATTCTTAATGTTTTGTATACTGTGTAAATCTCACCAGGACGTACAGTACGGTGTCATTTCCACTGGAGTAAACACCAAACTACAACACCTTTAACAAACTAAGCCTATAACGTTGTACTGTATATGCTTACATCATGTAGAAAATCCTTTGCAGGGAAAGAAAACAGCCCTGCCTAAGTGTATATTGAGCTTTGAGTCAGGTACACAAGCATAAATAAAAATGTGGTGACATACAGATAGTGATTTTATTATTTCGACATGTCATCCTATAGTAAATTATAACAGGAAGACATGGGAAAATAGTCTCTACCTAATCTTACTTTGACAGACGCTGACACGCATATAGAATAGATAGATGATGACAAATAGGATCCAGGATCCTTGAGGTTTTAAACTCCTCTGACAGGGTGAAAGTTTGCTTGAGGGAATTTGAACAGGAAAGCTAAAAACAACACGAGCTCAGCATATCGCAGGGTTCCCACCCTCTAAGGACATAGAGCGGCGGGTGGAGTGCACTGGTTAAACCATTTGTTTAATCCTGACATCAAGCCTGTCATCGGCCATGTTCCAGTTCTGAGCTTCAATCTCTAGGTGAATCCAGAATCTCAGAAGACATTGAATAGTCAAGTTGACTGTTTTTTTTTTAAAAGGCACTTCAATTTTTTGGACAACTCTGAATTTACTGTGAACACACTATATTTTTAAGGCAAGGCAACGTTTTTATCTGCTCAGGAATAGTTTCAGTGTGAGCCAGCACATTTGAGAAATAGTGTACAAAAGTATTGTTTGCTTCATCATGACCACATGGTATGGAAACCCGAGTGCCAAGAAGAGGACACAACTGTTCAGGGCAGCAAATATGGATAGCAAGATAGTTAGCAAACCTCAAAAAGCAGTTCAATAACATATACAGTTTCTTCAGAAAGTATTCATACTCCTAGACTTATTCCACATTTAGAGCCTGAATTCAAAATGGATTAAATATAGTCATTCTCACCAATACCACACAATACCCCATAACGACAAAGTGAAACCTAGTTTTTAGATAGTTGCCAATTTATTGAGAATGAAATACAGAAATATCTCATTTACATTAGTATTCACACTAGGGCTGACCCCAATTTACTGGTCGATAGGCTGTTGGTCGACCAAGATTTTACACACACAAACACACACCCAGTCAAAAGTTTGTACACACCTACTCATTCAAAAGGTTGCTTTATTTTTACCATTTTCTACATTGTAGAATAATAGTGTAGACATCAAACTATGAAATAACACATATGGAATAATGTAGTAAACAAAAAAGGGTTTAGATATATATTCTTCAAAGTAGCCACCCTTTGCCTTGATGACAGCTTTGCACACTCTTGGCATTCTCTCAACCAGCGTCATCTGGAATGCTTTTCCAATTGTTTTGAGGGAATTCCCACATATGCTGAGCACTTGTTGGCTGCTTTTCCTTCACTCTGCGATCCAACTCATCCCAACCATCTCAATTGGGTTGAGGTAGGGTGATTGTGGAGGCCAGGTCATCTGATGCATCACTCCATCACTCTCCTTGGCCAAAAAGCCCTTACACAGCCTGGAGGTGTGTGTGTGCTGGGTCATTGTCCTGTTGAAAAAAAAATGGTAGTCCCACTAAGCGCAAACCAGATGGGATGGCATATCGCTGCAGACTGCTGTGGTAACCATGCTGGTTAAGTGTGCCTTGAACTCTAAATAAATCACAGACAGTGTCGCCAGCAAAGCACCATCACACCTCCTCCTCCATGCTTCACGGTGGAAACCACACACGCGGAGAGCATCCGTTCACCTACTCTGCGTCTCACAAAGACACGGTGGTTGAAACCAAAAATCTCAAATTTGTACTCAGACCAAAGGACACATTTCCACCGGTCTAATGTCCATTGATTTCTTGGCTCAAGCAAGTCTCTTCTTATTATTGGTATCCTTTCGTAATGGGTTTCTTTGCATCAATTAGGCCTGATTTATGCAGTCTCTGAACAGTTGATGTTGACATGTGTCTGTTACTTGAACTCTGAAGCATTTATTTGGGCTGCAATCTGAGGGGCAATTAAATCTAATGAACTTATCTTCTGCAGCAGAGGTAACTCTGGGTCTTCCATTCCTGTGGCGGTCCTCGTGAGAACAAGCTTCTGCATAGCGCTTGATGGTTTTTGCGACTGCACTTGAAGAAACTTTCGATGTTCTTGAAATGTTCTGTATTGACTGAGCTTCATGTCTTGAAGTAATGATGGACTGTCGTTTCTCTTTGCTTATTTGAGTTGTTCTTGCCATAATATGGACTTGGTCTTTTACCAGATTTGGCTATCTTCTGTATACCAACCCTACCTTGTCACAACACAACTGAAACACATTAAGGAAATAAATTCCACAAATTAACAAGGCACACCTGTTCATTGAAATGCATTTCAGGTGACTACCTCACGAAGGTGGTTTAGAGAATGGCAAGAGTGTGCAAAGCTGTCAAAGGCTGGCTATTTGAAGAATCTCAACTATAAAATATATTTAGATTTGTTTAACACTTTTCTGGTTACTACATGATTCCATGTGTCATTTCATAGTTTTGATATCTTCACTATTATTCTACAATGTAGAAAATAGAAAACCGCTTGGCATTCAGGCCAAAGCATTCAATCTTGGTTTCATCAGACCACAGAATCTTGTTTCTCATGATCTGAGCGTCCTTTAGGTGCCTTTTGGCAAACGCCAAGCGGGCTTTCATGTGCCTTTTACTGAGGAGTGGCTTCCATCTGGCCACTCAACCGTAAAGGCCTGATTGATGGAGTGCTGCAGAGATGGTTGTCCTTCTGGAATGTTCTCCCATCTCAACAGAGAAATTCTGGAGCTCTCTCAGAGGGACCATCGGGTTCTCGGTCACCTCCCTGACCAAGGCCCTTCTCCCCCGATTGCTCAGTTTGGCTGGGCGGCAGGCTTTAAAAAGAGTCTTGGTGGTTCCAAACGTCTTCCATTTAAGAATGATGGAGGCCATTTTGTTCTTGGGGACCTTCAATGCTGAAAAAAATATATAATTGTACCCTTCCCCAGATCTGTGCCTCGACACAATCCTTTCTCTGAGCTCTACGGACGGGGACTCTAATTAACTTGTAGAAACATCTCAAAGATGATCAATGGAAACAGCCAAAGCAAAGCTGGAAAATGTAAGTCCTTGAGTGGCCCATCCAAATCCCAGACATGAATCCCATTGAAAATCTGTGGAAAGACTTGAAGATTGCTGTTCTCCACCACTCCCCGCCTAGCCTTTATTTATTTTTTATTTAACTAGGCAAGTCAGTTAAGAACAAATGATTTACAAATGATTTACAAATGACAAATTATTATTATTTACAGTGACGGCCTACAGCTTAACAGAGCTTGAGAAAATCTGCAAGGAAGAATGGGAGAAAAAAAACAATTCCAAATGTGCAAAGCTGATACAGACGACTCAAAGCTGCAATTGGCTCCAAAGGTGCTTCTACAAAGTATTGATTAGAGTGAAAATGTCATTTTCAATAAATGTGCAAACATTTCTAAAACATGTTTTCACTTTGTCATTATGGGGTATTTTGTGTAGCTGGGTGAGTGGAAAAAAATTATTTAATCCATTTTGAATTCATGATGTAACACAGCAAAATGTGGAATAAGTCAAGGGGTATGAATACTTTCTAAATGCACTACAAGTGCTGAGCACTCAGAGCAAAGCACTGACTATAGCTAATGACCCATCCACTATTTCCAGTTTGAAAAGCTCCCCTCAGGGAGGAGATATCTAAGAATATCTATAAAAAGTAATTTGACCCAAGTTGTTGATAATGGTCTCAGATCCTGATGTACGTACAAATGAATTATTTAAACATGGAGGTGATCAGGTGCCCTTCAGTCTTAATGATGATGTATTTTTTACTAGGAATTCTTGATGCTGATTGTGGCTTTTAGACCAATGATGATGTAATGTATAGCCAGCCGTCTAACGGGAAACTGCACTAGCACTTTTGTAGTTCGTATAGTTTATTATTTTTCAGGATGATGGAGTCCTGATGGCTTTTAATGTCTGTTTTTATGTTGTGAAGCCAAAGACACATTGGGTGGACAATAAAGTTTTTCTAATTCTAATAATGTTGAGTGAGTTTAAGCAGAGAAAAAAAATTTGATTTCAATTCCATAGCCCTCATTACCACAGTGTTTGTGTGCTAAGCTGTGTCACTCACGCAGAACTTTGGAGAGAAACTTTTTCCTCATTGTTTTAACGCTTGAGGCCAATTGACTCACATTTGAGAAGTGTACAATGCCTTGTAGGGCAGCTCAGCAGGCAGCTGCCTACTTCAAGGGAATGCGTGTGTCACAGAAACAAAGATGACAGTGCCCTGGGATATTTCTAGAGTCAATAGACACTAAGAAGGATATCAACAGAAAGAGTGAGGACAAATTGTACGAATACCAACGTTAGTAAAAAAAATTAAAAATTAAATGGTGAATACAGGAAAGAAAACTCCACATAAAGTGCTTTTCCAGGGCATCTTAGGTTGTGTTTACAGCCCAATTCCGATGTTTTCGCCACTAATTGGTATTTTGACCGATCAGATTCTTTGCCAAAATATCAGAATTGGGCTGCCTGTGTAAACATAGTCTCATTGTGGGCATAGGCTATAATAAAAGGAAAGTTAATTCCAATTTAACAATGCATGAGAATAGCATAGTTTAATGTGCAATTTTCTTGACAGTAACTCAATAAGTAATGTAAGTCTAACAGCAAATGTAGGACTATTTCAAAGTATGTCATTTACCTCATTTGCCAAAAGGACTTAACAAAAAAATGCAGTAGGCTACATTTGATTGTTTTGTTGTAGCCTACTGTATTTTTTCTAACAGCCCAAATGTAATCAAACAAATCTATTGTAGGCCTAGAGACAATGCATGATGTGGCTGGATTTAAGATTGTGTTGGCAACACATCCAGTTAATTGGACATTATTGAAAAAGCGCAGTTGTTTATCAACACACATGATCTGCTGAATAAGACAACACTACATAAGCAATGTATCTGAATGAGCGAGCGCAAATATAGTTCATAGAAGATTTGTCAGTCTCAAAAAATGTATTTTAACACCTGTTAAAAAAAAAACGGTGTTTTAATTCCATTGAGAAAATCGAAAACTGCACTTCGATTATGATTCAAATTAATTGACCATACCACTTTCTTTCGTTCCCAAATCTTGGGAGGGAGGAGATGAAAAATAATCAAATGGAATAATTCAACTTTCAGAGCAGACTGGTAGCGGACAAAACAAGTGCACCGGTACATCGTTTGTTCGCAACGTCAATGAATCGAGGATCGTAAATCATTCCTAAGGGAGGTTTCCCATATCAGGAAAAGGTATTCAACAATTTACTGTCGTGTAAACATTTTTTTGATTGCAACTGTAATTCAATAAAACAGTTTGAATGAATGTTATAGATCACAACAAACTCAACTTACCGCTCAACCCTTAGCTGCAATGTGTCAGCGTGACTCCCACAGTCTACCTTCCAGTCTCTTTCCTGCACTCTGAAACTGTTGACTTTCAGCGTTGGTTATAATCATCACATCCCGGAAGATATGGAAAATTTGTGACAGCGGTGGGGCGACAAATAGCTACAGACGTTTTCCGCAGCAGGTGCATTCCCTCTGCTCTATTTCCCTACTTTTCTGAGAAAGAAGCAGAAGTAGTGCTAATTAATTCAATACCAGTAGTTTCCACAAGTAAATAACCAAACCCCGTACAAATAATTTAGTAAAATTAAATATTAATGTGGAGCATTATTCTATTGTGGAAATAATGCAAGAGGCAAAATACACAAATACTTAATTTTTGTGTGTAATTGTATACTATATCCCTTATTTGGCCAGATATTTCATCCTATGGATACAATATTTATAAACAAATGTGTAACAAATGTGTTCCCAGACAGGCACCATGTGGCAAGTCAGTCATTGCATGTGATGACATTTTGTCAAATCAGTTGTAAAACAACTGGTAAAAAACTGCTTCATTTTCACATTGAATAAACCTTTAAAATCATGTTTTACCTAAAATAGCAACATTATTATTACAGTGCATTCAGAAAGTATTCAGACCCCTTCACTTTTTCCATATTTTGTTACGTTACAAACTTATTCTAAAATGGATTAAATTAAAAATGTTCCTCATCAATCTACACACAATACCCTATAATGACAAACCGAAAACCGTTTTTTATAAATGTTTGAAAATTAATTAAAATAAAAAACGTATACTTTATATACATAAGTATTCAGACCCTTTGCTATGAGACTCGAAATTGAGCTCAGGTGCATCCTGTTTCCATGGATCATCCTTGAGATGTTTGACTTGATTTGATTTGAGTCCATCTGTGGTAAACTCAAATGATTGGACATGATTTGGAAAGGCACACACCTGTCTATATAAAGGTCCCACAGTTGACAGTGTATGTAAGAGCAAAAATCATGCCATGAGGTCGAAGGAATTGTCCGTAGAGCTCCGAGACAGGATTGTGTCGAGGCACAAATCTGGGAAGGGTACCAAAACATTTCTGCAGCATTGAAGGTCACCAAGAACACAGTGGCCTCCATCATTCTTAAATGGAAGAAGTTTGGAACCACCAAGACTCTTCCTAGAACTGGTCACCCAGCCAAACTGAGGAATCGGGGGAGAAGGGCCTTGGTCAGGGAGGTGACCAAGAACCCGCTGGTCGCCGACAGAGCTCCAGAGTTCCTCTGTGGAGATGGGAGAACCTTACAGAAGGACAACCATCTATGCAGCACTCCACCAATCAGGCCTTTGTGGTAGAGTAGCCAGGCGGAAGCCACTCCTCAGTAAAAGGCACACAACAGTACGCTTGGAGTTTGCCAAAACGTGCGTAAAGGACTCTCAGACCATGAGAAACTCTTTAGCCTGAATGTCAAGCGTCACGTCTGGAGGAAACCTGCCACCATCCCTACAGTAAAGCATGATGGTGGAAGCATCATGCTGTTGGGATGTTTTTCAGTGGCAGGCAGTGGGAGACTAGTCAGGATCGAGGGAAAGATGAACGGATTAAAGTACAGCGAGATCCTTGATGAAAACCTGCTCCAGAGCGCTCAGGACCTCAACCTGGGGCGAAGATTCACCTTCCAACAGGACAACAACCCTAAGCACACAGCCAAGACAACGCATGAGTGGCTTCGGGACAAATCTCTGAATGTCCCTGAGAGGCCTAGCCAGAGCCCAGACTTGAACCGTAGAGACTTGAACATCTCTGGAGAGACCTGAAAATAGCTGTGCAGCGACACTCCCCATCCAACCTGACAGAGCTTGAGAGGATCTGGAGAGAAGAATGGGAGAAACTCCCCAAATACAGGTGTGCCAAGCTTGTAGTGTCATACCAAAGATGACTGCACCTGGTGGCCTGCACCTTTAACGTTTGTTTGAGGACCGCCATAGAAGAAGAACAGCTAGCGCACACTTTTAGTGTTAATCCAGTTCAGCTCCCCCCCCTGTGAAAATCTCTGTTTTTTAACTTCATTATTATACTGTAATTAGCAGTCAAATCAAAAGTAGGCAACCAAAAAAAGATCAGCTGCATAATTTCCAATCGGCCATATATTTTTGGGTAAAAAAATCTATATACTGTACATACACAATACCAGTCAAAAGTTTGGACACACCTACTCATTCAAGGGTTTTTCTTTATTTGTACTATTTTCTACACTGTAGAGTAATATTGAAGGCATCAAAACTATGAAATAACACGTATGGAATCATGTAGTAACCAAAAAAGTGTTAAGCAAATCAAAATATATTTTATATTTGAGATTCTTCAAAGTAGCCACCTTTGCCTTGATGACATTTTTGCACAATCTAGGCATTCTCTCAACCAGCTTCATGAGGTAGTCACCTGGAATGCATTTACATTAACAGGTATGCCATCTTAAAAGTTAATTTATTTCCTTCTTAATGCGTTTGAGCCAATAATTGTGTTGTGACAAGGTAGGGGTGGTATACAGAAGATAGCCTAGTGGTTAGAGCGGTAGCCTAGTGGTTAGAGCGTTGGACTAGTAACCGGAACGTTGCAAGTTCAAACCCCCAAGCTGACAAGGTAAAAATCTGTCGTTCTGCCCCTGAACAGGCAGAGTTAACCCCGTTCCTAGGCCTTTATTGAAAATAAGAATTTGTTCTTAACTGACTTGCCTAGTTAAATAAAACAAAAATATCTGGTAAAATACTCTTCATATTATGGCAACAAGAAGCAAAGACCATCATTACTTTAAGACATTAAGGTCAGTCAATTCGGAAACTTTCAAGAACTTTGAAAGTCTCTTAAAGTGCAGTCACAAAAACCATCAAGCACTATGATGAAACTGGCTCTCATGAGGACCGCCACATGAAAGGAAGACCCAGAGTTACCTCTGCTGCAGAGGATAAGAGGATGCAGAGGATAAGTGCATTAGTGCAGCCCAAATAAATGCTTCACAGAGTTCAAGTAACAGACAGACACATCTCAACATCAACTGTTCAGAGGAGACTGTGTGAATCAGGACCATGATCAAATTGCTGCAAAGAAACCAGTACTACAAGACACTAATAATAAGAAGAGACTTGCTTGGGCCAAGAACACGAGCCATATGGACATTATACCGGTGGAAATGTGTCCTTTGGTCTGATGAGTCAAAATTTGAGATTTTTGGTTCCAACAGCCGTGTCTTTGTGAGACGCAGAGTAGGTGAATCTCCGCATGTGTGGTTCCCACTGTGTGATGTTGTGTGGGTGCTTTGCTGTTGATACTGTCAATGATTTATATAGAATTCAAGGCATACTTAACAAGCATGGCTACCACAGGATTCTGCAGCGATACGCCATCCCATCTGGTTTGTGCTTAGTGGTACTATCATTTGTTTTTCAACAGGACAATGACCCAACACACCTCCAGGCTGTGTAAGTGCTATTTGACAAAGAAGGAGAGTGATGGAGTGCTACATCAGATGACCTGGCCTCCACAATCACCCGACCTCAACCCAATTGAGATGGTTTGGGCTGAGTTGGATCGCAGTGTGAAGGAAAAGTAGCCAACAAGTGCTCAGCATATGTGAGGACTCTAAGACAATTGGAAAAGCTTTCCAGGTGAAGCTGGTTGAGAGAATGCTGAGAGTGTGCAAAGCTGTCATGGTAAAAGGTGGCTACTTTGATTTGTTTAACACTTTTTTTGTTACTAAATGATTTCATATGTGTTATTTCATAGTTTTGATGTCTTTACTATTTTTCTACATTGTGGAGAATTGTAAAAATAAAGAAAAACCCTTAAATGAGTAGGTGTGTCTAAACTTTTGACTGGTACCGTATACAGGGTTGGGTAGATTACATTATAAATGTAATCCGTCACAATTACTAGTTACCTGCCAAATTGTAATCAGTAATGTAACTTTTGCATTACCCAAACTCAGTAACGTAATCTGATTTTAGATTACTTTTCCTTAAGAGTCATTTGAAGAAAAAAATGTATGTTACCAATTGAACAACATCTATTGCAGGATCAATCAATGTTAAAGTTTATGTAGCTGGCCATATATGGATGTTACATTTAACTTTTTATGTTGGCTTCCTCTAACCAATCTCTTTCTACTCCATGTAATAATACAATTAAATTATATCTTTACATTAAAAAACGAAGTCGATCAGAATTCCAGTCATTCATGATCTTCAAGAATAGGACTAGGAAATATGGTAGTATAGATTAGCCAAATTGTTTTACCTGAGCATAACCCCAAAACAAATGACTTATTAGCCAGCCCAACTCTGTTTATGATTTTGTTGTCATGGAGGTCTGATTGGGCTCATTGATTCGAGTTTGCCTCAGTTTGTATGATGGCAATTTGCATATACTCCAGAATGCTATGAAGAGTGATCAGATGAATTGCAATTAATTGCAAAGTCCTTCTTTGCCATGCAAATGAACTGAATCCCAAAAAAGCATTTCCACTGCATTTCAGCCCTGCCACAAAAGGACCAGCTGACATCATATCAGTGATTGTCTTGTTAAAACAGGTGTGATTGTTGATGAGGACAAGGCTGGAGTTCACTCTGTCATGCTGATTGAGTTCGAATAACAGACTGGAAGCTTCAAAAGGAGGGTGGTGCTTGGAATCATTGTTCTTCCTCTGTCATCCATGGTTACCTGTAAGGAAACACGTGCCGTCATCATTGTTCTGCACAAAAAAGGGCTTCACAGGCAAGGATAGTGCTGCCAGTAAGATTGCACTTAAATCAACCATTTATCTGATCATCAAGAACTTCAAGGAGAGTGGTTCAATTGTTGTGAAGAAGGCTTCGGGGCGCCCAAGAAAGTCCAGCAAGCGACAGGACCGTCTCCTAAAGTTGATTCAGCCGCGGGATCGGGGCACCACCAGTACAGAGCTTGCTCAGGAATGGCAACAGGTAGGTGTGAGTGCATCTGCACGCAAAGACTTTTGGAGGATGGCCTGGTGTCAAGAAGGGCAGCAAAGAAGACCCTTCTCTCCAGGAAAAACATCAGGGACAGACTGATATTCTGAAAAAGGTATAGGGGTTGGACTGCTGAGGACTGGGGTAGAGTTATTTTCTCTGATGAATCCCCTTTCCGATTGTTTGGGGCATCCGGAAAAAAGCTTGTCTGGAGAAGACAAGGTGAGCGCTACCACCAGTCCTGTGTCATGCCAACAGTAAAGCATCCTGAGACCATTCATGTGTGGGGTTGTTTCTCAGCCAAGGGAGTGGGCTCACTCACAATTTTGCCTAAGAACACAGCCATGAATAAAGAATGGTACCAACACATCCTCTGAGAGCAACTTCTCACAACCATCCAGGAAACGTTTGGTGACGAACAATGCCTTTTCCAGGATGATGGAGCACCTTGCCATAAAGCAAAAGTGTTAACTAAGTGACTCGGGGAATAAAACATCAATATTTTGGGTCCATGGCCAGGAAACTCCCCAGACCTTAATCCCATTGAGAATTTGTGGTCAATCCTCAAGAGGCGGGTGGACAAACAAAAACCCACAAATTCTGACAAACTCCAAGCATTGATTTTGCAAGAATGGGCTGCCATCAGTCAAGATGTGGCCCAGAAGTTAATTGACAGCATGCCAGGGCGGATGACAGAGGTCTTGAAAAAAGTCAACACTGCAAATATTGACTCTTTGCATTAACTTCATGTAATTGTCTATAAAAGCCTTTGACACTTATGAAATGCTTGTAATTATACTTCCGTATTCCATACTAACATCTGACAAAAAATATCTAAAGACACTGAGGCAGCAGACTTTGTGAAAATGTATATTTGTGTCATTCTCAAAACTTTTGGCCACGACTGTACATGTGAAAAATGAATGGCATATGCTGCATTTTCTATAGGCCTATTGTTTACCTTTTTGTTGGTGACACTTTGATATCTTGATAATATGCAGCTGTTTAAAGGGCAAATCCACAGATGAAACAATAACAAAATGGCCGCCAAGCCTCTGTTTTGGTAAAAAGCTGAGGGCTGGGCCTGGAGAAATGTAACCACTCTCAGATTAATAGACAGAGCTATGATGCAAGGACTAACCATCCATGATATCAACATTATTGTTTTAACCATGTTATGAGGCTATACAGTGTTTGTTTACAAATACTGGAGAAAAACGAATTTATATGTTGGGTTCTCATTGTGTGACAACTCAACCATTACTGAGTTCAAATACACATTTAGATTTGTGAACAGCCATCCACAATCCCTAAGGCGCAAATAGCTAAATGAGAGAGCAGCAGTGTGATTCACATCAATGCGCTATGTAGATATCAATAATGAGTGATATCCATACGGTTCTAGACTACACCACTACTGTCATCCTTACCTCCAAGCGTTTATTCAAGTTGGATAATCTTTGGATGCAGACAGCAGTCGCACCATTGGAAGGCAGTTTCGACTGTAGCCTACAAAAGCCTATTCCTGCTCTTTTCCCGTGATCCATCAAACCCATTTGGTGTGTCATCATAGTGGTCTCTGATTTGTGGTCAGACTCGCTCAGGTGGAACAAACTTAAATTTGCGCCTTTTTCAATGCTGATTTGAATGTCATTGAGAAAACAGAGAAGTGTCATAGATTTTTTGGGGAATTTATAAGTAATCCTCAAAGGAATCATCTAGTTTTTCAAAAGTATCTGTAATCTGATTACAATATTTTTGCTGGTAACATAACGGATTACCTTTTTTTTGTAATCCCTTACACGTAATCTGTTACTCCCCAACCCTGCATATATACATACATACATGTACACATCTCTTTTAAATGTATTTTGATTTATTTTCCCTTAACCCTTCTACCACTTCCTTAATTGGAGTAAACTAATGAACAACACCTACGCTTCTACTTCCAGTTTATGAATACTATATACATTTTATGGACACAATGTCTTTTATTATAGTTATCTTTTGTTTGTTTTTAATCCCATCCTTCAGCTACCATCAACTCCTCCCATCTATCTCTGAATCCCATCCAATTTGACTTCATCGGTATCCTACCACCTACTGTGGTCAATCAAGTTGCATTTTGTTTGTGCATGCCGCCACCTACTGTGGTCAAACAAGTTACATTTTGTGATCCAAAAATAAGAGGAAGGGGGAAAGGGAGAAAATAATTCCACCATCAACTAATCCTACGCCTACATACCACTATTTGATCAAATAAACAAAAACACCACCCCATTAACCTTAATTTATCGCCGACCTCTCCATGCTCCTACCATCCATTTTCCCCAGAGATATCACAAAACCTGAAAATACTGGAAAACAATGATGCCAGATAACTTTACACGCTGACCAGACCGGACGAGTCGCATGTGTGAGCATTGCAAAATAAATGTACACATATATGTTATTCAATCATTGCACCCACACTGCTTGTGAGCGAGCGTCTGCATAGCCAGGCTCTAAAATAGAACTTGGTTCTATTTGTGATGCCCAACGCGCTGCAAATCCTGCCTCTCCCATGTGGGTGGACAAAATCAACGTGCGCTCAATAGCGCATATGGTCTGGTCAGCATGTAATGAAGAAAAAAAGAAGGAATCGTTTATGGAAAGATACAACTTTGAGGTTTCCAGCAAGGAATAAGGCCCTGTTATAAAAGCTATACCTACTGGGATAAACTCTACTGAGATAATGCGTATTTTGGAACATATCATATTGTAAGTGATATCCAGGTGAATGACATAGGTGTACTAGATAAGAAATTAAATGATTGTTTATTAAGGGATATTTTCTACAGGAATTATATTCCCTCTGCTATATTTTGTTGGGCTTCATCGTTTGATGTAAACTGGCGCCGTGCTTGGCTCACTCCACACACATTTATGATGACCAATAAAGTAGGAGATCACCTTTAAGATTATCCATAGATTCTATCCGTGTAATAGCTTGATTTCTAAATATATACCTGATGTTACCAGTGAATGCAGTTTTTGTGAACTAGAAACTGAATCTATTGAACACTTATTCTGTAATTATTTACATAGTGAGGTGTGCTGGACTGAAGAAAATCGACCACATATTTGAGGGCAAAAAGTAAATTTTATAAAATATTTCCATAGAACATTTATTAAAATCACTATTTGATCCACTTCCATTTGGGTCCGGGTTCAGGGTGAGCCAGGGGTCCCAGAGTGGAAAATAAGTGCATAAGAGTGATGCTGCAGGGTACTATCACTTGCTCTCTGCTCTTTCTCCCATTTTTCAGTGTTCCTCTTTCCAGCGCTCACTTCATTCCTCACTCATCACAGTGAACCAGATAAAAGTAGGAATGCACATGTGGTTCAACGCTGAACACAGTAGGGAAAACAAGGCGTGGATGCACTGGGATAACAGGATGTCTATTCAATTGAATTTAAAAACATGAATGTAACAGCACTATGTAATTTGATGTCTTAATAACTTTTGTGTACCATAATAAAGCATAGTTCTGTAAACAAAAAAAGAAGGAACTGGAAATGGTGGAAAATGTCACTCTTGCACTTTCTGCTCATGGCAGCAACATTAAAACTTCCGGTTTTCCGATTTTGCCTTCAAAATAAAAGTATTTGGGAAAAACGCTATGTGTATGATACGAAATCAATCATTTTTGAAGCTTTGTATAGTGCATAATGTTAAAATAAAGTTACAAAATTACGTCGGGGTCTAAATTTAAGAAAATTACTCATTTATATAAAATAATAATATTACAAGCAAGGTGGAGCACATGGAAAATGGTTGGAGTATGAGTAAATTAATGTAAAGAACATAATTTTCTACAGAATCTATTGATCTAGCACTAGAGTCTATACAGTGCCTTGCAAAAGTATTCATCCCCCTTGGTGTTTTCCTAGTTTGTTGCATTACAACCTGTAATTTCAATGGATATTTATTTGGATTTCATGAAATGGATATACACAAACTATTCCAAATTAGTGAAGTGAAATTTAAAAAATTACCTGTTTCCAAAAAATCTAAAAAAAAATCTAAAACTGAAACTGAAAAGTGGTGCATGCATATGTATTCACCCCCTTTGCTATGAAGCCCCTAAATAAGATCTGGTGCAACCAATTACCTTCAGAAGTCACATAATTAGTTAAATAAAGTCCACCTGTGTGCAATCTAAGTGTCACATGATCTCAGTATATATACACAACTGTTCTGAAAGGCCCCAGTCTGCAACACCACCAAGCAAGCAGAACCACCACCACCACCACCAAGCAAGCGGCACCACCACCACCACCACTACCACCAAGCAAGCGGCACCACCACCCCCACCACCAAGCAAGCGGCACCACCCCCACCACCACCACCAAGCAAGCAAGCGGCACCACCACCACCCCCACCACCAAGCAAGCGGCACCACCACCACCAAGCAAGCGGCACCACCACCACTACCACCTTGCAAGCGGCACCACCACCACTACCACCATGCAAGCGGCACC
The DNA here is from genome assembly GCF_057628025.1 of Oncorhynchus mykiss. Taxonomy (NCBI): domain Eukaryota; kingdom Metazoa; phylum Chordata; class Actinopteri; order Salmoniformes; family Salmonidae; genus Oncorhynchus; species Oncorhynchus mykiss. The sequence continues at coordinate 9,104,760 of NC_143035.1, read as the reverse complement.
ACCACCACCAAGCAAGCGGCACCACCACCACCACCACCAAGCAAGCGGCACCACCACCACCCCCACCACCAAGCAAGGGGCACCACCACCACCATGCAAGCGACACCACCACCACCAAGCAAGCGGCACCACCACCACCAAGCAAGCGGCACCACCATGCAAGCGGCACCACCACCACTACCACCATGCAAGCGGCACCACCACCACCACCAAGCAAGCGGCACCACCACCACCACCACCACCAAGCAAGCGGCACCACCACCACCCCCACCACCAAGCAAGCGGCACCACCACCACCATGCAAGCGGCACCACTACCACCAAGCAAGCGGCACCACCACCCCCACCACTACCACCAAGCAAGCGGCACCACCCCCACCACTACCACCAAGCAAGCGGCACCACCACCCCCACCACCAAGCAAGCGGCACCACCACCCCCACCACTACCACCAAGCAAGCGGCACCACCACCACCACTACCAGCAAGCAAGCGGCACCACCACCACTAGTTCTCCAAACAGGTCAGGGATAAAGTTGTGGAGAAATACAGATCAGGGTTGAGTTATAAAAAAATATCTGAAACTTTGAACATCCCACGGAGCACGTTGAAATTCATTATTAAAAAAATTTGAAGAATATGGCACCACAACAAACCTGCCAAGATAGGGCCACCCACCAAAACTCACAGACCAGGCAAGGAGGGCATTAGTCAGAGAGGCAACAAAGAGACCAAAGATAACCCTGAAGGAACTGCAAAGCTCCACAGCTGAGATTAGAGTATCTGTCCATAGGACCACTTTAAGCCGCACACTCCACAGAGCTGGGTTTTACAGGAAGAGTGGCCAGAAAAAAGCCATTGCTTGAAGAAAAAAATTAGCAATTACTTGAAGAAAAAAAATAAGCAAACACATTTGGTGTTGGCCATTAGGCATGTGGGTGAGTCCCCAAACATATGAAAGAAGGTACTCTGGTCAGATGAGACTAAAATTGAGCTTTTTGGCCATCAAGCAAAATGCTATGTCTGGTACAAACCCAACATCTCTCATCACCCAAGAACACAATTTTTCCATTGGCAGGGACTGGAAAACTGGTGAAAATTGAAGGAATGATGGATGGCGCTCATCAAGCTACACACAATACCCCACAATAACAAACCTTCACAACGAGTGTATCCAGATCACCCAATTGACTTAAAACACTAGCAACTAGTTGCAATGCATCCGCCACCATATCTTCAACACTGATGCCTCTTGCCCCTTCGACTCTCTTCAACGCCTTCACATAGGAGATCCGGCTGTGCAGCACTGATCCTTGACACCTCGACCTCATTCCCCTTAACAGGGCACTCAAGGAAGTCCGGAGTATGATCCTCACCACAGTGGCAACATTTTTCATTCACAGATTCTTCAATATCATAATTTTCTGTCTGCAAACATTTGACACGTGACCATATCCTTTACAATTTCCACACTGTAATGGTTTGTACACAAATGCTCTCACTGCATAACTTACATATCCAAGCTTCACATATTCAGGTAGTCTCCTCAAACAACAATGATATCCACAGGCTTTTCTCCTTCCTTCCATTTACCATACGGGTCAGGCAACATGCACTGACCACTCCTGGGACTTTCTACATAGGTACTCATCATGTATATCCAATGAGACTCCAGCTATAACTCCTTTGGCAGGTGCCCTGCTCCGAAGATCAATACATGTTACTTCTGACGTGGACAATTCTGCTAGATTCTTCTGTTCTTCATCAACACAATTAACCAAAACAAGGCTGCTTCTAGTCCCTTGATTGAATTCACCTTTCCCACTGCTTTCTTCACAGTCCTCGATATTACAAATGGATTTCCCAAAAGAATCTCCTCCAAAAAAACGCAGCCCAATAAGGCTTTATCTTCTACTACAACTTTTGCTCATTTTGTTCCATTCTTTGATTTCATTATTTTCCATTCAATTATCACACACTTCACTTGCCGCACCTTCGGATTCAAGCACAGATGCCATTTCCTCTTTCTCCCAACCTGACATTCACTGTCAACTGTGGGACATTATATAGACAGGTGTGTGCCTTTCCAAATCATGTCCAATCAATTGAATTTACCACAGGTGGACTCCATTCAAGTTGTAGAAACATCTCAAGCATGATCAATGGAAACAGGATGTATCTAAGCTCAATTTCCAGTCTCATAGCAAAGGGTCTGAATATTTATGTTATAAGGTATTCCTATTTTTTTTATTTTTAATACATTTGCTAAAATTAAAAATAAATTAAAAACTGTTTTTGCTTTGGCATTATGGGGTATTGTGTGTAGATTGATGAGTGGGAAAAAACGGTTAAATTTATTTTAGAATAAGGCTGTAACGTAACAAAATGTGGAAAAAGTCAAGGGGTCTGAATACTTTCCCGAATGCACTGTATAGATTCTACAGACCCTAGTGAGTAATCCCAACCCCACTTTTACATCAGCACAAATAATGTTTTTTTTCCTCTATAAACCGATATTTAATGTATAAAAGTGAACGTTATTGATTTTTTATTTTTGACGCTAAGACTGTATTTTATGTTTTTGAATAATAAAAGTTCAGAATTTGCTTTATGAGTAGTGCCTGACCCTAGGGTGGCAATACATACATTCTAAGTGATTTCAATGGGTTGTTCTCCATTCTGATTGTTTTATACTGTTCAATTCAATCCAAAATAATTTAGGGGTTTCCTGCACTCATTTGAAATCATTTCCACACTGCCACATAAGGGCTGCACGATATGGGCAAACAATATAGGCCTTATTTTAAACCAAATCTTGCGATTTGATTTAGAGCAAAACACTTTGTTGAACTGTTGGAATCATAGAAATAGAATGATTATTCGAATACAGTGTTTGAAGTGAAAACAAATGAAAATGCCAGGGAGGAGTTATTGTGACAGAGTAGACACCAAATTATTTTTATTTTTCTAACCTTTATTTAACCAGGCAAGTCAGCTAAGAATAGTGTAATTATAGAAAGCTATAGTGTAATTATAGAAATAGTGTTATTATAGAAAGCTAGTGGATGTATGTGTGGAAGCAAAGTGAAAACAACCTCTTGGTCATCAACATTGTTGCATGTACTGCATTGACCATGCAGATATTGAACGCAAGCGCATCGTGCTCCAGGAACAACAAATACGCTCAGTGATTGACAGGGGGCGGGGCAAGGTCTGTGTGGAACGCAGCATGGAGAGAAATTACTCAAGTAGCGAAGTAAACAAAACAAAAATGCACGTTACACACGGCGTATTACATTTAACAAACCGAACATTCAAATACCGTTATAGAACGTAAAACAAAAAACAAACAGTCAATGCATCAATACTATATCGTAAATATATATCGTAAAATACTGTATATTGGTATATCGTAAAATAAAGTATACCGCCCAGTCCTAATTGTGGCCAATGTAATGGGTGGTTTATTCAGAGCCCCATGAAATGACACCATGTAGATTATACAGCCCCTACTGAGTATTCCCTACCCAACTTTTACTGCGGAACCAATAATAGTTTTTGCTCTATAAATCAATGTGTATACCATCTACAGTGATTCACATTGTGGGCATTTATGTTTTAAAACACAAATGTAATGCAAATGTCATTTAAATATGAACAAATATGAATAATTGTTCATGTTTAGACAAGTATTTTTATATCATGAATAAACCCAGGTTATTGACACTTTTCTACTATTACATGGGGACTTTTATTTGGAAATGTTCCGAAATTCCGTAACCCGGAAGTACCCTTTTTTTGCTGCTGACGAGACTGCTGCTGACGAGACTCTTTCTAGCGTTGAACATGGCGCCTGAGTTAGACTAGCTGGAAACGTTAGCCAGCATCAACATGAGCAAATAAATGGTTACCAGTTTGACCTTTTATCGTTTCGAATTAAATGGTTGATTAGTTAGTATGCAGGAAAGTGACGAGTGTAATTAACTTTCTCAACCTACAGATTAGGTGAAATAATGGAAACTCGAGGAATAGAACAGATGTTTGACTTCCAGCGGTAAGAACAAGAAGTGTTGTTGTCAAGACAAGCTAGCTAGCAGCTAAATGAGTATCAGTCCACCGATACCCATGGCAGAGATTTCCAATAGTCTTGCTCATAATCGGCTCTGGCTATTAGCTAGCTAAGTCACCGTCTTCTTGGCGTTCATTTAACTTGTTAGTTACTGTAAGCAAATTAGCCTACAATATATTAATACTATTATCCATTAACGGCTAGCTAGCAAGTAGTTTGGTCGGTAACAGTTACATTAGTTTCCTAGTTAGAAGCATATAATCTGTCCCCTTGGACTCAGAATATTCTTCCTGTCAAGAATAACACTGAGCTGTGTCTGTCTCAAACAGGTTGCCAAACGATGGACTGGTCCTTTTGCTGGTATTACTTTACTCTCCAGTTGGCCTGTGTTTGATGTTACTACGACTCTTCGTAGGTGCACATGTGTTTTTGGTGAGCTGTGCACTCCCAGACAGTCTTGCTAGAAGGTAAGGGTAGTTTTGCAACTGGTTATCTTACTAAATGTTAGGTTCACTCAGCATAATGACATCATCATACACAGTGGGGTGACTTCCTGCTTAAAGTAAAAACAAATCTGTCAGCACTGCCACAGTGGTGAAGGGGCATAAAGATGTCGGAATTCAGATATGTCATTGTTAAACCGCTATCCATAGTGCTTAAACTCTAGGCGGCATTCTGTCTTCTCCCTACAGTTCTGAGTGATTAGTTTCGGTCATCTGAACTACAATCCCGACGCTGTGTTTAGACACGTCAATAATCAAGGTTTTCAAAACACAGTCTGTTTTTTGTAAACAAGTGATGTAGCATGGATATATGGCCGTGTGGGAACATTAACCGAATAAAACGTGTGTAGTAATTTAACCTTTTTGTTTTTAGAAAAGTATTTCTCGCTGATATGAAAGATATGTTCCTTATCTTTCAAAACACTGCCGTCAGCGATGCGTGTTAATGTTTAAAGCAAGCGTCAGGGCTTTTAAAAAACTCCCCCAGATACTAATAACATCAATAGGTGCTAAAGCAGTTAGCGTCTATAAATGGGGTACGCTGTCCACTGAGGATTTAAACGATGGCTTTTTAAATGTTTTTTAAACATGGTTCAATGCACCAATAAATCAGCACAATATACTTTTTCAGTTTTTCAAATTGCTGTTAACCTGGAGCTAGAATTGGGTTCATGTATACTTTGGTAATGACAACACAAAAAAAAGAGTAAAGGAAAGAAATGTACAGTACAACAAACTTAGACAACGAGGCATTTATGGTAAGTAAATGGGGTCTAAAAAAAACATGAGCTGGCGCACACCAAGAATAATAGTTTGTGTGGATGTGCTTACTAACGGCGAATAATCTATCAAAATAAAGTCCCAATACCCATTAAATTGCTGGGAGATTATACATGGAGTGTGTGACTTTCTTTATTTTGATGGTTTAAAGTACATGGGGGCCACCATCTTTATGCACCTCTGCTATTGGCTTCTCCCAATATGGGTATGCCTCAACCAAAGAAGGGTGCACATTTGAAGGAACCAATTGTGGGAAGTCTTGGCAAATTTGCTGTTTGTCTAGTATCTCTCCATTTTTTAAAACATCCTGTTTTGTGTTCACTGGATCAAACGCAAATAAATCTTCCTGTTCCAGATTCATTGTGAGAATAATGTTCTCAGTCCTTGGTATGCACGTCAGACAGAACAGCCCACGTTCAAGAGACAAAAGCACAAAACTGTACATCTGCAATCACGTGACCCAGTTTGACCACAACATTGTCAATCTTCTGACTTCCTGCAATACTGTGAGTGCTTTGTTGAAGTGAAGCTATTCATTGTGTTGCACTTTGAGCTCCTTGAGTTTTTTTAATGATTTTGTATATACAATAGATGACTGATAGGGGGCACTGTTTTGAAGCCACCGTGCCTCCATCTTGGCACTCTCCCACCATTGTAAAAAATATTCTGGAAGCTATAGAAATACATTTAATGTCAACATTAGTTTTTGCCACATTTGTTATATTACAGACACCTTCATGCATACTTTGACATTATATTATATGAGCTAAACATAAAGAAATATATAAATACATCATTTTTTACATATGACTAATGTGATTTTGTCCTTGAAACATGTAATTGAAATACTGTAGAGTTCCATTAATTCCTATAGAGGTCCTACTGGGGAGTGCCAATATGGCAGACCGGTGGCGTCAAAGCCGCTCAATGGCCAATACATGGTATCAGCAATCCAGGGTTTGTAAACCTCATTGGTTGTTCTTGCCCAGCTGAACAAAGATATATTTTTCAAAAAATGCACCTGCGTTAACTCAACCTTACACCATCAGCCAGTGTTTGTTATTCATTTTTACCGTGACCTGTTCCTCTGCTCAGCCTATGCTGGAGGACTCTGCAGGCTTCGTGTGTTGGGCCCGAGGCTTCATGGAGCTGGGTGCCATATCGGGCCAGGATGAGATGGAGGAGTCCCTCAGGAGATACTGCTCCTCTCCAAAAACTCTGCCCCTACTCCTATTCCCCGAGGAGGACACCACCAATGGGCGCGCTGGCCTGCTGAAGTTCAGGTGAGCCACAATTGTCCCTGTCATCAAGCCGATTGAGTTCTCACTGTCTCTCGCTTTGGTTTTGAAGTGTTCTTTCATCAAACTTAGTGTCCCTGCCCCACAGCACCGGTTTAAGCATAATGTGCAGATCAGTACTATCCATGGGATTTATCTTGTTTATAAGACAACAATTTTTTTTGTAATCGATTATATCTGCCGTATTTGTATATACAAATACGTTTTTCTATTTTTCCCTAATCACCAGTAGAACCCAGAACTATTGCTGTTATTAATTTAACTGGAAATAGTGATTTATTAACAGGTCTTTTAGAAGAGAATCTGTCCTGAGCAGAATGCCAACACTGCTGTAAGGTGGCTCTGTACTGCCCCTGTATTACTGATTCTAAGAATTACTGAGCTAACCTGTGTTTTATCTCCCTCAGCTCCTGGCCTTTCTCCATGACTGATTCCATTCAGCCTGTGGCCTTACAAGTGAAGAGGCCATTTGTAGCTCTGGTAATACCATCAAAACTAAACTGCCTCTGTCGTATTAGTTTAAAAGCAGTACTCGTGACATATTTAACCAACAACATTTGGTGAGTGTTTGTGTAAAAAGTTGGGCTTTCAAAAGTTGAAGGTTTCCTCCAACAGTCCATAGAAGGCCAGTACTTTCTTGTAAAATTGGTTTTCACTCCGGTGATAGACCTAAAGATATTGTGTTTATTTTTCACTTAGCCTTTACATAATTCTGTCAGACAAATGCAGAGGATTTCCTGAAATGAAAGTACTAATGCAGTTTGTTCCTCTTTCTCCAGAGCACGCCAGACTCCTTTTGGCTGACAGAACTGTTGTGGACCTTTTTCGTCCCATGTACAGTGTACCATGTAAGGTACTAAATAATTACTGTCTCTCACTACTTGTCTTTGTCGGGGCTCTGGTTGGACCTTGTAAAGGTATCACTTTGATAATTGACACATTTTATGCATGTCCTTAAAGTCCAGTCCATTACTCACTGGAACATTCTGCTAGAATTAACAATGGTTTCTGTAATGGTCTTGCCGTTTTAGAGTTATTTTGTCAGGATCAGCAGTATATTTTGTGTTGTAATATAACTTTTCATTCAGCTTGATTAGAGGCCAAAGCAAGCTTTCATCACAGTTTTTCTGCCAAATTTACCACACTGGCAACTTTTTTTTTTTTGCCGTTTCCTTATATCTGAAAGGTATTGCTGGTATCAAAGCCGAAACTTTTTTATTTTCGCCTAGCAGCCTAGTAATAATTTCGGTAAACTTCTGCCTACAGCTTAGTATGAATCGTAGCCGTAAACCTGAGGGGGCATTGGCATCTGCTTCGTTCTTAAACTCTTCATGAATGTTAGGCAGCGCCAGTTAACCATCCTCCTGCTAGTTCTAAAATTTGCATAGCCCACCACGAAGCATGCACTGTTTTCTTAACCACAGCTGGGGGAATAAATATAATTGATTTTATGAAAATATTAGAATCAAGTAGGCTAATGCAATTGACAGCATGTATCTAATTTTATGTTGTCTAGTTTTAACAAGTGGATTATTTTGCTGTTCAGTCGCTTCGTATCCTAGGCCTACTCCCGAACCAAAAGCCTGTGACTTCACTGACTTGTCTCAATCAATGTGATTTTGTCTGGTTTCCTCCGGCGCATTGGTGCGGCTGGCTTCCGGGTTGGATGTGTTAAGAAGCAGTGCTGGTTCTGTATCGGAGGACCCATGACTTTCAACCTTCGTCTGTCCCGAGCCTGTACGGGAGTTGTAGCGATGAGACAAGATAGTAGCTACTACAACAATTTGATACCACGAAATTGGGGAGAAAAAGGGGTAAAATTCAAAAAAAAAATAATAATTGTTGAGTGTGGAGAAACCCTGCACAAACCAGTGCCTGGCACCACATACCCCTTTCAAAGTCACATATCTTTTGTCATGCCCATTCACCCTCTGAATTGTGTAGACAATTCTGTCTCAAGGTGGGGAAAAAATCCTTCTTTAACCTGTCTCCTCTTCATCTACACTGATTTGAAGAGGATTTAACAAGTGACATCAATAAGGGATCATAGCTTTCACCTAGATGGTCGATGTCATGGAAAGAATGTTTTGTACACTCTGTTTGTGTGATTGTGATTGGAGTAGGTGTGTCTTGTCTGTTTATTGAACAAAATAATGAACTATTGATTTCATTCATTTGGACGTAATATACTTTTAGTGTATGTGGACACCCCTTCAAATGAGTGGATTCGGCTATTTATAAAATCAAGCACACACATGCAATCTCCATAGTCATACATTGACAGTAGAATGGCCTTACCAAAGAGCTCAGTGACTTTCAACGTGGCACTGTCATAGGCTGCCACCTTTTCAACTATAAGTGCTGTTATTGTGAAGTGGAAATGTCTAGGAGCAACATCGGCTCAGCAGCGAAGTGGTAGGCCACACAAGTTCATAGAACAGGATTGCGGAGTGTTGAAGCACGTAGCATGTACAAAAATAAAATAACATTCACTACCGCGTTCAAACTGCCTCTGGACGTAACGTCAGCACAAGAACTGTTCGTTGGGAGCTTCGTGAAATGGGTTTCCATGGTTCAGGCCAGGCCCCTTAGTTCCAGTGAAGGAAAATCTTAGCATACAATGACATTCTAGACGATTCTGCGCATCCAACTTTGTGGCAACAGTTTGGGGAAGGCCCTTTCCTGTTTCAGCATGACAATGCCCCCATTCACAAAGCGAGGTCCAGCATGACAATGCCCCTGTTCACAAAGTGAGGTCCATACAGAAATGGCTTGTCGGGATCTGTGTGGAAGAACTTGACTGGCCTGCACAGAGCCCTGACTTCAACCCTATCAAACACCTTTGGGATGAATTGGAACGCCGACTGCGAGCCAGGCCTAATCGCCCTACATCAGTGCCCAAACCTCACTAATGCTAGTCCCCGCAGCAATGTTCCAACATCTTGTGGAAAGCCTTCCCAGAAGAGTGGAGGCTCTTATAGCAGCAAAGGGGGGACCAATTTCATATTATTGCCCAAAAGTATTGGGACGAGATGTTCGACGTCCACATACTTTTGTTCATGTAGTGTAATTAAACTCAGAATGCCATTATTTTGAAAATACATTTTATTTATCTTATCTATCTTATGACCTGCCTAAACATGTATTTTTTTATGGTGTATATTCATACAACTACAACCACTCGGCATGCGAACGGGAGGTATAAAAGGCGTATGCAGGAAAGAATGTCGTAAAAATGGGTTATGTAAACATTGCCTTTTTTATTTTTACATACCGTAAAACCGTTGTGAAAGCAAAATAGGTTCACTATAAATGCTCACAAGGCTTGTAGAGACCCTGTTTTGTTTATTTTCACAGATGGCTCCCCCCTGTATCTAGACAAGATGAAGAGTCCCTTCAAGAGTTTGCCAACAAAGTCCAAGAGGTATAAAACCTTTTGCCTTTCTCATTTTTGCACCCTTATTCTGCACAGCCTTCTATTCACTACCGCCCACATTTTATATCAAACAAACAAAGCAAGTATGTATCTTATCAAAGGGTTTGTTGTATATTGCAAGTTATTATCACATTGGGAGCCGAAAATTCACAATGATATGGAACACTAAAGAGAATAATTATTATATTGTCCTCTGATTGGTCTTTGTGTTGTCCATTTTCAGCTTCTAGCCACTGAGCTCAGCGTGGTCTCTACACAGATTACCAAAGCAGACAAAGCGGAGCACATCAAGAGGAAAAGGCACATTGCACCGCGCACCACAACCTCAAGTAAGTAAGGGGGAGCCCTGGAGAAAAGTTCCCTGACAAGGCCCTTCCTACAGCATGACCTTGGTGCTTGTTATGCTCACTTGGAGGGTGGTTGGCACCATTGGTGATGGTGTGTATTTGCTGCTGTCTGTCCAGATGTGGGTGCCAGACCACGTCCAGTTCCCCTGGGCTTCATGATCCGCAGCTCTGGGGTGGAGGAGCTCAGGATCAGCAGGATGGCTCAGCAGGTGAAGGAGGTTCTGCCTGACATCCCCCTTGGCATCATCACCAGAGACCTGGGTATGCCACCTTTTTATTTCCACTTTGCATTTCCAGTGCAGTGACTGGGAATTTGGAATGGTGATGAGCAGTGCACTGACTCGAGTCCTGTATTTGCATGTGAATTTTATTCAAATGGAGTTTGTATTAGGATCAATGGGAGAAAAAGGCACAGAAGTTTGCAGCTTTCCCCAGATCTTTCCCTTTACCCTTTTTACAGTGCAAACCAACTGTGTGGACACCACTATCACTAATCTGCTGGAGAGCACTGAGGTGTTCCCAGTGGAGGTCACAGGCGGTGCCATGTCTGCACCAGGCCCAGCCTGGCGGCCCCTCTCTTCTTCAGCTGCACCTGCTCTCACCATTAAGGTTTGCCAATGATCTAAATTATGTCTTACGTACACTGGTAGTCTATATTACCTTGCTCGCAAAGTAATTAATGTGCCATCTTGCTACGCTATTCTATTTATCAGGAGTTTGCTATATAGTCTGATTTTGATCATTTTGACCCATAGCCTGCTGCCAAATCTTTTGGGAAATCACCGGTAGACAGACACATGTCCCTACAAGAGAGGAAAGAGGCCTTGTATGAGTTTGCAAGAAGGTGAGATCAAAGCTGCAATTCAATCTGATTAATTTATAATTTCACCTACATTTTACACTCAGTCATTGTTGTCCACCTTTCAACTCTGTTAGTTGTTTCCACCCTCCTTTCTCTAGACGCTACATCGAAAAGCATGAACTGGAGCAGGACGAAACCTCTGAACAAGATCTGATTGCTGGGAAACGTGTTAGGAATGACGGTTGTTAAAATCAAAAAATTGTACAGACTATAAGTGTACTGGAGTGTACGCAGAGCAGAGTGGAGTTTTTGTTGACCCACACGTACAGGAAGAAGACCTGAAGATTTCAATGGATTTATTTGTATTTTTTTATTATTATTTTTTGCATGGCAATCATGCATGTCTTTTTAATTGTTTGTCCTGGTAAAAATATTATTTTGATAACAATTTCTATTAAGACCCAGTGACGTGAAACATCTCATTATTTTTATAATGGCAGAGGTGGTGGTAAAAACGAAATCTTTCTTGCTCTGCTTTCAGAGAATACTCCTCAGGTCTTAGGTTCATTATGATTTGTGAGTACGTGTTTCTGCAGTATACATTTTTAATGTCAATAAAATCAGTCATTTATAAATGCAAGAGATTGTCTTGAATAGCATCACAATTCCAGTATTTATCTTTGATTTACCCTGGCTGGAATCAATGAGCGCAAAGCACCATTGGGTCATAAAATCAGTGTATGTCATACTTTTGAACTCTACTTCAGAGTAAATACATTTGTGTATAAACGTTTGCAATTATCAAGTCAAAAACCCAACTATAAAACCGTAAACTAGAGCATATAGCTTTTGAGGGAGGTCATTCAAAGTGATTCCTATTGGCAGTAGATAAGACAGGCTGATCATCCCTGTGATTAGCTATAGAAACTCTTAACATTAAACAAATGTTTAATAGTTAGACGAAACAAGAATAGCACACCATTGTGAATGGGGTGTTATGCTTGTGTAGATGTGGCATATGAGTGTTCTTCTGTCTCTGCCTGAGGCCCGGGCTCTTGTGGCACAGCGGGTATATCACGCTCCTCTGCACTGCAGGATCATAGGGCCGAGCCCCCCCCCCCCCCCCCCCTTCAGCTGTTCTCCCTCTTTCCCACACTTGTTTGAGAAGTAGGCGGCCACTGACCTGGTACATCACCTATAGTTATCTGCCCCACTATGGGCACTGGCAGTATCGTGTACACGGGGTGGAAATTACCAGTGACCTCAATATATTATCACAATACTTGGGTGCCGATAAGATATGTGTTGCGATTCAATACTGTGATTTGATTGCAATTTGATGTTCCAAATTTATTGCTCACCAAATGTCTGCTACAGAGACAAGAGAGCCATGAGAAAACAAGTTTTGATCAGTCATGAAATGAAAGTGCTGAAAACAAATTGGCTCCTATTTAAGAAGATGGGGAACTAGCTATGAAGGAAAAATACTGTTGTTTTGGTGCAGGTATAGCTAACTAGCACAAAAAATAATCTTGCAATATTGTCAAAACAATATATTTCTTCAAAAATAATATATCTTTGTAACTAGATTTTTAAATATTTTTACCACCAATGTGTATATCTCATAGTCAGGAGAGCGAAGCGAAGAATGGGTGATACACAAAATGTTATTCGAGTAGGTCTATCTGTAATCTGAGATTTCATCCTGACAATGGTTAGTTGAATGTTGATTTTTTTAAAATATGTGGAAATTTAAAGGTAAACTATATATTTAGTCTGTTACTCATATAATTCAGATAGTGGATTACTGTCTTGAAGATGGCATTTAATCACTTCAGCAAGAGCCTCAACATTTCAAATATCTAGTCTGTTGCTGGTTTGTTTGCCTCCAAGAAAATAGACCAAGTCAAAGGTAAAAATAATATAAATATGATTATTCATAACTTCTCCCTAATTAGTGTAAATGATGGAGCGCTGTTTCATGATGCAAACATTATGATTAAAGGCATTGAATGCTGCAAAATTGAACAAATGAATTATATCACGGCATACATGCTAGACTTTTGAGAAATTGATAACGCGAGTATGATGCACAATCTGAATGTAGGACTAGGCTAATGAAGCCAGAATTTTATTATATTAATTTCATATGGTCCTATTATATTCGGCCTATTACAACACGTGATGTCGCACTTCCAATCAGAAATCCACCAATCACGCCGCTTACAACGCGGGCACTGCGACCAAACGGACCAATATAATTGCTGTAAATTGAAACGGTTTTTAGAGAATGACCTAACAAAAATACCCTGTACGCACCACCGAGGTATATATAAATACACATATGAGCGCAAAAGTTTGAAGATTGTAGCCATTCGAAGAAGGAAGTTAGATTAATTTTACTCCACTAACAAAATGAGAGAGATTGTTCATTTACAAGCAGGGCAGTGCGGTAATCAAATTGGCGCAAAGGTTTGTACACGTTTAGGCTTTTAAAGCCATATATATATATATTTTTTTTTTAAATTATGTGTAGAATTATTATTGGTTAAAAAAAATCTACGGCTAAGAGGCCTCGATATTGATCTTTCAAAGTGTGCGCGAAAACACGTAACCCCTTTGTTCTCAGATGATCAATAATTGTTTGGCGGAAAGTATCATCCTCTCGATTATACGTTTGCCTTCCTGCTCCAAGTTCAATGATTTCAATTATTTAAAATTGTATATACTTGTTTTATTTGGGGAACCATTCAAATGATCGAGGTAATATAATTCAAGGGTGTTGACTGCCGCGCTTTGGACGAGCTCGCAGTTATGTCTGGTTCAGGTCATGGAGTGCGCCAAACCGGTCAGCGCGCGCTCTTTGCGATTACATTATAGCCTTGCTGTTTTTAGTTTGGCTTATATTTACTTATCGATGTACTAATACATTGAGCATAATTTTAATGTTTTATTTGTACATTTATCGAAGGACAACGCAGAAAAAATATATATATAAAATGGGTGCCAACTTTTGAAACTCCATTTTGTTTTTGACACTTGACGCATGGAAGCCAGAAAGCAGAACTCTTTTTTTTTTTTTTTTTTTTTTCCTTGTTCAAAATGGCTTGTTTGCATCCATTTTGTATTTAATTCAACTGCAAAAATGTTAACAGTGAATTGACTCTGGATTGCCATTAATTGACGTCTCCCTATGCTAGTTCTGGGAGGTGATTAGTGACGAGCATGGCATTGACCCCACTGGAAGTTACAATGGGGACAGTGATCTTCAGCTGGAAAGAATTAATGTGTACTACAATGAAGCTTCAGGTGAGTTAAGTGGTGTGATGTCTTGACCCACAATGGTCTGGTAAATCTGGCAATTGTCCAATTCGGGTTAAATGCAACAAAATCACAAATGGATCTCCTAGTTACCGTTGTTAGCCAGGTACGATTGTTTTGAATATCTTTAAGTGCTATTTTTGACTTTTCAGGTGGAAAGTATGTGCCACGCGCAGTACTTGTGGACTTGGAGCCTGGGACCATGGACTCTGTGAGGTCCGGACCATTCGGTCAAATCTTCAGGCCTGACAACTTTGTCTTCGGTAAGAAACTTGGGAGTCGTCTATGGACCCGGATTAGTTGCATGTTACTACAATAAACCTTCATTACTTGACTACAGGCACCACAGGCAAATGGTTGGCATTGGTTACTCAAAAGAAAGGGTTGCCATGTCACTTAATTAGCTTTGTTGTCTCCTGCTTTAGTGTTTGTGTAATCCATCACTAGGGCCCAGTTTCATCTCATGTTATCTTTACTTTGGCATTCTACTTCTGTCCATTACAGGTCAGAGTGGCGCAGGTAACAACTGGGCCAAGGGCCACTACACCGAGGGTGCAGAGCTGGTTGACTCTGTCTTGGATGTGGTGAGGAAAGAGGCTGAGAGCTGTGACTGCCTGCAGGGCTTCCAGCTCACCCACTCCCTGGGAGGTGGAACCGGCTCTGGCATGGGCACCCTACTCATCAGCAAGATCCGTGAAGAGTACCCCGACCGCATCATGAACACTTTCAGCGTGGTGCCCTCCCCTAAAGTGTCAGACACTGTGGTCGAGCCCTACAATGCCACCCTCTCAGTCCACCAGCTGGTAGAGAACACAGACGAGACCTACTGTATCGACAACGAGGCGCTCTACGACATCTGCTTCCGTACCCTCAAACTCACCACGCCCACCTATGGAGACCTCAACCACCTGGTGTCTGCGACCATGAGTGGGGTCACCACCTGTCTCCGCTTTCCCGGCCAGCTCAACGCTGACCTGCGCAAACTGGCAGTCAACATGGTGCCCTTCCCCCGTCTCCACTTCTTCATGCCTGGCTTTGCCCCCCTCACCAGCAGGGGAAGCCAGCAGTACAGAGCCCTGACGGTTCCAGAGCTCACTCAGCAGATGTTTGACTCGAAGAACATGATGGCCGCCTGCGACCCTCGTCACGGCCGTTACCTCACCGTGGCTGCAGTCTTCCGTGGGCGCATGTCCATGAAAGAGGTGGACGAGCAAATGCTGAACGTACAGAACAAGAACAGCAGCTACTTCGTTGAATGGATCCCCAACAACGTCAAGACTGCAGTCTGTGACATTCCTCCCCGTGGCCTCAAGATGGCCGCCACCTTCATTGGAAACAGTACTGCCATCCAAGAGCTGTTCAAGCGCATCTCTGAGCAGTTCACAGCTATGTTCCGCCGTAAGGCTTTCCTCCATTGGTACACAGGAGAAGGCATGGATGAGATGGAGTTCACTGAGGCAGAGAGCAACATGAACGACCTGGTTTCTGAGTATCAGCAGTACCAAGACGCCACTGCAGAGGAGGAGGGCGAGTTTGAAGAGGAGGGTGAAGAGGAGTTGGCTTAAATTGTCTTGTTTTCTTTCCTTGTGAAACATCTAACTGTTTGTTTTTCACTTCATGTTTCCTTATCTGACAACCTTCAGCTGTACTTTTTTTTGTATTTTAATTTTTTGTTTTGTTTACTTCAAATAAAAGAAACATGGTTAAACACTTGTTTGTCATTTAATATGATCATGGGTAATGTACAGTAAGTGAAGCTAATAGTGATTTCTTAGAAATGTATACTATAATGTTACAGTAATTTGTGAGGGAGGTAATGGTGACATTAGTTTCCTATGCAGTTCAGCTATACTGAACAAATATACATGCAACTATTTTGAGTTACAGTTCCTATAAGGAAGTCACTTGAAATAAATTCATTAATCTATGGATTTCACATAGCTGGAAATGCAGATATGCATCGGTCGGTCACAGATACCCAAAAAGGGGGTGTTGGCCAGTGTCTGGTGTGACCACCATTTGCTGCATGCACCGCGACGCATAATTCAGAGTTGATCAGGCTGTTCCTTGTGGAATGTTGTCCCGCTCAACTTCAATGGCTTTGAAGTTGAAGGATATTGAAGGGAACTGGAACGTGGTTGTACATGTCTATCCAGAGCATCCTGAACATGCTTAATGGGTGACATGTCGTAAGTATGCAGGCCATGAGAACTGGGACATTTGTAGCATCCAGGAATAGTGAACAGATCTTTGACATGGAGCTGTGCGTTATTGCGCTGAAACATACGGTGGCTGCTATATGGCACAATAGGCCTCAGTATCTGCATTCAAATTGCCATCGCTAAAATGCAATTCTGTTGTCCGTAGCTTATGCCTACCCATATCATTGGGCACTCTGTTCACCACTGCACACACGCCATACACGTCTGCAGTTGAGGCTGGTTGGACGTACTGCCAAATTCTCTAAAGATACATTGGAGGCAACAGATGTGGACATTGCTGCAGTCAGCATGTCAAATGTATGCTCCCCGGGGAAGCAGGTAGCCAAGTGGTTAGAGCATTGGGCCAGTAACTAAAAGGTTGCTGGATCGAATCCCTGAGCTGACATGGTAAAAATCTGTTCTGTCTCTGAGCAAGGCAGATAACCAACTGTTCCCTGGGCACTGAAGACGATGTTGATTATGGCAGCCCCCTGCACTTCTGATTGAGGGGTTGGGTAAAATGCAGAAGATGCATTCAGTTGTCCCAGTCCATGGCTGGTGGCACTCTGGGGGCCCTCTCCTTCCTCAGGCAGGCCACATTGTGGAGGACAGCACAAGCCACAGTAATATCACATGCCCTAACAGGGCTGACCCTTAATTTGTGAAGGCAGTGAAAGCGTGCCTTCAGGAGGCCAAAGGTCATTTCAACTCTGGCCCTGGTCCTGGCATGGGCATGGTTGTAGGCCTGCTGTGCTTCCTGGGGGTCTGTGAAAGGTGTCAGGAGAAAAGGCTGGCAGCCATACCCCCTGTCTCCCAGCAACACACCAGAGAATTCACCTGTCAACACAAAATCTCATCATTACTACCTCATAAACACAGTGATATTCTTGACACAGCCATGATGGTTATAAATAGGGGTTGTGTGGCTTACCTTGTGATAGGCACTGATAGATTTCAGAGGCCCGAAAGATTCTGGAGTCATGGACTGAGCCAGGCCATTTTGCCACAACATTGCTGATCACACAGTCAGCATTGCAGACCATCTGAAATCATAAGATGAGGAATATTACACCAATCAATGCACATCACTGGCAATGCAGAGTGTTCGTCAATGGACAATATCAAAAAGTTATGTTCACCTGAACATTAATGCTGTGAAAGGATTTCCTATTCACAAAATCGGCCTCATGGGCACCTGAGGGGGCTTTTATCCTTATGTGTGTGCAGTCCACTGCACCAATGACATTGGGGAAACCTGTCACACAAAGTAATGAGTATCCTACTATGTGTTAACAGTTGTCCTGTAATTTGTAGATCCTCTTACCTGCAATCCTATAGAACTCCTCTTTGATGTCACAGAGTCTTCTGTGGCCAGGGAAGGAGATGAAGACATCTGCTAATGCTTTGATAGCCAGACACACACTCCTTATTGTGCAGCAAATTGTGGCCTTGTTCAGCTGTTCTGCATCCCCCACTGAGTACAGGAAGGCTCCACTAGCAAAAAAGCGCAAGGCCACACAAACCATTTGCTCCACACTCAGTGCATGGCTCCGTGCAGTGCTTAATCCTGGGACCCAGTAGTCTGCATAGATACCTGATGCCATCTGCAGAAAACCTGTATCTTTCATATAGATGGTCATCAGGGAAGGCCAGTGGGTCCAACCGGTCCCTGAAGACCCTTTCTCACCTGAAGGCTCTCCTCAGCACAAGTGCTTCTTCATCCACCACATCTCGCACGAATGGGCATGCCATTGTCAGAGCAGAAAGGAACACACAATTTTGGGCCTTCATATAGGCTAGTGGCCACACCTGGTGCTGGGGGGGTGGGCAAAAGAGGGCGATGCCTTATAACGATGACTTGGTTGTACTGATTGCTGGGAAAATAAAAAAAACCTTAGAAAGATGCCACCGTCCTGTGTGCTCACAATAAGAGCTCATATGTCATGGCTCACTTGACTTTACGAGAATATACCTAATTTTTATTTTGAGCTGTGTCATCTTCTTGGAGCTGGGGGAGGAAAGAAAAATAATGATTAATACATTTGTGTTACAGTTAGCATACAGTGTACATTGAAGGCATATCTCACCTCCCTCTCAAGTTTTTTTATTTCAAGGTCCAGTTTCCTAATTGTCCTCTTTTTTATTTCGAACTCCAGTGCAAGATTTTCCATCTTTTTCTTCTTGTACTGAATGTCTATGTCTGCCAGTTCTATTTGGCACCGGAGGTGGTTGCCATACAACTTTCTGATAGCTTGTGAGCTCTGTGAACACAATACAATTAGCGCAGCTGGAATTTGGCAGGATGTGGTGTCCTTTTATTAATACGCACTATGTTGCCAGGCTGGTTTTCCCACTGTATAGCATCTGGGTCCTGTAAAAGAAATTAGATTTTTTGATTTTGATGAGGACTCCTCACCATTGTAGAGTAAATAGTACTTTCACAGTCTTAACATGATACCTCATGCCTTCTGGAATCCAGAGAGATGGTCTCCTCCTCATCATCGTCTCCATCATGTGCTGTTGCTGCTGCACTGGGGCCTTCACCCTATCACATTTAATCGGATTCATATTGAAGCTAGTAGACAAGACATGCCAGGCCTACAGTATGCCTTTGATGGAGTACTCACTGGATCAGCATCGTCTGGTGCTTGTGCTGGTGGCTCTAACAGGAACACAGTGCTGCCAGACACTGCAAGGCAATAGGTAAACCAAAGTCAGACAGTCCAAATTGATTCAATATGAATGTGGTTGTATCCCATGTAGAGATGGAAGGACATACCTTGAATGAAGCGGGTGGCATCTTGGGAGGAACCTATGCTCGTCTCTTTCCCCCCAGGGATCCCCTCTAAGACGGGCCTGCCTTTATTTAGCTCCAAGGCCATGTCCTCTGCTGGGGTAAGGTCAGCCTTTGGTGACCCACCACCCGTGCCTTGTCTGTGGGTATTCTTTTTCACTGCTAAAACAGTACAGACAATGTGTGAGCAGGCACCTTCTGGGTACAATATATGCTTGTGCTTTGTTAAATATTAGTCAGGGACCATACCATTCTGCAGAATGTTCTTGTATTTGATTTTGACCTGCTGCCATGTCCGTTTTGGCCCGTTCATGTTTAATCTACACACACACACACACACACACACACACACACTTAATGGAGTCACACTGCAAAAAATTACTTGGTATTTTTGTCTTGTTTTCAGTAAAAATATCAAAAATTTTATCATAGCTTTATACAGTGTGATGGAGTTACTTTACACAATTTCACTCATATCTGCAGTGCATTTCAATAAAAAAAATTAACCGTTTCATAATTACAGTACAACTGCATTTTTGGAGATGTGAATTAAATATTTGAATTGTAATTGTGATGTTTCAGCGGAGCGGTGAGTGTGTAATTGTGCACTACTTACGCATTCAGGCGGTCTGCAATACTTTGCCACGCTTTTTCTCTTTGCTTTATCACTGTGGCGGTGTTGCCTTTCTTCTTAATTATATCTTTTACCTCCTCGTATGCCTCCATGAGGATTTGTGCTTCCGACGGGGAAAAGTACGCGGCTCTAGTTGCCATGGTAAATCAGTTAATCTGTGATCTGTGGCGGGGTCTATTTGAGTGAGCCGTGAGCGCGCACCTATCCAGGATTGGTTTCACCTGGCTTAATGAATCCGTGTCTGCTCATCCTGGCTTGGTCTTTGTGCAACCAATTAAGCCTGGACGCACATGTTTTGGCTTCATTGAGCTCAGCTGAGTCATTTATCCCGGATGTCTTAATTCTACTTTTGTGCAACAGGCCCCTGGTCTGGAGCAGGCTAGCTCCACAGAATAAATCTCCATGGTAATTTATACCATAACATATCCTCCTGCCCCCTATCCATCTTTAGTGCAACCGGATTACGGATCAATTGAGCCAGGATCACCAAGATATCCTGGCTTAATCCCTTATCCTAGTTTTGTGCAACAGGCCCCATGTATCTGAAGCTGTCTGGACAAAAGGAGTATTGCATGTCATACTTTTTCTGTATTGACAGTTTCAGATGATATTGTACATTGGCTACATGTCGTAAAACGGGCGCTGTTTCGCTCGCTTGTTTCAGCAGAGGAGAATAAGCGAAAGGGCTCACTCTCTCACAAATAAAAAAGCTGTGCTGAATAATCCCAATGCGTTTCTATGGGCATAATGTGTAGACCTATCTTCTCGCCTGCATTTCCGCCCTTTACAATCTATGACAATCCCGGCGTTGGGACAGTGACTTGTGTTAGGGCGGGAAATGAGCATCTCATCATTATATAGAGATTTCTGGTTTCAGCCATTTGCGAATTAGAAAGGAAAGTTGGTGGGTGCACAGTGCACTGTTTGTACGCTGGCTTCCCCTACAGTAAAATACTTTACCAGAGAGCTTGATTTAGCTGCAGATGACCATTAGCTTCTTTTGTGGATTGTTTCAAATCACAAGTGCATAGGCCAAAGTGTCTATTTGGGAAGCCAGCAATTTGGGCAGTGTGCGTGGCAATAGGCCTAGCTGATTATTGAGTTGTGTCAGTCAGTGAAAATCACCTAAAATGTGGGAAGATAATGTGTTTTGAGTTTAATTTAAAATG
The DNA here is from genome assembly GCF_057628025.1 of Oncorhynchus mykiss. Lineage (NCBI taxonomy): Eukaryota > Metazoa > Chordata > Actinopteri > Salmoniformes > Salmonidae > Oncorhynchus > Oncorhynchus mykiss. The sequence goes on along the minus strand of NC_143035.1, from coordinate 9,083,408 downwards.
TTGAGACAAGTAGAAGGGGAAGGGTGTATGGGTGAAGATATGGGCATCTCTCTCCAGAATGCCTGCACTCAGCTCTCCAGAATGTGCTCTGTCTCCCGACAATTATTGGACATTCATTGTGTGTTTGGTTTGCCCTTTGATTGTTTATTTTGATCAATTCACCATTACATATAGTAGGCCTAGTAAATGTACCCTTAATCCACAGAATTTAGTTACATTTATTTATGTTAATACATGTATTAGAGTCATTTACCATTATCATTCTGGAAGTGGAAACGTTGTTTGCAGAGTTCACAACCTGCTACACTAGTGAGAAACAAGTTTTGGTTTATTTCATAAGCCTCATTTAGGAATTTTGTCCACAAAAAAATTCTCCATGTGAGCAATGAGCATGTGTGTGGTTACTCCATTGAGGGAGCTGGAGCGCCTGAGTACCCAACCTGCTGAGTTGAGACAATGTTGCACAGTGGTGATAGCTCAAATTAAGACAGAAAAAGGGAGGGAGATAGGCGGAGTAGAGAGCTTAATGCGATTGAAAAAAAAACAGAATTTTCATCAGGATATTTTGTACTGTTTGTATTTGTTGGCTTTAGGCCTTTATAATTTACTTAGTTGGCAATGGAACTCATGGGCCTATTGCTGCATTGGCCTATAGAGGCTACAGTGCCTTGCGAAAGTATTCGGCCCCCTTGAACTTTGCGACCTTTTGCCACATTTCAGGCTTCAAACATAAAGATATACAACTGTATTTTTTTTTTGAAGAATCAACAACAAGTGGGACACAATCATGAAGTGGAACGACATTTATTGGATATTTCAAACTTTTTTAACAAATCAAAAACTGAAAAATTGGGCATGCAAAATTATTCAGCCCCTTTACTTTCAGTGCAGCAAACTCTCTCCAGAAGTTCAGTGAGGATCTCTGAATGATCCAATGTTGACCTAAATGACTAATGATGATAAATACAATCCACCTGTGTGTAATCAAGTCTCCGTATAAATGCACCTGCACTGTGATAGTCTCAGAGGTCCGTTAAAAGCGCAGAGAGCCTGTTCATGAAGAACAAGGAACACACCAGGCAGGTCCGAGATACTGTTGTGAAGAAGTTTAAAGCCGGATTTGGATACAAAAAGATTTCCCAAGCTTTAAACATCCCAAGGAGCACTGTGCAAGCGATAATATTGAAATGGAAGGAGTATCAGACCACTGCAAATCTACCAAGACCTGGCCGTCCCTCTAAACTTGCAGCTCATACAAGGAGAAGACTGATCAGAGATGCAGCCAAGAGGCCCATGATCACTCTGGATGAACTGCAGAGATCTACAGCTGAGGTGGGAGACTCTGTCCATAGGACAACAATCAGTCGTATATTGCACAAATCTGGCCTTTATGGAAGAGTGGCAAGAAGAAAGCCATTTCTTAAAGATATCCATAAAAAGTGTCGTTTAAAGTTTGCGACAAGCCACCTGGGAGACACACCAAACATGTGGAAGAAGGTGCTCTGGTCAGATGAAACCAAAATTGAACTTTTTGGCAACAATGCAAAACGTTGTGTTTGGCGTAAAAGCAACACAGCTGAACACACCATCCCCACTGTCAAACATGGTGGTGGCAGCATCATGGTTTGGGCCTCCTTTTCTTCAGCAGGGACAGGGAAGATGGTTAAAATTGATGGGAAGATGGATGGAGCCAAATACAGGACCATTCTGGAAGAAAACCTGATGGAGTCTGCAAAAGACCTGAGACTGGGACGGAGATTTGTCTTCCAACAAGACAATGATCCTAAACATAAAGCAAAATCTACAATGGAATGGTTCAAAAATAAACATATCCAGGTGTTAGAATGGCCAAGTCAAAGTCCAGACCTGAATCCAATCGAGAATCTGTGGAAAGAACTGAAAACTGCTGTTCACAAATGCTCTCCATCCAACCTCACTGAGCTCGAGCTGTTTTGCAAGGAGGAATGGGAAAAAATGTCAGTCTCTCGATGTGCAAAACTGATAGAGACATACCCCAAGCGACTTACAGCTGTAATCGCAGCAAAAGGTGGCGCTACAAAGTATTAACTTAAGGGGGCTGAATAATTTTGCACGCCCAATTTTTCAGTTTTTTATTTGTTAAAAAAGTTTGAAATATCCAATAAATGTCGTTCCACTTCATGATTGTGTCCCACTTGTTGTTGATTCTTCACAAAAAAATACAGTTTTATATCTTTATGTTTGAAGCCTGAAATGTGGCAAAAGGTCGCAAAGTTCAAGGGGGCCGAATACTTTCGCAAGGCACTGTATCTAAGTGAAACAACAAAAAATGTGTCACTGCCCCAATACTTTTGGAGCTCATTGTATATGCAGCTATTGGCGGCACACCGCAACCCTGGGCCACATGTGCTATACCACTGTACTATGAGTTTATCATTAAAATTATTAGCATATACAGGACAGAAGTCACAGGACTAAGATAAGCACATTTTTTAGGGCCTATAATAACCTTAGTGATCGCTGTTTTACAGCCTCAGTGAAACGACCTGTCCTGATTTGTCATAGACGCTTGCTAAAAAACTTTAATGAGCAAGCCTTCCTTCATGAACTGGCCTCTGTAAAATGGTATAGAGTGAGCTTGATCCCCTCTGTCGAAGATGCTTGGACCTTATTTTTTAAATATCTTCAGTGGTATTGTTAACAAACACGCCCCCATAAAGAAAATGAGAATTAAAAACAGGTTCAGCCCCTGGTTCGACCGTGATCTTGCAGAGTTACTCCACCTCAAGAATTGCATTTGGCGAAAGGCTTGGCACACGCGTACTGGGGCTGACTGGCTCTCGTTCAGGCAAATGCGAAATAAGTGCACTCAGGCTATCCGGAAGGCCAATGTTAGTTACTTTAATGAGCAGTTCTCTCTCTGTGCGTCTAACCCCAAGAAGTTCTGGAAAACCTGGAGAACAAACCCTCCTCCTCACAGCTGCCCATGTCTCTTAATGTTAATGATGTGATTCTTACTGACTAGAAGCACATGACTGAGCTCTTTAGTCACCACTTAATTAAGTCAGGATTCCTATTTGACTCAGACATGCCTCCTTGCCCATCCAACATTTCCTCATCTCCCACCCCTTCTAATGCTACTAGCCCCGACGCTCCTCCCTTTTTTATCCATGCCCTGCTACAAAGTTTCTCCCTGCAGGCGGTCACTGAGTCCGAGGTGCTAAGGGAGCTCGTTAAACTTGACCCCCAAAAAACATCTGGGTCAGATGGTTTAGACCTTTTCTTCTGTAAGGTTGCTGCCCATATAAAGGGGGAGATCAAGCTGATCCTAAATGTTATAGGCCTATTTCTATTTTGCTCTGTTTATCAAAAGTGTTGGAAAAAGTTGTCAATAATCAACTGACTGGCTTTCTTGATGACTATAGTATTCTCTCTGGTATGCAATCTTTCTGCTCAGGTTATAGATGTGTCACTGCAACCTTCAAGGTCCTCAATGATGTCACCATTGCCCTTGATTCTAAACAATGTTGTGCTAACCACCACGCTGCATTTTGGTCCGCCTCTGAGGCAGGAGCCGCCAGTGCCGCCACTCAGCCAGGACCGCCAGAGCCGCCAGTCTGCCAGGATCAGTTAGATCCGCCAGTCAGCCAGGATCCGCCAGTCTGCCAGGATCCGCCAGTCAGCCAGGATCCGCCAGTCTGCCAGGATCCGCCAGTCGGCCAGGATCTGCCAGTCGGCCAGGATCTGCCAGAACTGCCAGTCGGCCAGGATCTGCCAGTCGGCCAGGATCTGCCAGTCGGCCAGGATCTGCCAGTCTGCCAGGATCCGCCAGTCAGCCAGGATCCGCCATTCAGCCAGGATCTGCCAGTCAGCCAGGATCTGCCGGAACCACCAGCCAGCCAGGATCTGCTAGATCCATCAACCTGCCTGAGCTTCCTCTCAGTCCCGAGCTTCCCCTCAGTCCCGAGCTTCCCCTCAGTCCCGAGCTTCCCCTCAGTCCCGAGCTTCCCCTCAGTCCCAAGCTACCCCTCAGTCCCGAGCTACCCCTCAGTCCTGAGCTACATCAATCCGGAGCTGCCCCATAGTCCAGTGGGGCCTGTTGTTAGGTTTCCTATGCCAAGGTTAGCGGCGAGGGTCGCCACTCAAGGGACGCTATGGAGGTGGACTAAGACAATTATGGAGTGGGGTCCACATCCAGCGCCAGAGCCGCCACAGCGGACAGATGCCCACCCAGACCCTCCCCTATAGGTTTAGGTTGTGCGTTCGGAGTCCGCACCTTGGGGGGGGGGGGGGGGGGGGGGTACTGTCACGTTCTGACCATCGTTCGTATGTGTTTTCCTTGTTTTAGTGTTGGTCAGGACGTGAGCTGGGTGAGCATTCTATGTTGTGTGTCTGGTTTGTCTATTTCTATGTTTGGCCTGATATGGTTCTCAATCAGAGGCAGGTGTTAGTCATTGTCTCTGATTGGGAACCATATTTAGGTAGCCTGTTTTGTGTTGGGCTTTGTGGGTGATTGTTCCTGTCTCTGTGTTTGCACCAGATAGGACTGTTTAGGTTTTCACACATTTATTGTTTTGTTAGTTATTTCATGTATAGTTCCTTTATTAAAAATCAAATCAAATCAAATCGTATTTGTCACATACACATGGTTAGCAGATGTTAATACGAGTGTGGCGAAATGCTTGTGCTTCTAGTTCCGACAACGCAGTAATAACCAACAAGTAATCTAGCTAACAATTCCAAAACTACTACCTTATAGACAGACACAAGTGTAAGGGGATAAAGAATATGTACATAAAGATATATGAATGAGTGATGGTACAGAGCGGCATAGGCAAGATACAGTAGATGGTATTGAGTGCAGTATATACATATGAGATGAGTATGTAAACAAAGTGGCATAGTTAAAGTGGCTAGTGATACATGTATTACATAAAGATGCAGTAGATGATATAGAGTACAGTATATTCATATACATATGAGATGAATAATGTAGGGTATGTAAACATTATATTAGGTAGCATTGTTTAAAGTGGCTAGTGATACATCATTTCCCATCATTTCCCATTATTAAAGTGGCTGGAGTTGAGTCAGTGTGTTGGCAGCAGCCACTCAATGTTAGTGGTGGCTGTTTAACAGTCTGATGGCCTTGAGATAGAAGCTGTTTTTCAGTCTCTCGGTCCCAGCTTTGATCCACCTGTACTGACCTCGCCTTCTGGACGATAGCGGGGTGAACAGGCAGTGGCTCGGGTGGTTGATGTCCTTGATGATCTTTATGGCCTTCCTGTGACATCGGGTGGTGTAGGTGTCCTGGAGGGCAGGTAGTTTGCCCCCGGTGATGCGTTGTGCAGACCTCACTACCCTCTGGAGAGCCTTACGGTTGTGGGCGGAGCAGTTGCCGTACCAGGCGGTGATACAGCCCGACAGGATGCTCTCGATTGTGCATCTGTAGAAGTTTGTGAGTGCTTTTGGTGACAAGCCGAATTTCTTCAGCCTCCTGAGGTTGAAGAGGCGCTGCTGCGCCTTCTTCACGATGCTGTCTGTGTGGGTGGACCAATTCAGTTTGTCTGTGATGTGTACGCCGAGGAACTTAAAACTTACTACCCTCTCCACTACTGTTCCATCAATGTGGATAGGGGGGTGTTCCCTCTGCTGTTTCCTGAAGCCCACAATCATCTCCTTAGTTTTGTTGACGTTGAGTGTGAGGTTCTTTTCCTGACACCACACTCCGAGGGCCCTCACCTTCTCCCTGTAGCCGTCTCGTCGTTGTTGGTAATCAAGCCTACCACTGTTGTGTCGTCCGCAAACTTGATGATTGAGTTGGATGCGTGCGTGGCCACGCAGTCGTGGGTGAACAGGGAGTACAGGAGAGGGCTCAGAACGCACCCTTGTGGGGCCCCAGTGTTGAGGATCAGCGGGGTGGAAATGTGGTGGTTGTTGAATAACCACCACGCTGCATTTTGGTCCGCCTCTCCTTCACCACAGGAAAACCCTTACACCAGGTCTACCATTGTGCATATTTTGAAATATGTGTTAAGTTATTACTCTAATTCAGTTTATGGGTCCATTATGACCAATTCCCCTTGGAATAACAACATTTGATGTTTTTCAGTCAAAATCACTGATTTAAACATATGTAAAAGCTAATGGATAATAGTCAAATCATCTGTAAAATAAGTATATACAGTGGGGAGAACAAGTATTTGATACACTGCAGGTTTCCCACTTACAAAGCATGTAGAGGTCTGTAATTTTTATCATAGGTACACTTCAACTGTGAAAGACATAATCTAAAACAAAAATCCAGATAATCACATTGTATGATTTTGAAGTAATTCATTTGCTTTAATTACTGGGCTGGAGTGCTTACACGTGGTCTGTGTGTTGTGAGGCGGGTTGGACGTACTGCCAAATTCTCTAAAACTACATTGGAGGCAGCTTATGCTAGAGAAATTAACATTCAATTGTCTGGCAATAGCTCTGGTGGATATTCCTGCAGTCAGCATGCCAATTGCACACTCCCTCAAAACTTGAGACATCTGTGGCATTGTGTTGTGTGACAAAACTGCACATTTTACAGTGGCCTTTCATTGTCCCCAGCACAAGGTGTACCTGTAATGATTATGCTGTTTAATTATCTTCTTGATATGCCAAGCCTGTCAGGTGGATGAATTATCTTGGCAAAGGAGAAATGCTCACTAACAGGGATATAAACACATTTGTGGACAAAAAAAGCTTTTTGTGCATATGGAACATTTCTGGGATTTTTTTTTTCAGCTCATGAAACATGGGACCAGGACTTTACACGTTGCTTTATATTTTTGTTCAGTGTATTTACAAATAAAATATTTTTAAATTTCAACAATGTATTTTCTTTTTAAGCTGTTGAATTTAGACTTCTGGTGCCAAATTCATCTGTGAAAGTACACCTTGGAGATTTATGCTTGTGGTCTTGTGACCATTTTGAGAAATCATATGAAACTTCTCTGAATCATACTTGACACCTTAATAAGGCATAATATATAACACATTTGTTGATAAATACAACTTTAGCTTCTCTAGAGCCTGTAACGTACAAAAGTGTTTTTTTCTTCAGTATTGTGACTGATGGGATTAAATGGGTTAATATCACAGATTTTCTTAACCCAGGTTATTGAACAACTTGAACAATTTTTTATATCGAAGTAGTAGTGTCTTTGACGGCATACACATGCACAGTTCTGCGCGAGACGATGAGACTGCAGTGTGCAGTTCGGGGCGGCTCAATGTGGGCGGAGTCAAACGTCGGGGCCGGGCTCAATGTGGGCGTCGAAGGTATCAACTTCAACGAAAGCGAATCTTAATCGAACCTAACCTACATGGATAAAAATATAAACCATGGAAGTAAGTGAGAATGTCATTATGCATAATCTACTTTGTAATATTCATGTTATACCAGTGCAGTGGTATATTTTTATATGACCAACTACCGCACCAATGTTAGCATATCGTTAATTGTCACCCATTTGCATGTGAGCTAGCTAATTGCTTACATTGAGGGAATCTTATTTGGACAAATTTGCCTACTTAAGCAGTAGACCTAGGTTTACATGTACAGTTATGCAATCGATTAGATCGTTGATTTTTTTGTGTTTTTTTCAATGTATGCCTTGTTGTGTTTGGCTGACTCTAAATGTGTATCGTTGATGCCATTCCCTTAGTTACACATAGCGAGTCTACACAGCCTACACATAGTATATACAATTATGAAATCACCTGGGGCCTGTTGCACAAAAGTAGAATTAAGACATCCGGGATAAATGACTCAGCTGAGCTCAATGAAGCCAAAACATGTGCGTCCAGGCTTAATTGGTTGCACAAAGACCAAGCCAGGATGAGCAGACACGGATTCATTAAGCCAGGTGAAACCAATCCTGGATAGGTGCGCGCTCACGGCTCACTCAAATAGACCCCGCCACAGATCACAGATTAACTGATTTACCATGGCAACTAGAGCCGCGTACTTTTCCCCGTCGGAAGCACAAATCCTCATGGAGGCATACGAGGAGGTAAAAGATATAATTAAGAAGAAAGGCAACACCGCCACAGTGATAAAGCAAAGAGAAAAAGCGTGGCAAAGTATTGCAGACCGCCTGAATGCGTAAGTAGTGCACAATTACACACTCACCGCTCCGCTGAAACATCACAATTACAATTCAAATATTTAATTCACATCTCCAAAAATGCAGTTGTACTGTAATTATGAAACGGTTAATTTTTTTTATTGAAATGCACTGCAGATATGAGTGAAATTGTGTAAAGTAACTCCATCACACTGTATAAAGCTATGATAAAATTTTTGATATTTTTACTGAAAACAAGACAAAAATACCAAGTAATTTTTTGCAGTGTGACTCCATTAAGTGTGTGTGTGTGTGTGTGTGTGTGTGTGTGTGTGTGTAGATTAAACATGAACGGGCCAAAACGGACATGGCAGCAGGTCAAAATCAAATACAAGAACATTCTGCAGAATGGTATGGTCCCTGACTAATATTTAACAAAGCACAAGCATATATTGTACCCAGAAGGTGCCTGCTCACACATTGTCTGTACTGTTTTAGCAGTGAAAAAGAATACCCACAGACAAGGCACGGGTGGTGGGTCACCAAAGGCTGACCTTACCCCAGCAGAGGACATGGCCTTGGAGCTAAATAAAGGCAGGCCCGTCTTAGAGGGGATCCCTGGGGGGAAAGAGACGAGCATAGGTTCCTCCCAAGATGCCACCCGCTTCATTCAAGGTATGTCCTTCCATCTCTACATGGGATACAACCACATTCATATTGAATCAATTTGGACTGTCTGACTTTGGTTTACCTATTGCCTTGCAGTGTCTGGCAGCACTGTGTTCCTGTTAGAGCCACCAGCACAAGCACCAGACGATGCTGATCCAGTGAGTACTCCATCAAAGGCATACTGTAGGCCTGGCATGTCTTGTCTACTAGCTTCAATATGAATCCGATTAAATGTGATAGGGTGAAGGCCCCAGTGCAGCAGCAACAGCACATGATGGCGACGATGATGAGGAGGAGACCATCTCTCTGGATTCCAGAAGGCATGAGGTATCATGTTAAGACTGTGAAAGTACTATTTACTCTACAATGGTGAGGAGTCCTCATCAAAATCAAAAAATCGAATTTCTTTTACAGGACCCAGATGCTATACAGTGGGAAAACCAGCCTGGCAACATAGTGCGTATTAATAAAAGGACACCACATCCTGCCAAATTCCAGCTGCGCTAATTGTATTGTGTTCACAGAGCTCACAAGCTATCAGAAAGTTGTATGGCAACCACCTCCGGTGCCAAATAGAACTGGCAGACATAGACATTCAGTACAAGAAGAAAAAGATGGAAAATCTTGCACTGGAGTTCGAAATAAAAAAGAGGACAATTAGGAAACTGGACCTTGAAATAAAAAAACTTGAGAGGGAGGTGAGATATGCCTTCAATGTACACTGTATGCTAACTGTAACACAAATGTATTAATCATTATTTTTCTTTCCTCCCCCAGCTCCAAGAAGATGACACAGCTCAAAATAAAAATTAGGTATATTCTCGTAAAGTCAAGTGAGCCATGACATATGAGCTCTTATTGTGAGCACACAGGACGGTGGCATCTTTCTAAGTTTTTTTTTATTTTCCCAGCAATCAGTACAACCAAGTCATCGTTATAAGGCATCGCCCTCTTTTGCCCACCCCCCCCAGCACCAGGTGTGGCCACTAGCCTATATGAAGGCCCAAAATTGTGTGTTCCTTTCTGCTCTGACAATGGCATGCCCATTCGTGCGAGATGTGGTGGATGAAGAAGCACTTGTGCTGAGGAGAGCCTTCAGGTGAGAAAGGGTCTTCAGGGACCGGTTGGACCCACTGGCCTTCCCTGATGACCATCTATATGAAAGATACAGGTTTTCTGCAGATGGCATCAGGTATCTATGCAGACTACTGGGTCCCAGGATTAAGCACCGCACTGCACGGAGCCATGCACTGAGTGTGGAGCAAATGGTTTGTGTGGCCTTGCGCTTTTTTGCTAGTGGAGCCTTCCTGTACTCAGTGGGGGATGCAGAACAGCTGAACAAGGCCACAATTTGCCGCACAATAAGGAGTGTGTGTCTGGCTATCAAAGCATTAGCAGATGTCTTCATCTCCTTCCCTGGCCACAGAAGACTCTGTGACATCAAAGAGGAGTTCTATAGGATTGCAGGTAAGAGGATCTACAAATTACAGGACAACTGTTAACACATAGTAGGATACTCATTACTTTGTGTGACAGGTTTCCCCAATGTCATTGGTGCAGTGGACTGCACACACATAAGGATAAAAGCCCCCTCAGGTGCCCATGAGGCTGATTTTGTGAATAGGAAATCCTTTCACAGCATTAATGTTCAGGTGAACATAACTTTTTGATATTGTCCATTGACGAACACTCTGCATTGCCAGTGATGTGCATTGATTGGTGTAATATTCCTCATCTTATGATTTCAGATGGTCTGCAATGCTGACTGTGTGATCAGCAATGTTGTGGCAAAATGGCCTGGCTCAGTCCATGACTCCAGAATCTTTCGGGCCTCTGAAATCTATCAGTGCCTATCACAAGGTAAGCCACACAACCCCTATTTATAACCATCATGGCTGTGTCAAGAATATCACTGTGTTTATGAGGTAGTAATGATGAGATTTTGTGTTGACAGGTGAATTCTCTGGTGTGTTGCTGGGAGACAGGGGGTATGGCTGCCAGCCTTTTCTCCTGACACCTTTCACAGACCCCCGGGAAGCACAGCAGGCCTACAACCATGCCCATGCCAGGACCAGGGCCAGAGTTGAAATGACCTTTGGCCTCCTGAAGGCACGCTTTCACTGCCTTCACAAATTAAGGGTCAGCCCTGTTAGGGCATGTGATATTACTGTGGCTTGTGCTGTCCTCCACAATGTGGCCTGCCTGAGGAAGGAGAGGGCCCCCAGAGTGCCACCAGCCATGGACTGGGACAATCCGTCAATCTTCCCTGATGACGACAGTGGTCGGCTGCTGAGGGACCAATATGTGTTGAATTATTTTAGTTAGTATGTGTGCTTTCAATTTTGGTTAAATATGTCCTGCGGTGGCAGAGGAATTTGGGTTTTTTTGGGTTCGTTTTTTGACGAATTTGGCCTCTTATGATGTTTGTGCGGTATACTGTGTGTAATACAAGGCTGCAGGGAGGCTACTGCATCCATTCATTTGTCTGTTCAGTTGATGTGTATGGATTTGTCCTGCATTTATTTTAGTGTGCAGACATGCAGGGTGTGTTATACACATTCAAAGGTCTGTATATGTATCATTTTGTATAATATGCTTAGATTCTGTGCTTTCCATCTTGTAGAGTCACTGTGACTTCAGTTTTGAAAGGAGCTGATGGTTTACCTGCTTTGTTTTGTCCTTATTCAATAAAGGAACATAATGTTACACATTGTGTTTTTATATTCATATGGAATGTGTATTTGTTTATATGACAGAGTACTAGGGCCACACTGAAGAAAAAGGATAAAGTCATAAATTTATGAGGCTGGTTCTTTCTGCAGAAAAGCTACATATTGTTTTTACAGTTTTGATACTTATGACAATGTGATACTTAATATTCTGGCACATCAGCATGTCTTTGTTTATGAAACCATACTGAAGTACAATTTCACGAAATGCCCCACATCTGTCATTTTAACAACTGTCCTCCTTTAAAACAACTGGTTACAATATTATGACTTGTGTTTTTTTTCCCCTCTGTGGCCCTAATATTCTAGCATTTTATATATAGCCTTATAGTCTATGGGAAACTGTAAATTATCTAATGATAGCAACATCATCTAAAAATCATTTTTTATCCAAAATCATTGAAATTAATGATCACAAACGTTTAAATAACAGTGGGTCTAGTTATATGTGATAACAATGTATAGTGAGCAGTGAAATAACTATTGGTTTCCATTTGTGGTGACTGCTGACTGACATTAGGGATGAGATTAAATAGATCCTGGAATTTAGCCTGGTCTGGAGCAGGCTAGCTCCACAGAATAAATCTCCATGGTAATTTATACCATAACATATCCTCCTGCCCCCTATCCATCTTTAGTGCAACCGGATTACGGATCAATTGAGCCAGGATCACCAAGATATCCTGGCTTAATCCCTTATCCTAGTTTTGTGCAACAGGCCCCTGGTCCCAACATGCATGGCCAGTCAAGAAAAGTAATTGTAACTTGTCCACACTGCAAACTGAAGATAAATAAGAAAAACTTCAAAACACATTTTAAGAAGAAAGCATACACATTGCTTTGAAACAGTGTCCAAGGAAATATTTTTGTCATGTGAGTGCATTGATGTGAGAAATGGTGTGTTTGCAGTCGAAAATACATTTTCTGGTCCAGCTAAACACATACATGTTGTGAAAACATGCGTCTTCTATATCCTGAAATATATTCGGGGGGGTATCATTTACTATTATCATCATTATTGTTGTTATTGTTGTTGTCATGACTATCAAACTTAACAACCTACTCTTTCTTAACTTACAGTACGTTCTGTACATTGCAATGGAAGCAGTGATTTCAGGTATTTATAAATTCTCATCACTAGTGGATAAAATGTTTTTTGGGATCCCCATCCAATTGTGTGATTTTCTTTTTCAAAGGAAAACATGCAGCAAATTAGGCAATGGTGGTGCCTAGTTCTCCTGCAGAACTTTCTCATGCTGTGAGTCTTAAACATTATAAAAACATTTCCTTTGCATCCTTAAAATCACTTGTTTAACTGTAGCCAGAACGACCTGAATATATTATCATATTGAATGTATGTCATTCATTCACTAAGGTCACTGAGGTCGAAAGATCGTAAAAGGCGGTGAAAACAAAACACACTACAGGTAGGTGTCATAAGATGAGTGGTATAGTCTTAAACCAATGTTTAAAGACTTAACCCCCCCCTCCAATATATTTCAGGATGATGTAGAAGATGCCCCAGTCTGTCCCTTTTTTTTCCTGGAGAGAAGTGGCCTCTTTGCTGCCCTTCTTGACACCAGGCCATCCTCCAAAAGTCTTCGCCTCACTGTGCATGCAGATGCACTCACACCTGCCTGCTGCCATTCCTGAGCAAGCTCTGTACTGGTGGTGCCCCGATTCCGCAGCTGAATCAACTTTAGGAGACGGTCCTGGCGCTTGCTGGACTTTCTTGGGCGCCCTGAAGCCTTCACAACAATTGAACCGCTCTCCTTGAAGTTCTTGATGATCCGATAAATGGCTGATTTAGGTGCAATCTTACTGGCAAAAATATCCTTGCCTGTGAAGCCCTTTTTGTGCAAAGCAATGATAACGGCACGTGTTTCCGTCCAGGTAACCATGGTTGACAGAGGAAGAACAATGATTCCAAGCACCACCTTCCTTTTAAAGCTTCCAGTCTGTTATTTGAACTCAATCAGCATAACAGAGTGATCTCCAGCCTTGTCCTCATCAACACTCACACCTGTGTTAACGAGAGAAACACTGATATAATGTCAGCTGGTCCTTTTATGGCAGGGCTGAAATGCAGTGGAAATTGCTTTTTGGGATTCAGTTAATTTGAATGGCAAAGAGGGACTTTGCAATTCATCTGATCACTCTTCATAACATTCTGGAGTATATGCAAATTGCCATCATTCAAACTGAGGCAGCAGACTGTGAAAATTAATATTTGTGTCATTCTCAACTTTTGGCCACGACTGTATATATATGAGCTCAATGAAACAATATAATTACAACGTATAATAATAGCCCTAATAGCCCTATCAACAAACAAGAGGAATAGTCACATGCAAACAAGCATACATACAAACTATTTACATTGCCAGGAATCCTAAACAAACAAATCATATTCATTAATACAACAAGTTTAATTGCCTTTTTGTTTTTCATTTTAGTTAAAGTAGTACCATATTGTTTAAATTCATTTATAAAGTGAAAAAAGTTAGGTTTTGAATTCGACCATTTGTATTTGTGAATATGAAATTTACCTAGTATTATTAGCAGTTTAATTAAATATACTACCTCTTTATTTATGTCAGAATTTCTGAAATAAATAATTATATCAAAACCATTAAATAGTACAACCAGTCCTATTTTTTTGTAAAAAAATTCTGTATGTCAATCCAAAAAAAATCTACTATAAATACAGGCAAAAAACAAATGCATAGTGGTCTCCTCCATTCCACAGAATCACATGTATAGTCAATATTCAGCTTGAATCTTTCCAAAACATGTTTCACAGTATACATTCTATGTAACATTTTAAATGAAACTTCCTTTACCTTGTTATTGATACAATATTTATTAGCAATTTTCCATGCTTCCCCCATTGTATATCACCATAGATATTTGACCAAAATAATCTTGCTGAGGGAATTGTAGTATCACAAACAATATTCCTAATTTGTTTATTACTACATTTATCTTTGATGTTAATATTGCCAATTAATATATTTTCATGTTAATCTATGTTACTTACATGAACCACAGAGGAATTTAAAAGAGATACAACCCCCCCTTGGAATCGCATCAAAAACAATTACATATTCTTTCGGGGTGATTGGAATTTTAAAATGATCAAGAAATTTCCAATATGAGAGTAGATATCCATCCTCATTCAGTAACTGACCAACCAAAATAATTTTATTCTCAAACCAGTTATGAAAAAAATATACTTATTTTTAAATTGTATATCTTTGTTGTTCCAAATAAAGAATATGTGAGGGGAAATTGTGTTTATACGCTAACATCCAAGCTAAATTTGCCCTCTTGTGGAATTTAGCCAATTTTACTGGGATTTTATCAACATCAAAATTACATCGAAGCAAAAATTCTAAACCACCAACAGAGTCAAATAAATACTTAGGGAAGACATTCCAAATACTGTTCTGCTTCTTAATATCCAATTTATTTTAAAAGTATTATTTAGAATATTGAAATCTAAAACCTCAAGACATCCATGTTCTTGGGTATTGGTGAGAATATCTTTCCGTAGATAGTGAGGCTTGTTCCTCCAAATCAAATTATAAAGAATCTTATCTAAGTCCTTTACAATTTTTAGGGGATAATTCAAGTGATAACGAGGCATAAACCGATCTGGATAACCCTTCAGCTTTGGACATTAAAACCAGACCGTGTAACGAAATATCTCTTAGCAACCAGAGGTAAAATGTCTTCTTTGTTTTCTCAACAATGGGGTCAAAGTTTAATTCACTCCTTTGTTTTTCATCCTTGCATATAACAATTCCAAGATAAGTAAACTTAATCTTTAATTGGGATACCATATACTTCCTGTAAAACACAATCCTTGAGTGGAAATAAGACTGACTTATTGATATACATTTTCAAACCTGAAACGAAGGAAAAGTCTTCAATACAGGAAACTGCTATAGAAACCTCATTCCTGTCTTTCAAAAATATGGCGGTATCATCACCCAGTTGACATAGTTTAAATTCATTGCAGTCAGGGGTACTTGGAGACGACAGTTAACCCGATGTCGTTTTTCTGCGTCTGAGTTTAGCTAGCCAACGTCGCCATGACATCGCCTACAAACGTTATCGGGGGTTTCTATTGGAGAAGCAGTTTCTGCTTATCTTCATACTGTGCTGTCTTTGGTAATATTCTCTGACGATAGTCACTCACTCGTTTTGCCTGGACGCGGAGGGCGGATGTAAACGACTACACAGAGCTATGAAAACTGCGGGCGCAAAAATGAGCTAATTAGTCAGCTTGACACGTTGTTTTTGATGGATTTTCGTTGAACTTGCTTTCTTCCTAGCCTTTTTTTGCGAGTAAATGTAGCCTGCTAGCTAACGTTAGTCAATAAGCTTATTTTTAATGTTTCCAGGTGACGAGCGACAAGACTCAGGTGAAGTGTATTGTTGTGAATTAACCGTCGTTCTGGATCATTCAAGACGTATTTTTTATAAAATGTTTTGCAATGCAGCTAACTGCCATGTCTAACGTTATTGTTGTTAGCTAGCTCGCTAACGTCATGCCCGCTATGGCTTCAGCAGCTGGCGCATCTGGTTCCAAGGTGTAATGAATGACACAGCCGCGGGGGATAACGCGTTGCTTGGAGCTCGCTAGTTTACCAGCGGAAACATATTTGAACTAACTAAGTTTTCATTGTACGCGACCCTTGTGATGCACAGATACGATGGCAGACAGCGCTGGAGCTAAGAATGATAATTCCATAATGGAAAGTCCACCCGTTAGCCCCTTGTCCGTGAGGGAAAAGCCTCCAGAGTCCCCTGGCTCTCGCTCAAGGTACCAGGTCAGCGCACCCGGACACAGTTTTAGGAAAGTGACTCTCACCAAGCCAACGTTCTGCCACAACTGCAGTGATTTCATATGGAGTCTTAACGGATTCGTTTGTGAAGGTAGGTTGGTTTACATGAGAACGTGACGGTTGTTTTTGTATCTTAACTTGGCCAGACTATTTGAGTTGAAACCGCTCAACTGAAAAGTCAAATGTATTTGACATTGGGTAATTCACTTTGAATTGTTGAATGGATGCACAAACTTAATCATTATGAGCTTAAATAAAAGCTTTTATGTTCTCAACTTTTCTAGATATTGTCATCGTGTACAGTATGTTCATAGAGCAGTACTCAGGGTGATGGCATGCTTGTGTGTGTGTGAGAGAGAGAGAGAGAGAGAGAGAGAGAGAGAAAAGGTGCCTTGGTTCTGTGTCCAATGAGTTTGTTTGTATGTGGAAAATCACTGGCTTTTAGGGCTATGCCAATATCATGCACAGACTGACATTGTGATTCTATCAATTAATGTG
Organism: Oncorhynchus mykiss; assembly: GCF_057628025.1. Taxonomy (NCBI): domain Eukaryota; kingdom Metazoa; phylum Chordata; class Actinopteri; order Salmoniformes; family Salmonidae; genus Oncorhynchus; species Oncorhynchus mykiss. Next base: position 9,066,578 of record NC_143035.1, on the reverse strand, counting down.
AATTTAGTAAATTCCCTCTTCCTACATGATTTATCCATCATGGTTGACATCAAAAAATATTGCTCCCTTGAAAAAGATTGAAAACGTGAATAGAACATGTAGTATGCGAAGCTACCCCTTGCCTAGCACTAAAGCATATAGGAGCAGCACTGCACAACACAACAGAAGATTATGGATAACACACAGTGTTAACCATGCAGAGTGGAGAGGGGAGATGCAAAGCCTCTGTTGCGCAATCAGCTGCAGATATATTTTAACTGGTCGGCATGGCAACAGGGACCTGGATGCTGGAGAGCAGTGGCAGAGCATCTGTAAAAGCATATCATCCTAGACACAGCATACAAAATGTATAATGCTACAATGGTGCTATATTTTAGACTAATGTGCCTACTTAAATGCAGTAACGGCCTATTTGTTAATGTGTCAAATTCTAGCAAAACTATGCTGGACTAGTACCTGAAGCGTATACTGCATGTCGCCTCCATGAAATTGGATGCTTCTCATTAACTCTTGTTGTTAGACAGGTTGCCTTATTAGAGGGCAATGGATGCACAAGGCCTAAAGCCTCCCTAGCCAGCTTGAGGTCGACTGCTCCTTTGTGACAAACCTCTGCTCTATGTAATGCACTATGACTGAGTTTGAAGATACGTATATCTATTAGGCTACTGTGAATGCTTAGCAAATACCATAATGCATTATTGGGTGAAGGCATTACTAATGCATTTATAATGCATTAGCCTATAGAAAGGCAATGTTTCCCTTTAGAATTGATTTCAGCAGGGGTGGTAAAAGGACATTCTATTCCAAAATATATAAACATTTAATTATGTTATCTTCCTTTGAAACTCATCTGAAAATTGAGGACAATTTAATTTGATATCTTGATCTCAATGACATCACCAGCCAATCATATATTAACAAAACATTTTTTTGGCTAGCATAAAGTTACTGTATCTTAGCTAGCGGTGCACGGCTGCTAAAATAATATAGGGGAACACTGAAAGGTGGTTCATAGACGATGTTACAACTAAATCTAATTACAAGAATATGAATGGGATTTTGGATAGCCTAGTTACTGATGCTCCTGATGCGCCCCGACTGACTGACTGTTATTTGGTGTCTCCTCCCACCGCTAGTGTGTAACTTTATGTGCCATGAAAAGTGCCTGAAGATGGTGAGGACTGTGTGTTCATGCATGGCCCCAACACAGGTGCGGGTGAGTGACACTTACAACATAAGGTTACACTGCTCTGTTACTGCCTGTGATCTGATGGATGACTGCATGCTCCTGTTGAGTGCATGCTCCCGTTGAGTGCATGCTGGCACGGCAATCCTCTGTCATTGTCTTTTTGGTCATATTCCTTTTTTTTTGTCCATTTGTGAACTCCAGGTCCCTGTCGCCCATTGCTTTGGTCCAGCAGGGCAGAAAAAGAGATTCTGCTGTGTGTGTCGAAAGCATCTGGAGGGAAACACTGCCGTTCGTTGTGAAGGTTGGTTTTTAAGAGCTTTCACAACATACAATGTACAACTTATGGCCAAGGTTTTGCAGGTTCACTTTTGTAGAACACATGAGTGAAATGTAGCAAGCTAAACCTCAGCATATGTGTAGATAGGCTACATGACAAAGTAAATGCACAAGTTTACACACAAAGTACATTCTATGTACATTCAAATTGTATTTCAACTTCCTTGGGGGAAGTCTGATTGGGAGCCAGTCCATCAGTGTTAGTAGTGACTTTTACAGAAGTAACGTAACCATTGGTTCTGCTTTCAGTTTGTGAGCTGCATGCCCACTATGACTGTGTTACGTTCAGTTGTGGCGACTGCCGTCTCTGTCATCAGGATGGGAGTCAGGACTTTGTAAGTATCACAAGCCTTCTGTCTAAAAGGTGCATTCTGTTCACAATGTTAATTTAATTCCCCCCAGTGTCATGTTAAGATACTATAAACTCATTAGGCAAAGAAGCAAAACAAAAGACAAGTGCACTTTTGAGTTAAAATGAAAGTCCAATGCAGCCACTCTTATCTCAATATCAAATCATTTCTGGGTAACAATTAAATACCCTACTGTGATTGTTTTCAATTACAATGGTCGAAAAGAAGCATTGACATTTCTGAAGCAATATTTTTGCTAGGACTGTCTAGGAGTGGGCTGAGTGGGGAGGGGAAAGCTGAAAACTAGCTGACAGAGAGGTTTGGAACTCTCTTTCTTATTGGTCTAATAACTAATTTACTGCCTATTGATGTCACCAGGTAGGCCAAAACTCCATCCCACCAAAACAGGCTGAAATTTCAGGCAGTATTTCACAGTATCATTCCAACCTCCGTAGTGTGAAAAATATATATAAAACACAGGAAAATCACATTTATCACCTGCCACTGTCAAGGGAGGAATCCTCCATAGGAGAGTTCCATAGAGAGGCTTCGAGGGCCTGATTCTGAGAAATCACACTGGAACGACCTGAGAGAAATTACAGCTGTGCTGAGCAATACCAAATATGTTTGGTCCTTTTAGGTTGACATAAAAGCACATCCAACAGGATAATGAGTTTCTTCCTATGTTTTGACTGGTCTACTTTTTGTTTGTAATTGTAACATGTCTGTCGGTTGTCTTTAAAAAAATAAAAAATAAATTATTTTTTAATCCTCTTGGCCAAGGATACGTTCCCCCACCACTGGCGGGAGGGGAACATTCCTTCAGGTGCACGCTGTGAGATCTGCCGGCGCACCTGTAGCTCCTCAGACGTCCTGGCGGGGATGCGGTGTCAGTGGTGTGGTATTACGGTAAGACTCAAAACGAAAATAAAAGTATCGCCACAAAAAACTACTGTAGCTAATAATGCCAGACAGCATGTTGCATGTGCTTGTTTTAACAGTGTTTGTGTCATACTTTGCAGACACACGCTGCCTGTTATCTCATTGTGCCGCCAGAGTGCGGTCTGGGACGGCTACGCAACATGCTTCTTCACCCTGCTTGTGTGCGAATATGCTCGAGGAACTTTAGCAAGATGCACTGCTACCGCATCTCTGAGAGCTACCAGAATGAGCTGGGTAAGCTTGTGGTCCCCAACATCCATGGGGCGGCAGGGTAGCCTAGTGGTTAGTGTTGGACTAGTAACCGGACTAGTAACTAGGAGTGACTAGTAACCGGAAGGTTGCAAGTTCAAATCCCCGAGCTGACAAGGTACAAATCTGTCGTTCTGCCCCTGAACAGGCCGTCATTGAAAATAAGAATTTGTTCTTAACTGACTTGCCTAGTTAAATAAAGGTAAAATAAAAAATAAATCCATTACCCTACCCAAAGTCACATCCTCTCAGCAACTGTTTCACTCATAGAAATGTACATGCAAAGGAATATTAAATTGGACAAAAAATATACACAATGGAAAGACTGAACAAAAATATAACCACAGAGCATTTAAACAGTTGGTTGGGTAATGCCATGTTTCATGAGCTGAAATAAGATCCAACAAATGTTCCATACGCACAACAATTTGTTGTTTGTTTACATCACTGTTGGTGAGCATCTCTCCTTTAACAAGATAATACATCCACCTAACAGGTGTGGCATATCAAGAAGCTGATTAAAAAGCTTCTTGATATGCCACACCTGTTAGGTGAGCATTATCTTTGTTGGATCTTTTATTTCAGCTCATGTAACATGGCAAAAATGTATAGTTTTGTCACACAACACAATGTCACAGATGTTTTGAAAGAGTGCAACTGGCATGCTGACTGCAGAAATGTCCACCAGAGCTCTTGCCAGAAACGCTGGAGAAGTGTGCTCTTCACGGATGAATCCCCGGGATGGCGTTGTGTGGGCAAGTCGTTTTCTGATGTCAACGTTGTGAACAGAATGTCCCATGCAGTTGTGGTTTGGGCAGGCATAAGCTATGGACAACGAACACAATGCCGTTTTATCGATGGCAATTTGAATGCACAGAGACACCGTGACGAGATCCTGAGGCCCATTGTCGTGCCATTCATCCGCCGCAATCACCTCATGTTTCAGCATGATAATGCACGGCCCCATGTCGCAAGAATCTGTACACAATTCCTGGAAGCTGAACTTTTCTCAGTTCTTCTATGGCCTGCATGCTCACCAGACATGTCACCCATTGAGCAAGTTTGGGATGCTCTGGATCGACTTGTACGACAGCATTTTCCAGTTCCCGCCAATATCCAGCAACTTCGCACAGCCACCGAAGAGGAGTGGAACAACATTCCAAAGGCCACAATCAACAGCCTGATCAACTCTATACGAAGGAGATGTGTCACGCTGCATGAGGCAAATGATGTTCACACCAGATACGGACTTGTTTTCTGATCCATTCACCAACACTTTTTTTTTTTAAGGTACAGTTGAAGTCAGAAGTTTACATACACTTAGGTTGGAGTCATTAAAACTCATTTTTCAACCACTCCACAAGTTTCTTGTTGACAAACTATAGTTTTGGCAAGTCGGTTAGGACATCTACTTTGTGCATGACACAAGTCATATTTCCAACAGTTGTTTACAGACAGATTATTTCACTTATAATTCACTGTATCACAATTCCAGCGGGTCAGAAGTTTACATACACTAAGTTGACTGTGCCTTTAAACAGCTTGGAAAATTCCAGAAAATTATGTCATGGCTTTAGAAGCTTCTGGTAGGCTAATTGACATAATTTGAGTCAATTGAAGGTGTGTACCTGTGGATGTATATCAAGGCCTGCCTTCAAACTCAGTGCCTCTTTGCTTGACATCATGGGAAAATCAAAAGAAATCAGCCAAGACCTCAGGAAAATTATTGTAGACCTCCACCACTCTGGTTCATCCTTGTGAGTAATTTTCAAACGCCTGAAGGTACCACGTTCACCTGTACAAACAATAGTACGCAAGTATAAACACCTTGGGACCATGCAGCCGTCATACCGCTCAGGAAGGAGACGCATTCTGTCTCCTAGAGATGAACATACTTTGGTGCGAAAAGTGTAAATCAATAGCAAGAACAACAGCAAAGGACCTTGTGAAGAAGCTGGAGGAAACCGGTACAAAAGTATCTATATCCACAGTAAAACAAGTCCTATATCGACATAACCTGAAAGACCACTCTGCAAGGAAGAAGCCACTGCTCCAAAAGCGCCATAAAAAAAGACAGACTGCGATTTGCAACTGCACATGGGGACAAAGATCATACTTTTTGGAGAAATGTCCTTTGGTCTGATGAAACAAATATAGAACTGTTTGGTCATAATGACCATCGTTATGTTTGGAGGAAAAAGGGGGAGGCTTGCAAGCTAAAGAACACCATCCCAACATCTCAAGACATCAGTCAGGAAGTTAAAGCTTGGTCGCAAATGGGTCTTCCAAATGGACAATGACCCAAAGCAAAGTTGTGGCAAAATGGCTTAAGGACAACAAAGTCAAGGTATTTCGAGTGGCAATCACAAAGCCCTGACTTCAATCCCATAGAAAATTTGTGGGCAGAACTGAAAAAGCGTGTGCGTGCAAGGAGGCCTACAAACCTGACTCAGTTACACCAGCTCTGTCCGGAGGAATGGGCCAAAATTCACCCAACTTATTGTCGGAAGCTTGCGGAAGGCTACCTTAAATGTTTGACCCAAGTTAAACAATTTTAAGGCAATGCTACCAAATACTAATTGAGTGTATGTAAATTTCTGACCCACTGGGAATGTGATGAAAGAAATAAAAGCTGAATTAAATCATTGTCTGTATTCCCAGTCATGTGAAATCCATAGATTAGGGCATAATGAACTTATTTAAATTGACTGATTTCCTTTTATGAACTATAACTCAGTAATATCTTTGAAATTGTTGAATTCTGCATTTATAATTTAGTTCAGTGTAAATCAAGAAAATGAGTTTCCATTTTGGTAGTGTAAGACATAGGCCTAATTCATTCACTGCTAACTCCACACAGGCAAATTGCACTCCCCTTTTAAACATTCGTACTTGGGCACCTAGGCTGCCAGGAATGAGAGGTGCTTGGAGCAAGTGTCAACATGTTGTTGGTCACTTGTTCTACGTCAGACAAGATGAGTCACAAGCCATTTGTCAAACAAGATGAGCAATGGTGAAATTGTGCTTTAACCTGAAATGAAAGAGGCATCCATTCTTCAGTAGACTGTTTGCACACAGAAGTGAAACAATGTAAAGTATGTGGGAAAAACATGTAGCAAATGTAACGTTCATTCTATTTCATCGTTGTTTGCCTTCACGTACCTATAACTTGAACTTTGCTTCATCAGATAACTTGGAAGATGCTGACAGACCTACAAAGGAGAGCCAACTGGGAACCACACCAGATTCCGGTAGGTACAGGATGAGTTGTCACACTGTATTTAGCCAAGCATGTCACCATTGAAGTCACATGTAAACATATGATTTTTCCCATGTTTCAGCTAGAAAAAAGATTCCCTAACGTTTCTGGTTTAAAGTTATTTTAAAATGCTTTAGCTCTGCTATTTAGAGCATGACACTAAGCTAACAGTAGTCCTACCACTCCTGATGTTCTGCAGCATTTGCTAATGCTTAGTTATCAAATCCAAGTCTACCCTAATCCTAATCATACAGGTCCATAGAATTGATCACATTGGTCTAAATATTTTTGTTGTGTGCAAAACTGCAGGGAAGCAGGTTCTCAAGGTGTTTGATGGGGATGATGCAGTCAAGCGTAGCCACTTCCGTTTGGTCTCCATTCCTCGGATAACCAAGAATGTGGAAGTGGTGGTGAGATTCTCCCCATTCACTAAAAACAGATTTACACTAAGTGCTTCGTTGTTTTAAGAGTGCATTCATTTGTGTTACCACAACTCCTACTACTACTATTACTGTAATACTGATCTAATATTGTTGCTACTACAGCAACAACGGGTACTAATAATATTTATACTATCATCACCAATACTACTATCACTAGTAACATCAATAATGATGATAATGACAATAGTTTTGAACAACTTAATCCAAGGCCAACCCTCCTGGAGAGCAGGCTTTGGCTCCAGCCCTGCTCTAACACACCTGATTCTTCTAATCAAGGGTCTGACATGCAGCTCAGTAGAATCAGATCAGTAGAATCAGGCCAGGTGTGTTTCTTAGAGCAGGGATAGAGTAAAAGCCTGCACATCCAATAGGTCTCTCCAGGAGGAGGGTCACCAGTCCCTGATCTAATCCTTGTCTGCAGGAGTCAGCGTTGAGGGCCTTTTACATCCCAGATGACCCCCTGGAATATGAGCTCCAAGACAACGGCCAGCAGGCTCTAGTCGATGACGACGTCCTCAACCATAACGGCACCCCCGATAAGGCCATCTTTAAGGAGAATGTGCCCGAGGCGTGGCTCCTAAGGGCCAAACCTCAGGAAACCGAGGTCCTCAGGATCTATGCCGGCTGGCTCAAGTGAGTAATGTATAGGGAAACTGCTCAGTTATGGCGCAAACTAGTGATGCATGGGTCAGCTGTTTGTTCACCCGCCTGTAGTTGCTATTAACCCATCCGCAACCGCCCAACCATATGTGATAAATGGAAAGTCTGAGGCCTGCACCTGACCCTAACCCGCTAATAAAGAAAATGCGCTGTGGGTTACAGTCAACGACGGCGGAACGATTTGCCTGATTTAGATATGTTTCTACTTATAATTTCCAAAGTTTTGGTAAGCTATTTGTTAGTCAACTTGTCTATAATTAGATACATCAGCTTCTCTTCTGTCATTATATGTTGCCCTAGAAGACTAAATAAACCCTTGCTCACCAGAATGTCATAAATCAATAGAATGAATGCTTCAATCTTTACTGAACAAAAATATAAACGCAATATGCAAGAATTTCAAAGATTTTACTGAGTTACAGGTCATATGAGGAAATTAGTCAATTGAAATAAATAAATTAGGCCCTAATCTATGGATTTCACATGACTAGGAATACAGATATGCATCTGTTGGTCACAGATACCTTAAAAAAATGGGCCTCAGGATCTCGTCACGGTTTTTTTGTGCATTCAAATTGCTGTTGATAAAATTAAATTGTGTTCGTTGTCCGTAGCTTATGCCTGCCCATACCATAACCCCACCGCCACCATGGGGCACTCTATTCACAACGTTGACATCAGCAAACCGCTCACCCGCACGACGCCATACACATGGTCTGCAGTTGTGAGGCCGATTGGATGTACTGCCAAATTCTCTAAAACAACATTGGAGGCGGCTTATGGTAGAGAAATGAACATTAAATTATTTGGCAACAGTTCTGGTGAACATTCCTGCAGTCAGCATGCCAATTGCATGCATTGTGTTGTGTAAAAAAAAATGCACATTTTAGAGTGGCCTTTTATTGTCCCCAGCACAAGGTGTACCTGTGTAATGATGTTGTTTAATCAGCTTCTTGATATGTCATATCTGTCAGGTGGATGTATTATCTTGGCAAAGGAGAAATGCTCAGGGCCTCCCGGGTGGAGCAGTGGTCTAGGGCACTGCATTGTCTAGGGCACTAGCTGTGCCACCAGAGACTCTCGGTTCGCGCCCAGGCTCTGTCGCAGCCGGACGCGACCGGGAGGTCTGTGGGGCGATGCACAATTGGCCTAGCGTCGTCCGGGTTAGGGAGGGTTTGGCCGGTAGGGATATCCTTGTCTCATCGCGCACCAGCGGGCCGGGCACAGTGCACGCTAACCAAGTCACCAGGTGCACGGTGTTTCCTCCACCACATTGGTGCGACTGGCTTCCGGGTTGGATGCGCGCTGTGTTAAAGAAGCAGTGCGGCTTGGTTGGGTTTTGTTTCGGAGGCATAAGCTACGGACAACGAACACAATTTAATTTTATCAACAGCAATTTGAATGCACAAAAATACCGTGACGAGATCCTGAGGCCCATTTTTTTAAGGTATCAACAGATGACCAACAGATGCATATCTGTATTCCCAGTCATGTGAAATCCATAGATTAGGGCCTAATTTATTTATTTCAATTGACTAATTTCCTCATATGACCTGTAACTCAGTAAAATCTTTGAAATTCTTGCATATTGCGTTTATATTTTTGTTTTCGACCTTTTGACCTTTTCGAAGGTCGAAAGCATGGCTTTCGACCTTCGTCTCTCCCGAGCCCGTACGGGAGTTGTAGCGATGAGACAAGATAGTATAACTACTAACAATTGGATACCACGAAATTGGTATCTAAAGGGGGTAAAATTTAAGAAAAAAAGGAGAAATGCTCACTAACCGGGATGCAAACAAATATTTGACCGGTTGTAAGGAAATGGAAAGCTGTGAAAACGACCCAACATGTTTCTAAGATTTCAGTTCGGCTTGGATGCATACTTTACGTGGTTGAAATACTGTCAGCTTTTATGATTCTGGTAAAGATAGCACCACTACAGACTATATCTAACTGCGCATTCTCTCAAGATGCTGAAATAAATCATATTTCTCCACTCCTGTTCCCGAGTCAAAATTTTGCCTACATTTAGTGTATCATTTTACTGCAAGAAATGCTTAATTCTGCGGGAGTTCATATTAAGGCTGTGTGAGAGGTTATAGACCTACAGTTTCAATGTAACCCATCTGAACAGTAGGCTCCAGTTCCCATGACCTGCCATAGGTCTATTTGAAGTCCCTGTCTTGTGGCTGTCGAATTTGTGTAGCACCTCACAATCATCACATAACATAGCCTGCTATAATTCTATTTTCCCACTTCACGAAATCTTTCCCAAACGTTACTCTTCTGGCCCTCCCTTTTTAGTTTCAACTCTCCATGTTGCAGCTTTTCTCTTGTATTAAACTGTGACATTGTCCTTTTTGCTTCCGTGGATTAACTTTTTCTGCCCATTCCCAAAAGCATTCGGTGATTGGTGTGTAGGCTATTTGGTGCATGTGCATTTAGATCTTAAAGCTTAGGCTTAAGCACTTATACCAGATAGCCTAAAATAATTAAAGAAAAACCTTAATGTAGCCTATGATGTAGGCTAGATGTAAATTGCACAAGAATTATAAATGTATGTATTTTTTAATATATTGTTTTCTCTTTATTCAACCCGCCTGCCAACCACCCGCCCTTCATCCACACAATATTTAATTAACCTAAACCTGTTCGCCCAGCTGATATAATCACATCACTAGCACAAATCTCAAATGCGCTAATGAGTTAATCTCAAAGGACTCATTAGGCATCAGAAAATGCTTTGGTCAAAAGAGCATTGGGCCAGTAATGCAAAGGTCGCTGGTTCGAATCCCCGAGCCGACTAGGTGACAGTTGCCCTCAAACCATACCTTTTGATATCTTCCATTGCTACTGCCTGGGTCTGTTTACAGGGTTATTGTGGCGTACATATCCATCTCCAAGAACAGCACTGTGGATTCTGTCATTAAGGAGGTCCTCACTCAACTGGGAAAACAGGTACAGGTTTCCAGCAGGTCACCAACATAACACAGCCACTCTATCTTAAATACAACTTGGCATAAGTATTGTATGGGCGGCAGGTAGCCTAGCGGTTAAGAGCTTTGGGCCAGTAACTCGCTGGCTCGAATCCCTGAGCCGACTAGGTAAAAATCTCTTGATGTGCCCTTGAGCAAATCACTTAACCCTAATTGCTCCTGTAAAATGCTCTGGATTAAAGTGTCTGCTATATGCCTAATATGTAAATGTATTGTACCCGGAAGTTTAAATTAATGGCTGAACTATTGCTCTGACTATAATATGTATCTGTTAATGACAATTCTAGTTCAATACTCTTGTTTGGCGATGCTCTTTTCTCCAGAATGAAGACCCATCAAGCTTCAATCTTGTGGAGGTTTACATGGGCAGTAAGCAAGGTAAGAAACAGGAATATGTCTGACCTATACATCAACACTGTCCTTTTCCATAAAATAAGAAGTCTCTTATTTATATGCCTTCATTTATTGTATCTTATCAAAGTTCATTGATGGTGTGTGTTTTTTCTTTCTCCACATCCCAGTTCAGAGACAAGTGCTGACAGGCCACGAGCTGCTGCTGGACAAACTGCAGGAGATAAGGAAGGTACAGTATGAGGAACTTCAAGCTGACATTCAAGTTTATGGGTAATTCGGGGGGTGTTTGTGTAATTATAGCTGTGTCTTTTTGTTTCTGACAGATCTCCCTGAGGCAGATGAACCAGACCCGTTTCTACATCGTGGAGAGCAGGAACAGGATTGTGCAGGTCAACCTGCTTCTAGAGGGACTGCCTGTACAGCTGAGCAAGGAGGAATATGCAGACCTGCTACAGGAGCACTTAGCTATCAAGAGTGAGTCTACACACATCGGATCACGATTCTGCTCCTTTGCAAGAAATAAAATGGACAGAATCCCATAAGGTTCAGTGCTGTCCCCCTTTCACTTTACCACAGAGATCCTCCTGAACATTTTCCTTGAAATGGACTATAGTTGATTTTAAATGTTATTTAAAATTGTTAACTGACTAGATGTGAATCTGCTCTTCTCCATAGGTCACTTGGTCACCATCACACATGTTTACGGGAACCAAGGTGTGTACGTCGCCATGGAAACAGCCAGTGGAGCACCACCCTCCCTTCTCCACCCCCCCCCCCCCCCCCCCCCCCCCTCCATCTCGTCCCCCTCTCTAATCCTGCTGTCCCCTTCCTAAGTATCACACTCTCTTCTCCCCACAATCCCCTCCCTGTCCCCCTCCCTATGCCCTCATTCCACATCCATCCCCAGACGGCCTGTTCTGGGCTGTCTCTCTGCTTGACACTGCTCAAGTCGCTGCTCTTTTGCCGCAGGCCACTGCAGCAGGTTCCTGCCACATTCAGTGTTACATAAGTCCCTTTCTTACAGACTGTGAGTGCCCCACTGCTGCTGCCACTGCCCAAGAGCTAAATGGTCCATTTATATGAAGCCTGCTGTATGGCCCACAGCCATTTATCTTGTGACGTCTTTATTATAATAAGCGATTTCTATGCGGAGCAGTTTTAGTGCATTACATACAAAGTCGTAAATGTCATCATAACATTGAATGTGGGAGTTCATCGATTCTGAGGTTTGCCTGTCTATCTGTCTGCGTTGAAGGTGCAGTGGTGTTGCAGATATCGTGTTTCTCTGAGGCTGAGAGGATCTACATGTTAGCCAAAGACACGTCTGTCAGCAACCAGCAGCTCACCTCTCTTGTCCTACCAGAGATCATGGTAATGCTACATCAATGTGACGTAAACAAACCCAGATCCCAGTTGAATGTGTAATTTACGTGAACTGAACCTTTTTAAAGAAGCCGGCTTGCTTTACTCTATTGACATTGCTGTTGTTGTAACTCCCCTGCAGCACAACAAGTTACCCAAAGGTGACTCGCCCCTACTGGTGTTTGTCAACCCTAAGAGCGGTGAGCTGAAGGGCAGAGAACTCCTCTATGGTTTCCGGAAGCTTCTGAACCCCCACCAAGTGTTTGACATGACCAATGGGGGACCATTGTCTGGGTGAGACAAATGGTGGTTATCCTCATTCAGCAGTGTGATGTCACAGCTGTTGTGTTTGTAGAAGGGGGGTCTGTGTTGTGCAATGTTTATTTTCCGCAAGATCTTTGAAATAGTTTTGTCTATCATGTATGTTTGTGAGCCATGGCACGAACACAGAGTAATGTCAACCAGTGAATATATGATTGACTCTAATATATACAGCTGAAGTCGGAAGTTTACATACACCTTAGCCAAATACATTTAAACTCAGTTTTTCACAATTCCTGACATTTTAATCCTAGTAATAATTCCCTGTCTTAGGTCAGTTAGGATCAGCACTTTATTCAGAATAATAGTAGCGTGATTTCAGCTTTTATTTATTTCATCACATTCCCAGTGGGTCAGAAGTTTACATGCACTCAATTAGTATTTGGTAGCATTGTCTTTAAATTGTTTAACTTGGGTCAAACGTTTCAGGTATCCTTCCACAAGCTTCCCACGATGAGTTGGGTGAATTTTGGCCCATTCCTCCTGACAGAGCTGGTGTAACTGAGTCAGGTTTCTAGGCCTCCTTGCTCACACACGCCTTTTCAGTTCTGCCCACAAATTGTCTAAGATTGACGTCAGGGCTTTCTGATGGCCACTCCAATACCTTGACTTTGTTGTCCTTAAGCCATTTTTCCACAACTTTGGAAGTATGCTTGGGGTCGTTGTCCATTTGGAAGACCCATTTGCGACCAAGCTTTAACTTCCTGACTGATGTCTTGAGATGTTGCTTCAATATATCCACATAATTTTCCATCCTCATGATGCCATCTATTTTGTGAAGTGCACCAGTCCCTCCTGCAGCAAAGCACCCCCACAACATGATGCTGCCACCCCCGTGCTTCACGGTGGGGATGGTGTTCTTCGGCTTGCAAGCCTCCCCCTTTTTCCTCCAAACATAACGATGGTCATTATGACCAAACAGTTCTATTTCTGTTTCATCAAACCAGAGGACATTTCTCCTTAAAGTGCGATCTTTGTCCCCATGTGCACTTGCAAATCGTAGCCTGGCTTTTTTATGGTGGTTTTGGAGCAGTGGCTTCTTCCTTGCTGAGTGGCCTTTCAGGTTATGTCGATATAGGACTTTTTCTTACTGTGGATATAGATACTTTTGTACTTGTTTCCTCCAGCATCTTCACAGGGTCTTTTGCTGTTGTTCTGGGATTGATTTACACTTTTCGCACCAAAGTATGTTCATCTCTTGGAGACACAACGCCTCTCCTTCCAGAACGGTATGACGGCTGCGTGGTCCGATGGTGTTTATACTTGCTTACTATTGTTTGTATAGATGAATGTGGGACCTTCAGGCATTTGGAAGTTGCTCCCAAGGATGAACCAGATTTGTGGAGGTCTACAAAAATTTTTCTGAGGTCTTGGCTGATTTCTTTTGATTTTCCCATGATGTCAAGCAAAAAGGCACTGAGTTTAAAGGTAGGCCTTGAAATACATCCACAAGTACACCTCCAATTGACTCAAATGATGTCATTAGCCTATCAGAAGCTTCTAAAGCCATTACATAATTTTATGGAATTTTCCAAGCTGTTTAAAGGCACAGTCAACTTAGTGTATGTAAACTTCTGACCCACTGGAATTGTGATACAGTGAAATAATCTGTCTGTAAACAATTGTTAGAAAAATTACTTGTCATGCAATAAGTTGATGTCCTAACCGACTTGCCAAAACCATAGTTTGTGGAGCGGTTGAAAAACGAGTTTTAATGACTCCAACCTAAGTGTATGTAAACTGCCGACTTCAACTGTGTGTGTGTGTGTGCCAAACATTAGGAACATCATCCTAATATTCAGTTGGCCCTCCCCACCTAATCTCTTAAGTTTTTGTTTTCTTATATCCTCCACAGACTCCACACGTTTAGGGCGGTGCCCCGCTTCCGGGTGCTGGTGTGTGGGGGAGATGGGACAGTGGGCTGGGTCCTGGGAGTCTTGGAGGCCATCAGACACAAGCTGGTCTGTCCCGAGCCCCCCGTCGGCATCGTCCCACTCGGCACAGGTGAGTGGGACCCCTGATGACATACCCTTCTCTTCTAATTGCTGTAGTGTGCATAGGTTAGCTTCAATCAGCTTCCATCAGTAGTTTTTTCACAATATTCCCACCCCCTAATGCCTCCCATCAGGTAACGACCTGGCGCGGATCCTGCGCTGGGGGGCGGGCTACAGCGGAGAGGACCCCCACCACATCCTGGTATCTGTGGACGAGGCGGAGGAGGTGCAGATAGACCGTTGGACTATTCTGCTGGATGCACAGGAGATCACAGACGACGGCAAGGAGAACGGCTTCCTGGAACCACCAAAGGTCCAATAAGAATAATGCAGATATGATTCATGTTTTTGCAATTGTAGTTTTTGTTTACTTTCACAATATAACAATGCACACAAAACAATAACTTGACAAACATGAATAGGTATAGAAATATATGATTTATGTTATAACTATTGCCATTGTTATAACTACATTGCCATTTTAATCGATGCATGGGTGTACTTTTTGGCGTGGCCATTCAACTGGTGGTCTCCCTTGTTAAAGATAGTGCAGATGAACAACTATTTTGGGCTGGGCATCGATGCTGAAGTCAGTCTGGATTTCCACCATGCCCGTCAAGAGGAACCAGGGAAGTTCAACAGCAGGTAAGAGACCACCTCCGGTGAGAAGTTGCTTTAAAATATCCCCAAAAAGGAATTTCTCCAAAATGACTTATCTTTGGTGTCTGTGTAGGTTTCACAACAAAGGTGTGTACCTGAAGGCGGGTCTGCAGAAGCTGAGTCACACACGGAACCTTCACAAGGACCTCAAACTACAGGTGGACAAGCAAGACATAGAACTGCCCAGCATAGAAGGCCTCATCTTCCTAAACATCCCCAGGTAGGAAATACACACAAACGGCTAAACTATACACAAGGCTAACAATCAGACACTCATGACGCATGACATTCACTTTAAGATGCATGCTCCTGAACAAGAATGGCCTCGCACACTGGCTTATACACACTGGACCCTGACTCACTCACACCTTCAGTACATATTGATCTGAAGCACAGCACTTACAACTATGTGTGTGTGTGTGTAGCTGGGGCTCCGGGGCAGACCTGTGGGGATCAGAGGGTGACTCGCGCTACGGGAAACCTCGCATTGACGATGGCATGCTGGAGGTGGTGGGGGTGACTGGGGTGGTACACATGGTAAGTTAATCACTCACTACAAGTCTTTCCTTACTCTGTTGAGTATGTCCTGTTGCCACAAAGAAGAGATCAGAGCTAAAAAATGATCCCAGTGATCCAAAATGTTTTATCCAGATCAAAATGTAAATAACTCTCGTTGATACAGTGCATTTGGAAAGTATTCAGACCTCTTGACTTTTTTCACTTTTTGTTACTTTACAGCCTTATTCTAAAATTAATTAAATATTGTTTTTTTTCTCATCAATCTACACCAAATACCCCATAATGACAAAGCGAAAACAGGTTAAAACATTTTTGTTGCAAATGTATTAAGTATTCAGACCCTTTGCTAATTGACTCGAAATTGACTTCAGGTGTATCCTGTTTCCGTTGATCATCCAATCAGGTTTCTACAAATTGATTGGAGTCCACCTGTGGTAAATTCAATTGGTTGGACATGATTTGGAAAAGCACACACCTGTCTATATAAGGTCCCACAGTTGACAGTGCATGTCAGAACAAAAACCAAGCCGTGAGGTTGAAGGAATTGTCCTTAACGACTCCGAGACATGATTGTGTCGTGGCAAAGATCTGGGGAAGGGTACTAACACATTTCTGCAGCATTGAAGGTCCCCAAGAACACTGTGGCCTCCATCATTCTTAAATGGAGAAGTTTGGAACCACCAAGACTCTTCCTAGAGCTGGCCGCCCAGCCAAACTGAGCAATCGGGGGAGAAGGGCCTTATTCACGGAGGTGACCAAGAACCCGATGGTCACTGACAGAGCTCCAGAGATGGGAGAACCTTCCAGAAGGACAACCATCTCTGCAGCACTCCACCAATCAGACCTTTATGTTAGACTGACCAGACAGAAGCGACTCCTCAGTAACAGCACATGACAGCCCGCTTGGAGTTTGCCAAAAGGCACCTAAAGGACTCTCGGACCATGAGAAACAAGATTCTCTGGTCTAATGAAACCAAGATGTAACTCTTTGGCCTGAATGCCAAGCATCACGTCTGGAGGAAATCTGCCACCATCCCTACGGTGAAGCATGGTGGTGGCAGCAAAATGCTGTGGGGTTGTTTTTCTGCACAGGGACTGGAAGACTAGTCAGGATCAAGGGGAAAGATGACTGGAGCAAAGTACAGAGAGATCCTTGATGAAAATCTGCTCAGGACCTCCGACTGGGGCGAAGGTTCACCTTCCAACAGGACAACAACCCTAAGCACACAGCCAAGACGACACAGGAGTGGCTCTGGGACAAATCTCTGAATATTCTTGAGTGGCCCAGCTAGAGTCTTGACTTGAACCCAATCTAACATCTCTCGAAAGACCTGAAAATAGCTGTGCAGCGACACTCCCCATCCAACCTGACAGAGCTTGAAAGGATCTGCAGAGACTAATGGGAGCAACTCCCCAAATACACGTGTGCCAAGCTTGTAGTTTCATACCCAAGAAGACTCTTGTCTGTAATTGCTGCCAAAGGTGCTTCAACAAAGTACTGAGTAATGGGTCTGAATAGTTATGCCAATGTGATAGTTCAGTGTGGAATTTTTTATAAATTTGCAAACCTTTAAAAAAACTTGTGTCATTACTGAGTATTGTGTGTAGAAAGATGAGGGGGAACAAATTATTGAATCCATTTTAGAATAAGGATGTAACTTAACAAAATATGGAAAAAGTCAAGGGGTCTGAATAGTTTCCGAATGCACTGTATGTTTATTAGGTACAGCCTGTTCACAAAAATGGATCGCTCCTACAGACAGTGAGTCACGTGGCCATGGCTTGTTATATAAAGCAGGCAGACGGGCATCGAGGCATTCAGTTTGATTTGAACGTTAGAATGGGCTAAATGAGGTGCCAGGCACGCCGGATCCAGTATCTCAGAAACGTCCGCCCTCCTGGCCTTTTCACACACATTGTCTCGTGTTTACAGAGAAGGGTGCGACAAACAAAAAACATCCAGTCAGCGGCAGTCCTGCGTGCGAAATGAGGTCGAAGGAGAATGGAAAGAATCGTGCAAGCCAACGGAATGTGTGTTGTGTTGTCCAGGGCCAGGTGCAGAGCGGCATGCGCTCTGGGATCCGTCTCGCCCAGGGCAACTACGTGCGTATCACAGCGACCAAGCCCATCCCTGTGCAGGTGGATGGAGAGCCCTGGATCCAGGCCCCCGGACATATCATCATATCTGCAGCAGGCCCAAAGGTAACAGTTTTTTTGTTACTATAATGGGACAAATAGTTACAATTTCACTGTTGTATCCTTCACTATGGTTGCAAACCTCGCATACCTTTCTATAAAGTCAACAGCTATTAAGTAATCGTGTTCTTGTTCAGGTGCGGATGTTGAGGAAGTACAAACACAAGCAGAAGAAGCAGTCTGCCAGCCTAAAAGAGGGGCTATCTGAAAGCCCTTCGTCCAGCGATGGGGGACAATGAGGTCCCCCCCCAACATCTGCTCCTTGGTGTCTCCGTGAGAGCATGATGGTCTGTTGGCTGCTCTAAACAGCTGTGACCTGTGTGCCCAATAGGTTCTCAGGTGGTTTGTGTAGTTAGCACTTATAGCTCCTGGAGTGGTACATTGACAAAACATTTAGCAGTCACTCCCATTATCATCTTAATGTTTATCAATTTCACAGTTGTTGGGTTCGGTTTGCCCCTGTTAGGATCCTTCAGATTAGCTTCTTGTCTAATTCGTTGGTTTATATATATATTATACATGCAACCTCTATAGACAAACATTGGCAGTAGAAGGGCCTTCCTGAAGAGCTCAGTGACTTTCAACGTGGCATCAAGTCACCTTTCCATCAAGTCAGTTTGTCAAATTTATGCCCTGCTAGAGCTTCCCTGGTCAACTGTAAGTGCTGTTATAGTGAAGTGGAAACATCTAGGAGCAACGGCTCAGCCGCGAACTGGTAGGCCACAGAACGGGACCGCAGGGTGCTGAGGTGTGTAGCTCGTAAAAATCTTCTGTCCTCTGTAGCAACACTCCCTACCCAGATTCCGAACTGCCTCTGGAAGCAACGTCAGTACAAGACCTGTTCGTTGGGAGCTTCATGAAATGGGTTTCCATCGCCGAGCAGCCTCACACAAGCCTAAGATTACCATGCGCAACGCCAAGCGTCGGCTGGAGTGGAAACCCATTGGACTCTGGAGCACTTGAAACATGCTCTCTGGAGTGATGAATCATACTTCACTGTCCGACGGACTAATCTGGTTATGGCAGATGCCCTAATAATGATCTGGGGCTGTTTTTCATGGTTCAGGCTAGCCCCCCCATGCACAAAGCGAGGTCCATACAGAAATGGTTTGTCGAGACGTGTGGAAGAACTTGACTGGCCTGCGCAGAGCCCTGACCTTTGGGATGAATTGGAATGCTGACTGCGAGCCAGGCCTAATTGCCCAACATCATTGCCTGACCTCACTAATGCTCTTGTTGCTGAATTGAAGCATGTCCCCGCAGTAATGTTCCAACATCTAATGGAAAGCCTAACAGAAGAGTGGAGGCTGTTTATAGCAGCAAAGCGGGGACCAACTCCGTATTAATGCCCATGATTTTGGAATAAGATGTTTGACGAGCAGGTGTCCACATACTCTTGGTCATATAGTGTATTTATAAGATGTAATTACACTGCTACCATGTAAATACCAGACTGTAAAATAAAGTGTAAATGTTGCTTTTTCGAAGTTCAGACATCGAGCTGCTTCAGGGAGTCCTCTGAGTCAAATACTGGATTCAAATGTTAAATATTCCAGACACTTGTGCTTGGTTTTACAAAGTACTAATGTAAAAAAAATCAAACTTAGTGCAAATTTCTTACGAAATAAGATTATAAGGAAAAGAAAACTGTCTAAAACCACACAGTGGCCATTTAATAACAATTTTATAAAGTTAATGTGAAACATTATTTCAAGTGGAGGCTTACGACAGTCTTGGAAATATGCACAGCCGCACACACACACTCACATCTTAATATTCAGTCTGTAGCTAAGTACCTCATATTTTAGTACCTCAGCCTTTCTCTGTAGCAGTCGCCCTCACTGCAGAATGTGTTTACCAACACTTAATGCCTCACAAATGTATTCCAAACATAAGTATCATTGCGAGACGGGAAAGCTGAAAGCTGTCGAGGAAGCTGTAGGTAGGAAATTTGAATGGAATCATGACTTAAACGTTGCACTCCATACGTTGTCTTACAGTATCTCTGTTGCTGCTCATTTGTTTATAGTTGATGGAATGAATGCAGGGAGGAGACCACTAGCCAATCCTAAACATGCATTATAAACTAGAGGCTTGTATTGGATTTCTCCAGCCATTTAGTTGGCCTAGAGATCATGTTTCATCCATAGTAGAAAGTACGGTACCTGTTCTCTTGTGAGCACTTCGTCCACATTCCTGATGATGTAGAATTTACAAGAAAATGCAATCATGAAAAGACTCCATAATATGAAAGAAGATCTCTTAAAAAAAAAAAAAAAAGTTTAACATCACAGCTCGAACAGTATTTGATCGATTGTGTTATTTTTTAAAAATTGAAGTCGTATGTAAGTTGACTCACTTTTGTGGCTTGGTGCTAGTGTGTAGCAAAACGTTTGAATCTTTCACCCCACTAGCAGCTTCCGGGCCCTTTTCAATCAAAGCTGATAAGCAGGTGTCAGGGTTGAGTCTGAGTCTGCAGTCCTTTTATGCAGTGTGAAAGCTTTTGAATTGACATGCAGTTGATGTTCTTGATTTTGACTACAGGAAATCAAATGTGCATTGACAGCTAGGCTTGAATGAATAGGGTCCTAGACTGTTGGGTCATCATGGCCATTTAGACACACTCACTGTGGTTCCTCATCGGCCGTGTTCCAATTCTCTCAATGGCTTCCTTTCCTTGTCTCCTCTCCTTCCTGACCACTAGTAAATGAAAGGATTAGATAGGTATTCACTATATACAGTACCATACTTTCACCATTCAAGTCAAGAGACTTATGACAAGTTAATGAACCCATATAAGACTGAGGGGACACAGCTTTTGTGTGAAATGCATGTACTGTCAACACCATGTGTACAGAAGTCACATGGGTAAACATTGAGTTTTTATATTGTCCATGTTTATTCCATTTAGAGGCAGAAAGTGTTTATGCATGTACAGTATGTAGAGGTAAGTATTGTGTTTCAGATCAATATGTATCTTTGGTATCTGTCTTTGGTGTCAATGGTCAGCTCTGTTCTGCAGTGCCCATTGGAAAATACAGTATTTTAGAATAATTGCTGTGAGGCTGAAGTCACAACATAACTCCATCCCCAAAAGCAATCCACACCAATGATGGAGATAGTCCAATATGTTTGCCCCTTTAACCCGTTTCATAAGACTGAAGAATGTCCACACCAAGGGATGAAATTAAAAGACATGGGAGAAGTGATGACTGATTGCTGGTAAATGCATCGGAACACAGTTTGATTAGGGTTTTCAATGTGTTTACCCACAAAAGTGTCATTATAGTTTTTATTTTTTCAATTTCTCCTCAATGTTGCTGCGCTGAAAACTGCGTAACAGCGTTGATGTCAATGCCCAAGGTACTATTTTTCTGTGTCGAATGTCGCTTATGTGCGTCTCGTAGTAAGTTTACAGCTTCTGCGTAAATTGTGCCTGTGCGATGAACCTTCAGGCCAAAGTGTCGTTCTGTGGTGTCATTAGGCCTAAACTCCACGTTGTGCCTCATTGAAGTGCTTCTAGAACCTTGGTGGTATTACCTGTGTCAAAATGTTTAACATGATATGTGGTCCACTCCTGCTGGTGCAGTGATTTGAATATCTTAATCTCTGCATTTCTAGACCATTTTGAGTTCATGTGATTTATGTTGTCAATTCTGTATTTTTATTTTGTTTTCCTGATAGAAGGTATTTTGTTTTTGACCAAGTCTTAATGGAAGTTAAATGTTAAAATGAATAAATATTTTTGCAGACAAAAGCTGTTTTTAGTTTTAACTATAGTTTTAACTGTAAATTGCACTAAATATATTGTTTAACAGATGCTTTTAGGTGATTGTTTACTGTTTAATGTTGAAATAACTAAATAAAAAATGTTCAAAAACTAAAGATATATGAAACGATACCGTGTAACAACTGTGTCCATTTAAAATTAAAATGGGACTTCTTATGTAATACCTACCTGAGTTATTGTAGTTGGGTGTCATGTCTGGGGCTGATAATACAAGGCAAAAACTGGTAGCACATTTTTACGGTACTGAAATCACAAGGTATTTTACATTTCATTAAGTAAAGCATCATTTGGTACAAAACATTTAATGGCCTAGTGCTGCCAAAATTCAGTTTTTTTGTGTTTCCTGATAGTTGACAAATACCTTTATAACTAAACCAAGATAGACCAATGCCTCTCGTTTCCAATGTGAACGAAAGAGTCATAGTGGGCAGAACAAGCTAGGAGGTGGGCAATGCCAAGCACGAGCTAGCGAGATCCTATTGGCGCGTTCTAGCAGACATTTGCACATTTTCCCTTAGGGAACGCCTCCTATGTGAATTCGCCTTTGCAGTCCTTCTAAACAACGATATATATTTTTTTATATTAATTGTTTTACTTTTGTAAAGGGTGAAGTCCACCAAACTTAGTCCACTCTGTTCATAACCGATGTTAGTTTTGCGAACAGAACTGCATTAAGATTAAATGTTAAATTGATGAGAACATTTGCAGAATGTTTTTACATCTTCTCCCACTGCCGGCCAATGGGCTTCTTCTCACTACCATATAGTTAGTGGAAACACTAAGCGGGTGCTTCGTATCCGGTAAAATATCCATCTCATTGTTCGATATGTGGCTCGGCCATGGGAGAGGGTCGTTCTTGTACCCTCTCATTGGCTAGAATGGTCGCACCTGATCTCACCTCAGTCATTGAGTAGATGTATTTTCATTGTTAGAGCGGCCACTCGGTTATCTTGTCAATATAATTGATCATCTTTGCCTGGGTTTTTGTTGCCTTAGGAGGCCTAGTTGTGAGGAAACATATCCCAGCTTTGGCCACCTGGGGGCAGGTGCTGCAAAGACCTTCACAAGCCTACGTCACTGGGAATTTCCAGTGGGGAAGTGAAGTTTCTGAACAACTGTACAAGTCGATGTTGCTAGCTAGCACTGTCATATTTCATCCTCGATAACTGAAGCAAAATTATTAACATATAAGTGTTGTATAATATGAA